>NC_134862.1:2383846-2694038 GCF_049852395.1 Peromyscus maniculatus bairdii
GTTCCCAGCCAGTACAGTGTATTGGACTGATGAGAAGCTCCTGTTTTACTCAGTTTCCAATACTGAGTTGAACTAGATATGCCCGGTTTGTGTAGGAAGCACAGTTCTTTTGTTCTGAGCTAGCTCACTTACGGGCCCTATAGGAAACACAGTAGAGGGAAAGAATGCTGTTTTCTCTAAAACAGAGCGTTTTTCTTGCATGGCACACTAGGGTTCAATTAAACTTCCTAAACGGAGTTGAATCACGTTGAGATTCAAGTTCTCGCAGCAAGTGTTCATTCAGGCTAAGAACAACACATTTGTGCTATTCTGGCCATATACAGTGCAAATAGCATTCGCGTCTGTTCCCAGCCAGTACAGTGTATTGGACTGAAGAGAAGCTCCTGTTTTACTCAGTTTCCAATACTGAGTTGAACTCGATATGCCCCGTTTGTGTAGGAAGCACAGTTCTTTTGTTCTGAGGTAGCTCACTTACGGGCACTATAGGAAACACAGTAGAGGGAAAGAATGCTTTTTTCTCTAAAACAGAGTGTTTTCTTGCATGGCACACTAGGGTTCAATTAAACTCCCTATACAGAGTTGAAACACGTTGAGATTCAAGTTCTAGCAGCAAGTGTTCAATCAAGCTAAGAACTCACACTTGTGCTATTCTGGCCATATACAGTGCAAATAGCATTCGCGTCTGTTCCCAGCCAGTACAGTGTGTATTGGACTGAAAAGAAGCTCCTGTTTTACTCAGTTTCCAATACTGAGTTGAACTAGATATGCCCCATTTGTGTAGGAAGCACAGTTCTTTTGTTCTGAGCTAGCTCACTTACGGGCCCTATAGGAAACACAGCAGAGTGAAAGAATGCTGTTTTCTCTAAAACAGAGTGTTTTTCTTGCATGGCACACTAGGGTTCAATTAAACTTCCTAAACGGAGTTGAATCACGTTGAGATTCAAGTTCTCGCAGCAAGTGTTCATTCAGGCTAAGAACAACACATTTGTGCTATTCTGGCCATATACAGTGCAAATAGCATTCGCGTCTGTTCCCAGCCAGTACAGTGTATTGGACTGAAGAGAAGCTCCTGTTTTACTCAGTTTCCAATACTGAGTTGAACTAGATATGCCCCGTTTGTGTAGGAAGCACAGTTCTTTTGTTCTGAGCTAGCTCACTGTACGTGCCCTATAGGAAACACAGTAGAATGAAAAAATGCTGTTTTCTCTAAAACAGAGTGTTTTTCTTGCATGGCACACTAGGGTTCAATTAAACTTCCTAAACGGAGTTGAAAGACGTTGAGATTCAAGTTCTAGCAGCAAGTGTTCATTCAGGATAAGAACAGCACACTTGTGCTATTCTGGCCATATACAGTGCAAATAGCATTCGCGTCTGTTCCCAGCCAGTACAGTGTATTGGACTGAAGAGAATCTCCTGTTTTACTCAGTTTCCAATACTGAGTTGAGCTAGATATGCCCCGTTTGTGTAGAAAGCACAGTTCTTTTGTTCTGAGCTAGCTCACTGTACGTGCCCTATAAGAAACACAGTAGAGTGAAAGAATGCTGTTTTCTCTAAAACAGAGTGTTTTTCTTGCATGGCACACTAGGGTTCAATTAAACTTCCTAAACGGAGTTGAATCACGTTGAGATTCAAGTTCTAGCAGCAAGTGTTCATTCAGGCTCAGAACAGCACACATGTGCTATTCTGGCCATATACAGTGCAAATAGCATTCGCGCCTGTTCCCAGCCAGTACAGTGTATTGGACTGAAGAGAAGCTCCTGTTTTACTCAGTTTCAAATACTGAGTTGAACTAGATATGCCCCGTTTGTGTAGGAAGCACATTTCATTTGTTCTGAGCTAGCTCACTGTATGGGCCCTATAGGAAACACAGTAGAGTGAAAGAATGCTGTTTTGTCTAAAACAGAGCGTTTTTCTTGCATGGCACACTAGGGTTCAATTAAACTTCCTAAACGGAGTTGAATCACGTTGAGATTCAAGTTCTAGCAGCAAGTGTTCATTCAGGCTAAGAACAGCACCCTTGTGCTTTTCTGGCCATATACAGTGCAAATAGCATTCGTGTCTGTTCCCAGCCAGTACAGTGTATTGGACTGAAGAGAAGCTCCGGTTTTACTCAGTTTCCAATACTGAGTTGAACTAGATATGCCCCGTTTGTGTAGGAAGCACAGTTCTTTTGTTCTGAGGTAGCTCACTTACGGGCCCTATAGGAAACACAGTAGAGTGAAAGAATGCTGTTTTCTCTAAAACAGAGTGTTTTTCTTGCATGGCACACTAGGGTTCAATTAAACTTCCTAAACGGAGTTGAATCACGTTGAGATTCAAGTTCTAGCAGCAAGTGTTCATTCAGGCTAAGAACAGCACACTTGTGCTATTCTGGCCATATGCAGTACAAATAGCATTCGCGTCTGTTCCCAGCCAGTACAGTGTATTGGACTGAAGAGAAGCTCCTGTTTTACTCAGTTTCCAATACTGAGTTGAACTAGATATGCCCCGTTTGTGTAGGAAGCACAGTTCTTTTGTTCTGAGCTAGCTCACTTACGGGCCCTATAGGAAACACAGTAGAGTGAACAAATCTGTTTTCTCTAAAACAGAGCGTTTTTCTTGCATGGCACACTAGGGTTCAATTAAACTTCCTAAACGGAGTTGAATCACGTTGAGATTCAAGTTCTAGCAGCAAGTGTTCATTCAGGCTAAGAACAGCACACTTGTGCTTTTCTGGCCATATATAGTGCAAATAGCATTCGCGTCTGTTCCCAGCCAGTACAGTGTATTGGACTGAAGAGAAGCTCCTGTTTTACTCAGTTTCAAATACTGAGTTGAACTAGATATGCCCCGTTTGTGTAGGAAGCACAGTTCTTTTGTTCTGAGCTAGCTCACTGTACATGCACTATAGGAAACACAGTAGAGAGAAAGAATGCTGTTTTCTCTAAAACAGAGCGTTTTTCTTGCATGGCACGCTAGGGTTCAATTAAACTTCCTAAACGGGGTTGAATCACGTTGAGATTCAAGTTCTATCGGAAGTGTTCATTCAGGCTAAGAACAGCACACTTGTGCTATTCTGGCCATATACAGTGCAAATTGAATTCGCGTCTGTTCCCAGCCAGTACATTGTATTGGACTGAAGAGAAGCTCCTGTTTTACTCAGTTTCCAAAACTGAGTTGAGCTAGATATGCCCCGTTTGTGTAGGAAGCACAGATCTCTTGTTCTGAGCTAGCTCACTGTAAGTGCCCTATAGGAAACACAGTAGAATGAAAGAATGCTGTATTCTCTAAAACAGAGCGTTTTTCTTGCATGGCACACTAGGGTTCAATTAAACTTCCTAAATGGAGTTGAATCACGTTGAGATTCAAGTTCTAGCAGCAAGTGTTCATTCAGGCTACGAACAGCACACTTGTGCTTTTCTGGCCATATACAGTACAAATAGCATTCGCGTCTGTTCCCAGCAAGTACAGTGTATTGGACTGAAGAGAATCTCCTGTTTTACTCAGTTTCCAATACTGAGTTGAGCTAGATATGCCCCGTTTGTGTAGGAAGCACAGTTCTTTTGTTCTGAGCTAGCTCACTGTACGTGCCCTATAGGAAACACAGTAGAGTGAAAGAATGCTGTTTTCTCTAAAACAGAGTGTTTTTCTTGCATGGCACACTAGGGTTCAATTAAACTTCCTAAACGGAGTTGAATCACGTTGAGATTCAAGTTCTAGCAGCAAGTGTTCATTCAGGCTAAGAACAGCACACTTGTGCTTTTCTGGCCATATACAGTGCAAATAGCATTCGCGTCTGTTCCCAGCCAGTACAGTGTATTGGACTGAAGAGAAGCTCCTGTTTTACTCAGTTTCCAGTACTGAGTTGAACTAGATATGCCCCGTTTGTGTAGGAAGCACAGTTCTTTTGTTCTGAGGTAGCTCACTGTACGGGCCGTATAGGAAACACAGTAGAGTGAAAGAATGCTGTTTTCTCTAAAACAGAGTGTTTTTCTTGCATGGCACACTAGGGTTCAATTAAACTTCCTAAACGGAGTTGAATCACGTTGAGATTCAATTTCTAGCAGCAAGTGTTCATTCAGGCTAAGAACAGCACACTTGTGCTATTTTGGCCATATACAGTGCAAATAGCATTCGCGTCTGTTCCCAGCCAGTACAGTGTATTGGACTGATGAGAGGCTCCTGTTTTACTCAGTTTCCAATACTGAGTTGAACTAGATATGCCCCGTTTGTGTAGGAAGCACAGTTCTTTTTTTCTGAGCTAGCTCACTTACGGGCCCTATAGGAAACACAGTAGAGTGAAAGAATGCTGTTTTCTCTAAAACAGAGCGTTTTTCTTGCATGGCATACTAGGGTTCAATTAAACTTCCTAAACGGAGTTGAATCACATTGAGATTCAAGTTCTAGCAGCAAGTGTTCATTCAGGCTAAGAACAGCACACTTGTGCTTTTCTGGCCATATACAGTGCAAATAGCATTCGCGTCTGTTCCCAGCCAGTACAGTGTATTGGACTGAAGAGAAGGTCAGGTTTTACTCAGTTTCCAATACTGAGTTGAACTAGATATGCCCCGTTTGTGTAGGAAGCACAGTTCTTTTGTTCTGAGGTAGCTCACTTATGGGCCCTATAGGAAACAGAGTAGAGTGAAAGAATGCTGTTTTCTCTAAAACAGAGTGTTTTTCTTGCATGGCACACTAGGGTTCAATTAAACTTCCTAAACGGAGTTGAATCACGTTGAGATTCAAGTTCTAGCAGCAAGTGTTCATTCAGGCTAAGAACAGCACACTTGTGCTGTTCTGGCCATATACAATACAAATGGCATTAGCATCTGTTCCCAGCCAGTACAGTGTATTGGACTGATGAGAAGCTCCTGTTTTACTCAGTTTCCAATACTGAGTTGAACTAGATATGCCCCGTTTGTGTAGGAAGCACAGTTCTTTTGTTCTGAGCTAGCTCACTTACAGGCCTTTTGGAAACACAGTAGAGTGAAAGAATGCTGTTTTCTCTAAAACAGAGTGTTTTTCTTGCATGGCACACTAGGGTTCAATTAAACTTCCTAAACGGAGTTGAATCACGTTGAGATTCAAGTTCTAGCAGCAAGTGTTCATTCAGGCTAAGAACAGCACACTTGTGCTTTTCTGGCCATATACAGTGCAAATAGCATTCGCGTCTGTTCCCAGCCAGTACAGTGTATTGGACTGAAGAGAAGCTCCTGTTTTACTCAGTTTCCAATACTGAGTTGAACTAGATATGCCCCGTTTGTGTAGGAAGCACAGTTCTTTTGTTCTGAGGTAGCTCAATTACGGGCCCTATAGGAAACACAGTAGAGTGAAAGAATTCTGTTTTCTCTAAAACAGAGCGTTTTTCTTGCATGGCACGCTAGGGTTCAATTAAACTTCCTAAACGGAGTTGAATCACGTTGAGATTCAAGTTCTATCGGAAGTGTTCATTCAAGCTAAGAACAGCACACTTGTGCTATTCTGGCCATATACAGTGCAAATAGAATTCGCGTCTGTTCCCAACCAGTACATTGTATTGGACTGAAGAGAAGCTCCTGTTTTACTCAGTTTCCAATACTGAGTTGAGCTAGATATGCCCCGTTTGTGTAGGAAGCACAGATCTTTTGTTCTGAGCTAGCTCACTGTAAGTGCCCTATAGGAAACACAGTAGAATGAAAGAATGCTGTATTCTCTAAAACAGAGCGTTTTTCTTGCATGGCACACTAGGGTTCAATTAAACTTCCTAAACGGAGTTGAATCACGTTGAGATTCAAGTTCTAGCAGCAAGTGTTCATTCAGGCTAAGAACAGCACACTTGTGCTTTTCTGGCCATATACAGTACAAATAGCATTCGCGTCTGTTCCCAGCAAGTACAGTGTATTGGACTGAAGAGAAGCTCCTGTTTTACTCAGTTTCCAATACTGAGTTGAGCTAGATATGCCCCGTTTGTGTAGGAAGCACAGTTCTTTTGTTGTGAGCTAGCTCACTGTACGTGCCCTATAGGAAACACAGTAGAGTGAAAGAATGCTGTTTTCTCTAAAACAGAGTGTTTTTCTTGCATGGCACACTAGGGTTCAATTAAACTTCCTAAACGGAGTTGAATCACGTTGAGATTCAATTTCTAGCAGCAAGTGTTCATTCAGGCTAAGAACAGCACACTTGTGCTATTCTGGCCATATACAGTGCAAATAGCATTCGCGTCTGTTCCCAGCCAGTACAGTGTATTGGACTGATGAGAGGCTCCTGTTTTACTCAGTTTCCAATACTGAGTTGAACTAGATATGCCCCGTTTGTGTAGGAAGCACAGTTCTTTTGTTCTGAGCTAGCTCACTTACGGGCCCTATAGGAAACACAGTAGAGTGAAAGAATGTTGTTTTCTCTAAAACAGAGCGTTTTTCTTGCATGGCATACTAGGGTTCAATTAAACTTCCTAAACGGAGTTGAATCACATTGAGATTCAAGTTCTAGCAGCAAGTGTTCATTCAGGCTAAGAACAGCACACTTGTGCTTTTCTGGCCATATACAGTGCAAATAGCATTATCGTCTGTTCCCAGCCAGTACAGTGTATTGGACTGAAGAGAAGGTCAGGTTTTACTCAGTTTCCAATACTGAGTTGAACTAGATATGCCCCGTTTGTGTAGGAAGCACAGTTCTTTTGTTCTGAGGTAGCTCACTTACGGACCCTATAGGAAACACAGTAGAGTGAAAGAATGCTGTTTTCTCTAAAACAGAGTGTTTTTCTTGCATGGCACACTAGGGTTCAATTAAATTTCCTAAACGGAGTTGAATCACGTTGAGATTCAAGTTCTAGCAGCAAGTGTTCATTCAGGCTAAGAAGAGCACACTTGTGCTATTCTGGCCATATACAATACAAATAGCATTCGCATCTGTTCCCAGCCAGTACAGTGTATTGGACTGATGAGAAGCTCCTGTTTTACTCAGTTTCCAATACTGAGTTGAACTAGATATGCCCCGTTTGTGTAGGAAGCACAGTTCTTTTGTTCTGAGCTAGCTCACTTACGGGCCCTATAGGAAACACAGTAGAGTGAAAGAATGCTGTTTTCTCTAAAACAGAGTGTTTTTCTTGCATGGCACACTAGGGTTCAATTAAACTTCCTAAACGGAGTTGAATCACGTTGAGATTCAAGTTCTAGCAGCAAGTGTTCATTCAGGCTAAGAACAGCACACTTGTGCTTTTCTGGCCATATACAGTGCAAATAGCATTCGCGTCTGTTCCCAGCCAGTACAGTGTATTGGACTGAAGAGAAGCTCCTGTTTTACTCAGTTTCCAATACTGAGTTGAACTAGATATGCCCCGTTTGTGTAGGAAGCACAGTTCTTTTGTTCTGAGGTAGCTCTATTGTGGGCCCTATAGGAAACACAGTAGAGTGAAAGAATGCTGTTTTCTCTAAAACAGAGCGTTTTTCTTGCATGGCACGCTAGGGTTCAATTAAACTTCCTAAACGGAGTTGAATCACGTTGAGATTCAAGTTCTATCGGAAGTGTTCATTCAGGCTAAGAACAGCACACTTGTGCTATTCTGGCCATATACAATGCAAATAGAATTCGTGTCTGTTCCCAGCCAGTACATTGTATTGGACTGAAGAGAAGCTCCTGTTTTACTCAGTTTCCAATACTGAGTTGAGCTAGATATGCCCCGTTTGTGTAGGAAGCACAGATCTTTTGTTCTGAGCTAGCTCACTGTAAGTGCCCTATAGGAAACACAGTAGAATGAAAGAATGCTGTTTTCTCTAAAACAGAGTGTTTTTCTTGCATGGCACACTAGGGTTCAATTAAACTTCCTAAACGGAGTTGAATCACGTTGAGTTCAAGTTCTAGCAGCAAGTGTTCATTCAGGCTAAGAACAGCACACTTGTGCTTTTCTGGACATGTACAGTGCAAATAGCATTCGCGTCTGTTCCCAGCCAGTACAGTGTATTGGACTGATGATCAGCTCCTGTTTTACTCAGTTTCCAATACTGAGTTGAACTAGATATGCCCCATTTGTGTAGGAAACACAGTTCTTTTGTTCTGAGCTAGCTCACTGTACGTGCCCTATAAGAAACACAGTAGAGTGAAAGAATGCTGTTTTCTCTAAAACAGAGCGTTTTTCTTGCATGGCACACTAGGGTTCAATTAAACTTCCTAAACGGAGTTGAATCACGTTGAGATTCAAGTTCTAGCAGCAAGTGTTCATTCAGGCTAAGAACAGCACACTTGTGCTTTTCTGGCCATATACAGTACAAATAGCATTCGCGTCTGTTCCCAGCCAGTACAGTGTATTGGACTGAAGAGAATCTCCTGTTTTACTCAGTTTCCAATACTGAGTTGAGCTAGATCTGCCCCGTTTGTGTAGGAAGCACAGTTCTTTTGTTCTGAGCTAGCTCACTGTACGTGCCCTATAGGAAACACAGTAGAGTGAAAGAATGCTGTTTTCTCTAAACAGAGCGTTTTTCTTGCATGGCACACTAGGGTTCAATTAAATTTCCTAAATGGAGTTGAATCACGTTGAGATTCAAGTTCTAGCAGCAAGTGTTCATTCAGGCTAAGAACAGCACACTTGTGCTTTTCTGGCCATATACAGTGCAAATAGCATTCGCGTCTGTTCCCAGCCAGTACAGTGTATTGGACTGATGAGAAGCTCCTGTTTTACTCAGTTTCCAATACTGAGTTGAACTAGATATGCCACATTTGTGTAGGAAGCACAGTTCTTTTGTTCTGAGCTAGCTCACTGTACGTGCCCTATAGGAAACACAGTAGAGTGAAAGAATGCTGTTTTCTCTAAAACAGAGCGTTTTTCTTGCATGGCACACTAGGGTTCAATTAAACTTCCTAAACGGAGTTGAATCACGTTGAGATTCAAGTTCTAGCAGCAAGTGTTCATTCAGGCTAAGAACAGCACACTTGTGCTTTTCTGGCCATATACAGTACAAATAGCATTCGCGTCTGTTCCCAGCCAGTACAGTGTATTGGACTGAAGAGAATCTCCTGTTTTACTCAGTTTCCAATACTGAGTTGAGCTAGATATGCCCCGTTTGTGTAGGAAGCACAGTTCTTTTGTTCTGAGCTAGCTCACTGTACGTGCCCTATAGGAAACACAGTAGAGTGAAAGAATGCTGTTTTCTCTAAAACAGAGTGTATTTCTTGCATGGCACACTAGGGTTCAATTAAACTTCCTAAACAGAGTTGAATCACGTTGAGATTCAAGTTCTAGCAGCAAGTGTTCATTCAGGCTAAGAACAGCACACTTGTGCTTTTCTGGCCATATACAGTGCAAATAGCATTCGCATCTGTTCCCAGCTAGTACAGTGTATTGGACTGAAGAGAAGCTCCTGTTTTACTCAGTTTCCAATACTGAGTTGAACTAGATATGCCCCGTTTGTGTAGGAAGCACAGTTCTTTTGTTCTGAGCTAGCTCACTTTCGGGCCCTATAGGAAACACAGTAGAGTGAAAGAATGCTGTTTTCTCTAAAACAGAGTGTTTTTCTTGCATGGCACACTAGGGTTCAATTAAACTTCCTAAACGGAGTTGAATCACGTTGAGATTCATGTTCTAGCAGCAAGTGTTCATTCAGGCTAAGAACAGCACACTTGTGCTATTCTGGCCATATACAGTGCAAATAGCATTCGCGTCTGTTCCCAGCCAGTACAGTGTATTGGACTGATGAGAAGCTCCTGTTTTACTCAGTTTCCAATACTGAGTTGAACTAGATATGCCCCGTTTGTGTAGGAAGCACAGTTCTTTTGTTCTGAGCTAGCTCACTTTCGGGCCCTATAGGAAACACAGTAGAGTGAACGAATGCTGTTTTCTCTAAAACAGAGCGTTTTTCTTGCATGGCACACTAGGGTTCAATTAAACTTCCTAAACGGAGTTGAATCACGTTGAGATTCAAGTTCTAGCAGCAAGTGTTCATTCAGGCTAAGAACAGCACACTTGTGCTTTTCTGGCCATATACAGTGCAAATAGCATTCGCGTCTGTTCCCAGCCAGTACAGTGTATTGGACTGAAGAGAAGCTCCTGTTTTACTCAGTTTCCAATACTGAGTTGAACTAGATATGCCCCGTTTGTGTAGGAAGCACAGTTCTTTTGTTCTGAGCTAGCTCACTGTACATGCACTATAGGAAACACAGTAGAGAGAAAGAATGCTGTTTTCTCTAAAACAGAGCGTTTTTCTTGCATGGCACACTAGGGTTCAATTAAACTTCCAAAACGGAGTTGAATCACGTTGAGATTCATGTTCTAGCAGCAAGTGTTCATTCAGGCTAAGAACAGCACTCTTGTGCTTTTCTGGCCTTATACAGTGCAAATTGCATTCGCGTCTGTTCCCAGCCAGTACAGTGTATTGGACTGAAGATAAGCTCCTGTTTTACTCAGTTTCCAATACTGAGTTGAACTAGATATGCCCCGTTTGTGTAGGAAGCACAGTTCTTTTGTTTGGAGCTAGCTCACTTACGGGCCCTATAGGAAGCACAGTAGAGGTAAAGAATGCTGTTTTCTCTAAAACAGAGTGTTTTTCTTGCATGGCACACTAGGTTTCAATTAAACTTCCTAAATGGAGTTGAATCACGTTGAGATTCAAGTTCTAGCAGCAAGTGTTCATTCAGGCTAAGAACAGCACACTTGTGCTATTCTGGCCATATACAGTGCAAATAACATTCGCGTCTGTTCCCAGCCAGTAGAGTGTATTGGACTGAAGAGAAGCTCCTGTTTTACTCAGTTTCCAATACTGAGTTGAACTAGATATGCCCCGTTTGTTTAGGAAGCACAGTTCTTTTGTTCTGAGGTAGCTCAATTACGGGCCCTAGGGGAAACACAGTAGAGTGAAAGAATGCTGTTTTCTCTAAAACAGAGCGTTTTTCTTGCATGGCACGCTAGGGTTCAATTAAACTTCCTAAACGGAGTTGAATCACGTTGAGATTCAAGTTCTATCGGAAGTGTTCATTCAGGCTAAGAACAGCACACTTGTGCTATTCTGGCCATATACAGTGCAAATAGAATTCGCGTCTGTTCCCAGCCAGTACATTGTATTGGACTGAAGAGAAGCTCCTGTTTTACTCAGTTTCCAATACTGAGTTGAGCTAGATATGCCCCGTTTGTGTAGGAAGCACAGATCTTTTGTTCTGAGCTAGCTCACTGTAAGTGCCCTATAGGAAACACAGTAGAATGAAAGAATGCTGTTTTCTCTAAAACAGAGTGTTTTTCTTGCATGGCACACTAGGGTTCAATTAAACTTCCTAAACGGAGTTGAATCACGTTGAGTTCAAGTTCTAGCAGCAAGTGTTCATTCAGGCTAAGAACAGCACACTTGTGCTTTTCTGGCCATATACAGTGCAAATAGCATTCGCGTCTGTTCCCAGCCAGTACAGTGTATTGGACTGATGATCAGCTCCTGTTTTACTCAGTTTCCAATACTGAGTTGAACTAGATATGCCCCATTTGTGTAGGAAGCACAGTTCTTTTGTTCTGAGCTAGCTCACTGTACGTGCCCTATAAGAAACACAGTAGAGTGAAAGAATGCGGTTTTCTCTAAAACAGAGCGTTTTTCTTGCATGGCACACTAGGGTTCAATTAAACTTCCTAAACGGAGTTGAATCACGTTGAGATTCAAGTTCTAGCAGCAAGTGTTCATTCAGGCTAAGAACAGCACACTTGTGCTTTTCTGGCCATATACAGTGCAAATAGCATTCGCGTCTGTTCCCAGCCAGTACAGTGTATTGGACTGAAGAGAAGCTCAGGTTTTACTCAGTTTCCAATACTGACTTGAACTAGATATGCCCCGTTTGTGTAGGAAGCACAGTTCTTTTGTTCTGAGGTAGCTCACTTACGGACCCTATAGGAAACACAGTAGAGTGAAAGAATGCTGTTTTCTCTAAAACAGAGTGTTTTTCTTGCATGGCACACTAGGGTTCAATTAAACTTCCTAAACGGAGTTGAATCACGTTGAGATTCAAGTTCTAGCAGCATGTGTTCATTCAGGCTAAGAACAGCACACTTGTGCTATTCTGGCCATATAGAGTACAAATAGCATTCGCGTCTGTTCCCTGCCAGTACAGTGTATTGGACTGATGAGAAGCTCCTGTTTTACTCAGTTTCCAATACTGAGTTGAACTAGATATGCCCCGTTTGTGTAGGAAGCACAGTTCTTTTGTTCTGAGCTAGCTCACTTACGGGCCCTATAGGAAACACAGTAGAGTGAAAGAATGCTGTTTTCTCTAAAACAGAGTGTTTTTCTTGCATGGGACACTAGGGTTCAATTAAACTTCCTAAACGGAGTTGAATCACGTTGAGATTCAAGTTCTAGCAGCAAGTGTTCATTCAGGCTAAGAACAGCACACTTGTGCTTTTCTGGCCATATACAGTGCAAATAGCATTCGCGTCTGTTCCCAGCCAGTACAGTGTATTGGACTGAAGAGAAGCTCCTGTTTTACTCAGTTTCCAATACTGAGTTGAACTAGATATGCCCCGTTTGTGTACAAAGCACAGTTCTTTTGTTCTGAGCTAGCTCACTGTACGTGCCCTATAGGAAACACAGTAGAGTGAAAGAATGCTGTTTTGTCTAAAACAGAGCGTTTTTCTTGCATGGCACACTAGGGTTCAATTAAACTTCCTAAACGGAGTTGAATCACGTTGAGATTCAAATTCTAGCAGCAAGTGTTCATTCAGGCTAAGAACAGCACACTTGTGCTTTTCTGGCCATATACAGTGCAAATAGCATTCGTGTCTGTTCCCAGCCAGTACAGTGTATTGGACTGAAGAGAAGCTCCGGTTTTACTCAGTTTTCAATACTGAGTTGAACTAGATATGCCCCGTTTGTGTAGGAAGCACAGTTTTTTGTTCTGAGGTAGCTCACTTACGGGCCCTATAGGAAACACAGTAGAGTGAAAGAATGCTGTTTTCTCTAAAACACAGTGTTTTTCTTGCATGGCACACTAGGGTTCAATTAAACTTCCTAAACGGAGTTGAATCACGTTGAGATTCAAGTTCTAGCAGCAAGTGTTCATTCAGGCTAAGAACAGCACACTTGTGCTATTCTGGCCATATACAGTACAAATAGCATTCGCGTCTGTTCCCAGCCAGTACAGTGTATTGGACTGATGAGAAGCTCCTGTTTTACTCAGTTTCCAATACTGAGTTGAACTAGATATGCCCCGTTTGTGTAGGAAGCACAGTTCTTTTGTTCTGAGCTAGCTCACTTTCGGGCCCTATAGGAAACACAGTAGAGTGAACGAATGCTGTTTTCTCTAAAACAGAGCGTTTTTCTTGCATGGCACACTAGGGTTCAATTAAACTTCCTAAACGGAGTTGAATCACGTTGAGATTCAAGTTCTAGCAGCAAGTGTTCATTCAGGCTAAGAACAGCACACTTGTGCTTTTCTGGCCATATACAGTGCAAATAGCATTCGCGTCTGTTCCCAGCCAGTACATTGTATTGGACTGAAGAGAAGCTCCTGTTTTACTCAGTTTCCAATACTGAGTTGAACTAGATATGCCCCGTTTGTGTAGGAAGCACAGTTCTTTTGTTCTGAGCTAGCTCACTGTACATGCACTATAGGAAACACAGTAGAGAGAAAGAATGCTGTTTTCTCTAAAACAGAGCGTTTTTTTTGAATGGCACACTAGGGTTCAATTAAACTTCCTAAACGGAGTTGAATCACGTTGAGATTCATGTTCTAGCAGCAAGTGTTCATTCAGGCTAAGAACAGCACTCTTGTGCTTTTCTGGCCATATACAGTGCAAATTGCATTCGCGTCTGTTCCCAGCCAGTACAGTGTATTGGACTGAAGATAAGCTCCTGTTTTACTCAGTTTCCAATACTGAGTTGAACTAGATATGCCCCGTTTGTGTAGGAAGCACAGTTCTTTTGTTCGGAGCTAGCTCACTTACGGGCCCTATAGGAAGCACAGTAGAGGGAAAGAATGCTGTTTTCTCTAAAACAAAGTGTTTTTCTTGCATGGCACACTAGGTTTCAATTAAACTTCCTAAATGGAGTTGAATCACGTTGAGATTCAAGTTCTAGCAGCAAGTGTTCATTCAGGCTAAGAACAGCACACTTGTGCTATTCTGGCCATATACAGTGCAAATAACATTCGCGTCTGTTCCCAGCCAGTAGAGTGTATTGGACTGAAGAGAAGCTCCTGTTTTACTCAGTTTCCAATACTGAGTTGAACTAGATATGCCCCGTTTGTGTAGGAAGCACAGTTCTTTTGTTCTGAGGTAGCTCAATTACGGGCCCTATAGGAAACACAGTAGAGTGAAAGAATGCTGTTTTCTCTAAAACAGAGCGTTTTTCTTGCATGGCACGCTAGGGTTCAATTAAACTTCCTAAACGGAGTTGAATCACGTTGAGATTCAAGTTCTATCGGAAGTGTTCATTCAGGCTAAGAACAGCACACTTGTGCTATTCTGGCCATATACAGTGCAAATAGAATTCGCGTCTGTTCCCAGCCAGTACATTGTATTGGACTGAAGAGAAGGTCCTGTTTTACTCAGTTTCCAATACTGAGTTGAGCTAGATATGCCCCGTTTGTGTAGGAAGCACAGATCTTTTGTTCTGAGCTAGCTCACCGTAAGTGCCCTATAGGAAACACAGTAGAATGAAAGAATGCTGTTTTCTCTAAAACAGAGTGTTTTTCTTGCATGGCACACTAGGGTTCAATTAAACTTCCTAAACGGAGTTGAATCACGTTGAGTTCAAGTTCTAGCAGCAAGTGTTCATTCAGGCTAAGAACAGCAAACTTGTGCTTTTCTGGCCATTTACAGTGCAAATAGCATTCGCGTCTGTTCCCAGCCAGTACAGTGTATTGGACTGATGATCAGCTCCTGTTTTACTCAGTTTCCAATACTGAGTTGAACTAGATATGCCCCATTTGTGTAGGAAGCACAGTTCTTTTGTTCTGAGCTAGCTCACTGTACGTGCCCTATAAGAAACACAGTAGAGTGAAAGAATGCTGTTTTCTCTAAAACAGAGTGTTTTTCTTGCATGGCACACGAGGGTTCAATTAAACTTCCTAAACGGAGTTGAATCACGTTGAGATTCAAGTTCTAGCAGCAAGTGTTCATTCAGGATAAGAACAGCACACTTGTGCTATTCTGGCCATATAGAGTACAAATAGCATTCGCGTCTGTTCCCAGCCAGTACAGTGTATTGGACTGATGAGAAGCTCCTGTTTTACTCAGTTTCCAATACTGAGTTGAACTAGATATGCCCCGTTTGTGTAGGAAGCACAGTTCTTTTGTTCTGAGCTAGCTCACTTACGGGCCCTATAGGAAACACAGTAGAGTGAAAGAATGCTGTTTTCTCTAAAACAGAGTGTTTTTCTTGCATGGGACACTAGGGTTCAATTAAACTTCCTAAACGGAGTTGAATCACGTTGAGATTCAAGTTCTAGCAGCAAGTGTTCATTCAGGCTAAGAACAGCACACTTGTGCTATTCTGGCCATATACAGTGCAAATAGCATTCGCGTCTGTTCCCAGCCAGTACAGTGTATTGGACTGAAGAGAAGCTCCTGTTTTACTCAGTTTCAAAAACTGAGTTGAACTAGATATGCCCCGTTTGTGTACAAAGCACAGTTCTTTTGTTCTGAGCTAGCTCACTGTACGTGCCCTATAGGAAACACAGTAGAGTGAAAGAATGCTGTTTTGTCTAAAACAGAGCGTTTTTCTTGCATGGCACACTAGGGTTCAATTAAACTTCCTAAACGGAGTTGAATCACGTTGAGATTCAAGTTCTAGCAGCAAGTGTTCATTCAGGCTAAGAACAGCACACTTGTGCTTTTCTGGCCATATACAGTGCAAATAGCATTCGTGTCTGTTCCCAGCCAGTACAGTGTATTGGACTGAAGAGAAGCTCCGGTTTTACTCAGTTTCCAATACTGAGTTGAACTAGATATGCCCCGTTTGTGTAGGAAGCACAGTTCTTTTTTTCTGAGGTAGCTCACTTACGGGCCCTATAGGAAACACAGTAGAGTGAAAGAATGCTGTTTTCTCTAAAACAGAGTGTTTTTCTTGCATGGCACACTAGGGTTCAATTAAACTTCCTAAACGGAGTTGAATCACGTTGAGATTCAAGTTCTAGCAGCAAGTGTTCATTCAGGCTAAGAACAGCACACTTGTGCTATTCTGGCCATATACAGTAAAAATAGTATTCGCGTCTGTTCCCAGCCAGTACAGTGTATTGGACTGATGAGAAGCTCCTGTTTTACTCAGTTTCCAATACTGAGTTGAACTAGATATGCCCCGTTTGTGTAGGAAGCACAGTTCTTTTATTCTGAGCTAGCTCACTTTCGGGCCCTATAGGAAACACAGTAGAGTGAACGAATGCTGTTTTCTCTAAAACAGAGCGTTTTTCTTGCATGGCACACTAGGGTTCAATTAAACTTCCTAAACGGAGTTGAATCACGTTGAGATTCAAGTTCTAGCAGCAAGTGTTCATTCAGGCTAAGAACAGCACACTTGTGCTTTTCTGGCCATATACAGTGCAAATAGCATTCGCGTCTGTTCCCAGCCAGTACAGTGTATTGGACTGAAGAGAAGCTCCTGTTTTACTCAGTTTCCAATACTGAGTTGAACTAGATATGCCCCGTTTGTGTAGGAAGCACAGTTCTTTTGTTCTGAGCTAGCTCACTGTACATGCACTATAGGAAACACAGTAGAGAGAAAGAATGCTGTTTTCTCTAAAACAGAGCGTTTTTTTTGCATGGCACACTAGGGTTCAATTAAACTTCCTAAACGGAGTTGAATCACGTTGAGATTCAAGTTCTAGCAGCAAGTGTTCATTCAGGCTAAGAACAGCACTCTTGTGCTTTTCTGGCCATATACAGTGCAAATTGCATTCGCGTCTGTTCCCAGCCAGTACAGTGTATTGGACTGAAGATAAGCTCCTGTTTTACTCAGTTTCCAATACTGAGTTGAACTAGATATGCCCCGTTTGTGTAGGAAGCACAGTTCTTTTGTTCGGAGCTAGCTCACTTACGGGCCCTATAGGAAGCACAGTAGAGGGAAAGAATGCTGTTTTCTCTAAAACAGAGTGTTTTTCTTGCATGGCACACTAGGTTTCAATTAAACTTCCTAAATGGAGTTAAATCACATTGAGATTCAAGTTCTAGCAGCAAGTGTTCATTCAGGCTAAGAACAGCACACTTGTGCTATTCTGGCCATATACAGTGCAAATAACATTCGCGTCTGTTCCCAGCCAGTAGAGTGTATTGGACTGAAGAGAAGCTCCTGTTTTATTCAGTTTCCAATACTGAGTTGAACTAGATATGCCCCGTTTGTGTAGGAAGCACAGTTCTTTTGTTCTGAGGTAGCTCAATTACGGGCCCTATAGGAAACACAGTAGAGTGAAAGAATGCTGTTTTCTCTAAAACAGAGCGTTTTTCTTGCATGGCACGCTAGGGTTCAATTAAACTTCCTAAACGGAGTTGAATCACGTTGAGATTCAAGTTCTATCGGAAGTGTTCATTCAGGCTAAGAACAGCACATTGTGCTATTCTGGCCATATACAGTGCAAATAGAATTCGCGTCTGTTCCCAGCCAGTACATTGTATTGGACTGAAGAGAAGCTCCTGTTTTACTCAGTTTCCAATACTGAGTTGAGCTAGATATGCCCCGTTTGTGTAGGAAGCACAGATCTTTTGTTCTAAGCTAGCTCACCGTAAGTGCCCTATAGGAAACACAGTAGAATGAAAGAATGCTGTTTTCTCTAAAACAGAGTGTTTTTCTTGCATGGCACACTAGGGTTCAATTAAACTTCCTAAACGGAGTTGAATCACGTTGAGATTCAAGTTCTAGCAGCAAGTGTTCATTCAGGCTAAGAACAGCACACTTGTGCTATTCTGGCCATATACAGTGCAAATAGCATTCGCGTCTGTTCCCAGCCAGTACAGTGTATTGGACTGATGATCAGCTCCTGTTTTACTCAGTTTCCAATACTGAGTTGAACTAGATATGCCCCATTTGTGTAGGAAGCACAGTTCTTTTGTTCTGAGCTAGCTCACTGTACGTGCCCTATAAGAAACACAGTAGAGTGAAAGAATGCTGTTTTCTCTAAAACAGAGCGTTTTTCTTGCATGGCACACTAGGGTTCAATTAAACTTCCTAAACGGAGTTGAATCACGTTGAGATTCAAGTTCTAGCAGCAAGTGTTCATTCAGGCTAAGAACAGCACACTTGTGCTTTTCTGGCCATATACAGTGCAAATAGCATTCGCGTCTGTTCCCAGCCAGTACAGTGTATTGGACTGAAGAGAAGCTCCTGTTTTACTCAGTTTCCAATACTGAGTTGAACTAGATATGCCCCGTTTGTGTAGGAAGCACAGTTCTTTTGTTCTGAGCTAGCTCACTGTACATGCACTATAGGAAACACAGTAGAGAGAAAGAATGCTGTTTTCTCTAAAACAGAGCGTTTTTTTTGCATGGCACACTAGGGTTCAATTAAACTTCCTAAACGGAGTTGAATCACGTTGAGATTCAAGTTCTAGCAGCAAGTGTTCATTCAGGCTAAGAACAGCACTCTTGTGCTTTTCTGGCCATATACAGTGCAAATTGCATTCGCGTCTGTTCCCAGCCAGTACAGTGTATTGGACTGAAGATAAGCTCCTGTTTTACTCAGTTTCCAATACTGAGTTGAACTAGATATGCCCCGTTTGTGTAGGAAGCACAGTTCTTTTGTTCGGAGCTAGCTCACTTACGGGCCCTATAGGAAGCACAGTAGAGGGAAAGAATGCTGTTTTCTCTAAAACAGAGTGTTTTTCTTGCATGGCACACTAGGTTTCAATTAAACTTCCTAAATGGAGTTGAATCACATTGAGATTCAAGTTCTAGCAGCAAGTGTTCATTCAGGCTAAGAACAGCACACTTGTGCTATTCTGGCCATATACAGTGCAAATAACATTCGCGTCTGTTCCCAGCCAGTAGAGTGTATTGGACTGAAGAGAAGCTCCTGTTTTATTCAGTTTCCAATACTGAGTTGAACTAGATATGCCCCGTTTGTGTAGGAAGCACAGTTCTTTTGTTCTGAGGTAGCTCAATTACGGGCCCTATAGGAAACACAGTAGTGTGAAAGAATGCTGTTTTCTCTAAAACAGAGCGTTTTTCTTGCATGGCACGCTAGGGTTCAATTAAACTTCCTAAACGGAGTTGAATCACGTTGAGATTCAAGTTCTATCGGAAGTGTTCATTCAGGCTAAGAACAGCACATTGTGCTATTCTGGCCATATACAGTGCAAATAGAATTCGCGTCTGTTCCCAGCCAGTACATTGTATTGGACTGAAGAGAAGCTCCTGTTTTACTCAGTTTCCAATACTGAGTTGAGCTAGATATGCCCCGTTTGTGTAGGAAGCACAGATCTTTTGTTCTAAGCTAGCTCACCGTAAGTGCCCTATAGGAAACACAGTAGAATGAAAGAATGCTGTTTTCTCTAAAACAGAGTGTTTTTCTTGCATGGCACACTAGGGTTCAATTAAACTTCCTAAACGGAGTTGAATCACGTTGAGATTCAAGTTCTAGCAGCAAGTGTTCATTCAGGCTAAGAACAGCACACTTGTGCTATTCTGGCCATATACAGTGCAAATAGCATTCGCGTCTGTTCCCAGCCAGTACAGTGTATTGGACTGATGATCAGCTCCTGTTTTACTCAGTTTCCAATACTGAGTTGAACTAGATATGCCCCATTTGTGTAGGAAGCACAGTTCTTTTGTTCTGAGCTAGCTCACTGTACGTGCCCTATAAGAAACACAGTAGAGTGAAAGAATGCTGTTTTCTCTAAAACAGAGCGTTTTTCTTGCATGGCACACTAGGGTTCAATTAAACTTCCTAAACGGAGTTGAATCACGTTGAGATTCAAGTTCTAGCAGCAAGTGTTCATTCAGGCTAAGAACAGCACACTTGTGCTTTTCTGGCCATATACAGTACAAATAGCATTCGCGTCTGTTCCCAGCCAATACAGTGTATTGGACTGAAGAGAAGCTCCTGTTTTACTCAGTTTCCAATACTGAGTTGAACTAGATATGCCCCGTTTGTGTAGGAAGCACAGTTCTTTTGTTCTAAGGTAGCTCACTGTACGGGCCGTATAGGAAACACAGTAGAGTGAAAGAATGCTGTTTTCTCTAAAACAGAGTGTTTTTCTTGCATGGCACACTAGGGTTCAATTAAACTTCCTAAACGGAGTTGAATCACGTTGAGATTCAAGTTCTAGCAGCAAGTGTTCATTCAGGCTAAGAACAGCACACTTGTGCTTTTCTGGCCATATACAGTGCAAATAGCATTCGCGTCTGTTCCCAGCCAGTACAGTGTATTGGACTGATGAGAGGCTCCTGTTTTACTCAGTTTCCAATACTGAGTTGAACTAGATATGCCCCGTTTGTGTAGGAAGCACAGTTCTTTTGTTCTGAGCTAGCTCACTTACGGGCCCTATAGGAAACACAGTAGAGTGAAAGAATGCTGTTTTCTCTAAAACAGAGCGTTTTTCTTGCATGGCACACTAGGGTTCAATTAAACTTCCTAAACGGAGTTGAATCACATTGAGATTCAAGTTCTAGCAGCAAGTGTTCATTCAGGCTAAGAACAGCACACTTGTGCTTTTCTGGCCATATACAGTGCAAATAGCATTCGCGTCTGTTCCCAGCCAGTACAGTGTATTGGACTGAAGAGAAGGTCAGGTTTTACTCAGTTTCCAATACTGAGTTGAACTAGATATGCCCCGTTTGTGTAGGAAGCACAGTTCTTTTGTTCTGAGGTAGCTCACTTACGGGCCCTATAGGAAACACAGTAGAGTGAAAGAATGCTGTTTTCTCTAAAACAGAGTGTTTTTCTTGCATGGCACACTAGGGTTAAATTAAACTTCCTAAACGGAGTTGAATCACGTTGAGATTCAAGTTCTAGCAGCAAGTGTTCATTCAGGCTAAGAACAGCACACTTGTGCTTTTCTGGCCATACACAGTGCAAATAGCATTCGCGTCTGTTCCCAGCCAGTACAGTGTATTGGACTGAAGAGAAGGTCAGGTTTTACTCAGTTTCCAATACTGAGTTGAACTAGATATGCCCCGTTTGTGTAGGAAGCACAGTTCTTTTGTTCTGAGGTAGCTCACTTACGGGCCCTATAGGAAACACAGTAGAGTGAAAGAATGCTGTTTTCTCTAAAACAGAGTGTTTTTCTTGCATGGCACACTAGGGTTCAATTAAACTTCCTAAACGGAGTTGAATCACGTTGAGATTCAAGTTCTAGCAGCAAGTGTTCATTCAGGCTAAGAACAGCACACTTGTGCTATTTTGGCCATATACAGTGCAAATAGCATTCGCGTCTGTTCCCAGCCAGTACAGTGTATTGGACTGATGAGAAGCTCCTGTTTTACTCAGTTTCCAATACTGAGTTGAACTAGATATGCCCCGTTTGTGTAGGAAGCACAGTTCTTTTGTTCTGAGCTAGCTCACTTACGGGCCCTATAGGAAACACAGTAGAGTGAAAGAATGCTGTTTTCTCTAAAACAGAGCGTTTTTCTTGCATGGGACACTAGGGTTCAATTAAACTTCCTAAACGGAGTTGAATCACGTTGAGATTCAAGTTCTAGCAGCAAGTGTTCATTCAGGCTAAGAACAGCACACTTGTGCTTTTCTGGCCATATACAGTGCAAATAGCATTCGCGTCTGTTCCCAGCCAGTACAGTGTATTGGACTGAAGAGAAGCTCCTGTTTTACTCAGTTTCCAATACTGAGTTGAACTAGATATGCCCCGTTTGTGTACAAAGCACAGTTCTTTTGTTCTGAGCTAGCTCACTGTACATGCCCTATAGGAAACACAGTAGAGTGAAAAAATGCTGTTTTCTCTAAAATAGAGCGTTTTTCTTGCATGGCACACTAGGGTTCAATTAAACTTCCTAAACGGAGTTGAATCACGTTGAGATTCAAGTTCTAGCAGCAAGTGTTCATTCAGGCTAAGAACAGGAACTCTTGTGCTTTTCTGGCCATATACAGTGCAAATAGCATTCGCGTCTGTTCCCAGCCAGTACAGTGTATTGGACTGAAGAGAAGCTCCGGTTTTACTCAGTTTCCAATACTGAGTTGAACTAGATATGCCCCGTTTGTGTAGGAAGCACAGTTCTTTTGTTCTAAGGTAGCTCACTGTACGGGCCATATAGGAAACACAGTAGAGTGAAAGAATGCTGTTTTCTCTAAAACAGAGTGTTTTTCTTGCATGGCACACTAGGGTTCAATTAAACTTCCTAAACGGAGTTGAATCACGTTGAGATTCAAGTTCTAGCAGCAAGTGTTCATTCAGGCTAAGAACAGCACACTTGTGCTATTCTGGCCATATACAGTGCAAATAGCATTCGCGTCTGTTCCCAGCCAGTACAGTGTATTGGACTGATGAGAGGCTCCTGTTTTACTCAGTTTCCAATACTGAGTTGAACTAGATATGCCCCGTTTGTGTAGGAAGCACAGTTCTTTTTTTCTGAGCTAGCTCACTTACGGGCCCTATAGGAAACACAGTAGAGTGAAAGAATGCTGTTTTCTCTAAAACAGAGCGTTTTTCTTGCATGGCACACTAGAGTTCAATTAAACTTCCTAAACGGAGTTGAATCACGTTGAGATTCAAGTTCTAGCAGCAAGTGTTCATTCAGGCTAAGAACAGCACACTTGTGCTTTTCTGGCCATACACAGTGCAAATAGCATTCGCGTCTGTTCCCAGCCAGTACAGTGTATTGGACTGAAGAGAAGGTCAGGTTTTACTCAGTTTCCAATACTGAGTTGAACTAGATATGCCCCGTTTCTGTAGGAAGCACAGTTCTTTTGTTCTGAGGTAGCTCACTTACGGGCCCTATAGGAAACACAGTAGAGTGAAAGAATACTGTTTTCTCTAAAACAGAGTGTTTTTCTTGCATGGCACACTAGGGTTCAATTAAACTTCCTAAACGGAGTTGAATCACGTTGAGATTCAAGTTCTAGCAGCAAGTGTTCATTCAGGCTAAGAACAGCACACTTGTGCTATTTTGGCCATATACAGTGCAAATAGCATTCGCGTCTGTTCCCAGCCAGTACAGTGTATTGGACTGATGAGAAGCTCCTGTTTTACTCAGTTTCCAATACTGAGTTGAACTAGATATGCCCCGTTTGTGTAGGAAGCACAGTTCTTTTGTTCTGAGCTAGCTCACTTACGGGCCCTATAGGAAACACAGTAGAGTGAAAGAATGCTGTTTTCTCTAAAACAGAGTGTTTTTCTTGCATGTGACACTAGGGTTCAATTAAACTTCCTAAACGGAGTTGAATCACGTTGAGATTCAAGTTCTAGCAGCAAGTGTTCATTCAGGCTAAGAACAGCACACTTGTGCTTTTCTGGCCATATACAGTGCAAATAGCATTCGCGTCTGTTCCCAGCCAGTACAGTGTATTGGACTGAAGAGAAGCTCCTGTTTTACTCAGTTTCCAATACTGAGTTGAACTAGATATGCCCCGTTTGTGTACAAAGCACAGTTCTTTTGTTCTGAGCTAGCTCACTGTACATGCCCTATAGGAAACACAGTAGAGTGAAAGAATGCTGTTTTCTCTAAAACAGAGTGTTTTTCTTGCATGGCACACTAGGGTTCAATTAAACTTCCTAAACGGAGTTGAATCACGTTGAGATTCAAGTTCTAGCAGCAAGTGTTCATTCAGGCTAAGAACAGCACACTTGTGCTATTCTGGCCATATACAGTACAAATAGCATTCGCGTCTGTTCCCAGCCAGTACAGTGTATTGGACTGATGAGAAGCTCCTGTTTTACTCAGTTTCCAATACTGAGTTGAACTAGATATGCCCCGTTTGTGTAGGAAGCACAGTTCTTTTGTTCTGAGCTAGCTCACTTACGGGCACTATAGGAAACACAGTAGAGGGAAAGAATGCTGTTTTCTCTAAAACAGAGTGTTTCTCTTGCATGGCACACTAGGGTTCAATTAAACTTCCTAAACGGAGTTGAATCACGTTGAGATTCAAGTTCTAGCAGCAAGTGTTCATTCAGGCTAAGAACAGCACACTTGTGCTTTTCTGGCCATATACAGTACAAATAGCATTCGCGTCTGTTCCCAGACAGTACAGTGTATTGGACTGAAGAGAATCTCCTGTTTTACTCAGTTTCAAATACTGAGTTGAGCTAGATATGCCCCGTTTGTGTAGGAAGCACAGTTCTTTTGTTCTGAGCTAGCTCACTGTACGTGCCCTATAGGAAACACGGTAGAGTGAAAGAATGCTGTTTTCTCTAAAACAGAGTGTTTTTCTTGCATGTCACACTAGGGTTCAATTAAACTTCCTAAACGGAGTTGAATCACGTTGAGATTCAAGTTCTAGCAGCAAGTGTTCATTCAGGCTAAGAACAGCACACTTGTGCTTTTCTGGCCATATACAGTGCAAATAGCATTCGCGTCTGTTCCCAGCCAGTACAGTGTATTGGACTGAAGAGAAGCTCCTGTTTTACTCAGTTTCCAATACTGAGTTGAACTAGGTATGCCTCGTTTGTGTAGGAAGCACAGTTCTTTTGTTCTGAGGTAGCTCACTGTACGGGCCGTATAGGAAACACAGTAGAGTGAAAGAATGCTCTTTTCTCTAAAACAGAGTGTTTTTCTTGCATGGCACACTAGGGTTCAATTAAACTTCCTAAACGGAGTTGAATTACGTTGAGATTCAAGTTCTAGCAGCAAGTGTTCATTCAGGCTAAGAACAGCACACTTGTGCTTTTCTGGCTATATACAGTGCAAATAGCATTCGCGTCCGTTCCCAGCCAGTACAGTGTATTGGACTGATGATCAGCTCCTGTTTTACTCAGTTTCCAATACTGAGTTGAACTAGATATGGCCCATTTGTGTAGGAAGCACAGTTCTTTTGTTCTGAGCTAGCTCACTGTACGTGCCCTATAAGAAACACAGAAGAGTGAAAGAATGCTGTTTTCTCTAAAACAGAGCGTTTTTCTTGCATGGCACACTAGGGTTCAATTAAACTTCCTAAACGGAGTTGAATCACGTTGAGATTCAAGTTCTAGCAGCAAGTGTTCATTCAGGCTAAGAACAGCACACTTGTGCTTTTCTGGCCATATACAGTGCAAATAGCATTCGCGTCTGTTCCCAGCCAGTACAGTGTATTGGACTGAAGAGAAGCTCCTGTTTTACTCAGTTTCCAATACTGAGTTGAACTAGATATGCCCCGTTTGTGTAGGAAGCACAGTTCTTTTTTTCTGAGCTAGCTCACTTACGGGCCCTATAGGAAACACAGTAGAGTGAAAGAATGCTGTTTTCTCTAAAACAGAGCGTTTTTCTTGCATGGCATACTAGGGTTCAATTAAACTTCTTAAACGGAGTTGAATCACATTGAGATTCAAGTTCTAGCAGCAAGTGTTCATTCAGGCTAAGAACAGCACACTTGTGCTTTTCTGGCCATATACAGTGCAAATAGCATTCGCGTCTGTTCCCAGCCAGTACAGTGTATTGGACTGAAGAGAAGGTCAGGTTTTACTCAGTTTCCAATACTGAGTTGAACTAGATATGCCCCGTTTGTGTAGGAAGCACAGTTCTTTTGTTCTGAGGTAGCTCACTTACGGGCCCTATAGGAAACACAGTAGAGTGAAAGAATGCTGTTTTCTCTAAAACAGAGTGTTTTTCTTGCATGGGACACTAGGGTTCATTTAAACTTCCTAAATGGAGTTGAATCACGTTGAGATTCAAGTTCTAGCAGCAAGTGTTCATTCAGGCTAAGAACAGCACACTTGTGCTTTTCTGGCCATATACATTGCAAATAGCATTCGCGTCTGTTCCCAGCCAGTACAGTGTATTGGACTGAAGAGAAGCTCCTGTTTTACTCAGTTTCCAATACTGAGTTGAACTAGATATGCCCCGTTTGTGTACAAAGCACAGTTCTTTTGTTCTGAGCTAGCTCACTGTACGTGCCCTATAGGAAACACAGTAGAGTGAAAGAATGCTGTTTTCTCTAAAACAGAGCGTTTTTCTTGCATGGCACACTAGGGTTCAATTAAACTTCCTAAACGGAGTTGAATCACGTTGAGATTCAAGTTCTAGCAGCAAGTGTTCATTCAGGCTAAGATCAGCACACTTGTGCTTTTCTGGCCATATACAGTGCAAATAGCATTCGCGTCTGTTCCCAGCCAGTACAGTGTATTGGACTGAAGAGAAGCTCCGGTTTTACTCAGTTTCCAATACTGAGTTGAACTAGATATGCCCCGTTTGTGTAGGAAGCACAGTTCTTTTGTTCTGAAGTAGCTCACTTACGGGCCCTATAGGAAACACAGTAGAGTGAAAGAATGCTGTTTTCTCTAAAACAGAGTGTTTTTCTTGCATGGCACACTAGGGTTCAATTAAACTTCCTAAACGGAGTTGAATGACGTTGAGATTCAAGTTCTAGCAGCAAGTGTTCATTCAGGCTAAGAACAGCACACTTGTGCTTTTCTGGCCATATACAGTGCAAATAGCATTCGCGTCTGTTCCCAGCCAGTACAGTGTATTGGACTGAAGAGAAGCTCCTGTTTTATTCAGTTTCCAATACTGAGTTGAACTAGATATGCCCCGTTTGTGTAGGAAGCACAGTTCTTTTGTTCTGAGCTAGCTCACTTACGGGCCCTATAGGAAACACAGTAGAGTGAACGAATGCTGTTTTCTCTAAAACAGAGCGTTTTTCTTGCATGGCACACTAGGGTTCAATTAAACTTCCTAAATGGAGTTGAATCACGTTGAGATTCAAGTTCTAGCAGCAAGTGTTCATTCAGGCTAAGAACAGCACACTTGTGCTTTTCTGGCCATATACAGTGCAAATAGCATTCGCGTCTGTTCCCAGCCAGTACAGTGTATTGGACTGAAGAGAAGCTCCTGTTTCACTCAGTTTCCAATACTGAGTTGAACTAGATATGCCCTGTTTGTGTAGGAAGCACAGTTCTTTTGTTCTGAGCTAGCTCACTGTACATGCCCTATAGGAAACACAGTAGAGAGAAAGAATGCTGTTTTCTCTAAAACAGAGCGTTTTTCTTGCATGGCACACTAGGGTTCAATTAAACTTCCTAAACGGAGTTGAATCACGTTGAGATTCAAGTTCTAGCAGCAAGTGTTCATTCAGGCTAAGAACAGCACACTTGTGCTATTCTGGCCATATACAGTGCAAATAGCATTCGCCTCTGTTCCCAGCCAGTACAGTGTATTGGACTGAAGTGAAGCTCCTGTTTTACTCAGTTTCCAATACTGACTTGAACTAGATATGCCCCGTTTGTGTAGGAAGCACAGTTCTTTTGTTCTGAGGTAGCTCACTTACGGGCCCTATAGGAAACACAGTAGAGTGAAAGAATGCTGTTTTCTCTAAAACAGAGTGTTTTTCTTGCATGGGACACTAGGGTTCAATTAAACTTCCTAAAAGGAGTTGAATCACGTTGAGATTCAAGTTCTAGCAGCAAGTGTTCATTCAGGCTAAGAACAGCACACTTGTGCTTTTCTGGCCATATACAGTGCAAATAGCATTCGCGTCTGTTCCCAGCCAGTACAGTGTATTGGACTGAAGAGAAGCTCCTGTTTTACTCAGTTTCCAATACTGAGTTGAACTAGATATGCCCCGTTTGTGTACAAAGCACAGTTCTTTTGTTCTGAGCTAGCTCACTGTACGTACCCTATAGGAAGCACAGTAGAGTGAAAGAATGCTGTTTTCTCTAAAACAGAGCGTTTTTCTTGCATGGCACACTAGAGTTCAATTAAACTTCCTAAACGGAGTTGAATCACGTTGAGATTCAAGTTCTAGCAGCAAGTGTTCATTCAGGCTAAGAACAGCACACTTGTGCTTTTCTGGCCATATACAGTGCAAATAGCATTCGCGTCTGTTCCCAGCCAGTACAGTGTATTGGACTGAAGAGAAGCTCCTGTTTTACTCAGTTTCCAATACTGAGTTGACCTAGATATGCCCCATTATTGTAGGAAGCACAGTTCTTTTGTTCTGAGCTAGCTCACTGTACGTGCCCTATAGGAAACACAGTAGAGTGAAAGAATGCTGTTTTCTCTAAAACAGAGCGTTTTTCTTGCATGGCACACTAGGGTTCAATTAAACTTCCTAAACGGAGTTGAATCACGTTGAGATTCAAGTTCTAGCAGCAAGTGTTCACTCAGGCTAAGAACAGCACACTTGTGCTTTTCTGGCCATATTCAGTACAAATAGCATTCGCGTCTGTTCCCAGCCACTACAGTGTATTGGACTGAAGAGAATCTCCTGTTTTACTCAGTTTCCAATACTGAGTTGAGCTAGATATGCCCCGTTTGTGTAGGAAGCACAGTTCTTTTGTTCTGAGGTAGCTCACTGTTCGGGCCGTATAGGAAACACAGTAGAGTGAAAGATTGCTTTTTTCTCTAAAACAGAGCGTTTTTCTTGCATGGCACACTAGGGTTCAATTAACCTTCCTAAACGCAGTTGAATCACGTTGAGATTCAAGTTCTAGCAGCAAGTGTTCATTCAGGCTAAGAACAGCACACTTGTGCTATTCTGGCCATATACAGTGCAAATAGCATTCGCGTCTGTTCCCAGCCAGTACAGTGTATTGGACTGAAGAGAAGCTCCTGTTTTACTCAGTTTCCAATACTGAGTTGAACTAGATATGCCCCGTTTGTGTAGGAAGCACAGTTCTTTTTTTCTGAGCTAGCTCACTTTCGGGCCCTATAGGAAACACAGTAGAGTGAATGAATGCTGTTTTCTCTAAAACAGAGCGTTTTTCTTGCATGGCACACTAGGGTTCAATTAAACTTCCTAAACGGAGTTGAATCACGTTGAGATTCAAGTTCTAGCAGCAAGTGTTCATTCAGGCTAAGAACAGCACACTTGTGCTTTTCTGGCCATATACAGTGCAAATAGCATTCGCGTCTGTTCCCAGCCAGTACAGTGTATTGGACTGAAGAGAAGCTCCTGTTTTACTCAGTTTCCAATACTGAGTTGAACTAGATATGCCCCGTTTGTGTAGGAAGCACAGTTCTTTTGTTCTGAGCTAGGTCACTTACGGGCCCTATAGGAAACACAGTAGAGTGAACGAATGCTGTTTTCTCTAAAACAGAGCGTTTTTCTTGCATGGCACACTAGGGTTCAATTAAACTTCCTAAACGGAGTTGAATCACGTTGAGATTCAAGTTCTAGCAGCAAGTGTTCATTCAGGCTAAGAACAGCACACTTGTGCTTTTCTGGCCATATACAGTGCAAATAGCATTCGCGTCTGTTCCCAGCCAGTACAGTGTATTGGACTGAAGAGAAGCTCCTGTTTTACTCAGTTTCCAATACTGAGTTGAACTAGATATGCCCCGTTTGTGTAGGAAGCACAGTTCTTTTGTTCTGAGCTAGCTCACTGTACATGCCCTATAGGAAACACAGTAGAGAGAAAGAATGCTGTTTTCGCTAAAACAGAGCGTTTTTCTTGCATGGCACACTAGGGTTCAATTAAACTTCCTAAACGGAGTTGAATCACGTTGAGATTCATGTTCTAGCAGCAAGTGTTCATTCAGGCTAAGAACAGCACACTTGTGCTTTTCTGGCCATATACAGTGCAAATAGCATTCACGTCTGTTCCCAGCCAGTACAGTGTATTGGACTGAAGAGAAGCTCCTGTTTTACTCAGTTTCCAAAACTGAGTTGAGCTAGATATGCCCCGTTTGTGTAGGAAGCTCAGATCTTTTGTTCTGAGCTAGCTCACTGTAAGTGCCCTATAGGAAACACAGTAGAATGAAAGAATGCTGTTTTCTCTAAAACAGAGTGTTTTTCTTGCATTGCACACTAGGGTTCAATTAAACTTCCTAAACGGAGTTGAATCACGTTGAGTTCAAGTTCTAGCAGCAAGTGTTCATTCAGGCTAAGAACAGCACACTTGTGCTTTTCTGGCCATATACAGTGCAAATAGCATTCGCGTCTGTTCCCAGCCAGTACAGTGTATTGGACTGATGATCAGCTCCTGTTTTACTCAGTTTCCAATACTGAGTTGAACTAGATATGCCCCATTTGTGTAGGAAGCACAGTTCTTTTGTTCTGAGCTAGCTCACTTTCGGGCCCTATAGGAAACATAGTAGAGTGAAAGAATGCTGTTTTCTCTAAAACAGAGCGTTTTTCTTGCATGGCATACTCGGGTTCAATTAAACTTCCTAAACGGAGTTGAATCACGTTGAGATTCAAGTTCTAGCAGCAAGTGTTCATTCAGGCTAAGAACAGCACACTTGTGCTTTTCTGGCCATATACAGTGCAAATAGCATTCGCGTCTGTTCCCAGCCAGTACAGTGTATTGGACTGAAGAGAAGCTCCGGTTTTACTCAGTTTCCAATACTGAGTTGAACTAGATATGCCCTGTTTGTGTAGGAAGCACAGTTCTTTTGTTCTGAGGTAGCTCACTTACGGGCCCTATAGGAAACACAGTAGAGTGAAAGAATGCTGTTTTCTCTAAAACAGAGTGTTTTTCTTGCATTGCACACTAGGGTTCAATTAAACTTCCTAAACGGAGTTGAATCACGTTGAGATTCAAGTTCTAGCAGCAAGTGTTCATTCAGGCTAAGAACAGCACACTTGTGCTTTTCTGGCCATATACAGTGCAAATAGCATTCGTGTCTGTTCCCAGCCAGTACAGTGTATTGGACTGAAGAGAAGCTCCTGTTTTACTCAGTTTCCAATACTGAGTTGAACTAGATATGCCCCGTTTGTGTACAAAGCACAGTTCTTTTGTTCTGAGCTAGCTCACTGTACGTGCCCTATAGGAAACACAGTAGAGTGAAAGAATTCTGTTTTCTCTAAAACAGAGCGTTTTTCTTGCATGGCACACTAGGGTTCAATTAAACTTCCTAAACGGAGTTGAATCACGTTGAGATTCATGATCTAGCAGCAAGTGTTCATTCAGGCTAAGAACAGCACACTTGTGCTATTCTGGCCATATACAGTGCAAATAGCATTCGCTTCTGTTCCCAGCCAGTACAGTGTATTGGACTGATAAGAAGCTCCTGTTTTACTCAGTTTCCAATACTGAGTTAAACTAGATATGCCCCGTTTGTGTAGGAAGCACAGTTCTTTTGTTTCGGGCTAGCTCACTTACGTGCCCTATAGGAAACACAGTAGAGTGAAAGAATGCTGTTTTCTCTAAAATAGAGTGTTTTTCTTGCATGGCACACTAGGGTTCAATTAAACTTCCTAAACGGAGTTGAATCACGTTGAGATTCAAGTTCTAGCAGCAAGTGTTCATTCAGGCTAAGAACAGCACACTTGTGCTTTTCTGGCCATATACAGTGCAAATAACATTCACGTCTGTTCCCAGCCAGTATAGTGTATTGGACTGATGAGAAGCTCCTGTTTTAATCAGTTCCCAATAATGAGTTGAACTAGATATGCCCCGTTTGTGTAGGAAGCACAGTTCTTTTGTTCTGAGCTAGCTCACTTACGGGCACTACAGGAAACACATCGGAGTGAAAGAATGCTGTTTTCTCTAAAACAGAGTGTTTTTCATGCATGGCAAACTAGGGTTCAATTAAACTTCCTAAACGGAGTTGAAACACGTTGGGATTCAAGTTCTAGCAGCAAGTGTTCATTCAGGCTGAGAACAGCACACTTGTGCTATTCTGGCCATATACAGTTCAAATAGCATTCGCGTCTGTTCCAAGCCAGTACAGTGTATTGGTCTGAAGAGAAGCTCCTATTTTACTCAGTTTCCAATACTGAGTTGAACTAGATATGCCCCGTTTGTGTAGGAAGCACAGTTCTTTTGTTCTGAGCTAGCTCACTGTACGTGCCCTATAGGAAACACAGTAGAGTGAAAGAATGCTGTTTTCTCTAAATCAGAGCGTTTTTCTTGCATGGCACACTAGGATTCAATTAAACTTCCTAAACGGAGTTGAATCACGTTGAGATTCAAGTTCTAGCAGCAAGTGTTCATTCAGGCTAAGAACAGCACACTTGTGCTTTTCTGGCCATATACAGTACAAATAGCATTCACGTCTGTTCCGAGCCAGTACAGTGTATTTGACTGAAGAGAAGCTCCTGTTTTACTCAGTTTCCAACACTGAGTTGAACTAGATATGCCCCGTTTGTGTAGGAAGCACAGTTCTTTTGTTCTGAGCTAGCTCACTTTCGGGCCCTATAGGAAACACAGTAGAGTGAAAGAATGCTGTATTCTCTAAAACAGAGCGTTTTTCTTGCATGGCACACTAGGGTTCAATTAAATTTCCTAAATGGAGTTGAATCACGTTGAGATTCAAGTTCTAGCAGCAAGTGTTCATTCAGGCTAAGAACAGCACACTTGTGCTTTTCTGGCCATATACAGTGCAAATAGCATTCGCGTCTGTTCCCAGCCAGTACAGTGTATTTGTCTGAAGAGAAGCTCCTATTTTACTCAGTTTCCAATACTGACTTGAACTAGATATGCCCCGTTTGTGTAGGAAGCACAGTTCTTTTGTTCTGAGCTAGCTCACTGTACGTGCCCTATAGGAAACACAGTAGAGTGAAAGAATGCTGTTTTCTCTAAAACAGAGCGTTTTTCTTGCATGGCACACTAGGGTTCAATTAAATTTCCTAAATGGTGTTGAATCACGTTGAGATTCAAGTTCTAGCAGCAAGTGTTCATTCAGGCTAAGAACAGCACACTTGTGCTTTTCTGGCCATATACAGTGCAAATAGCATTCGCGTCTGTTCCCAGCCAGTACAGTGTATTGGACTGATGAGAAGCTCCTGTTTTACTCAGTTTCCAATACTGAGTTGAACTAGATATGCCCCATTTTTGTAGGAAGCACAGTTCTTTTGTTCTGAGCTAGCTCACTGTACGGGCCGTATAGGAAACACAGTAGAGTGAAAGAATGCTGTTTTCTCTAAAACAGAGTGTTTTTCTTGCATGGCACACTAGGGTTCAATTAAACTTCCTAAACGGAGTTGAAACACGTTGAGATTCAAGTTCTAGCAGCAAGTGTTCATTCAGGCTAAGAACAGCACACTTGTGCTATTCTGGGCATATACAGTGCAAATAGCATTCGCGTCTGTTCCCAGCCAGTACAGTGTATTGGACTGATGAGAGGCTCCTGTTTTACTCAGTTTCCAATACTGAGTTGAACTAGATATGCCCCGTTTGTGTAGGAAGCACAGTTCTTTTGTTCGGAGCTAGCTCACTTACGGGCCCTATAGGAAACACAGTAGAGTGAAAGAATGCTGTTTTCTCTAAAACAGAGCGTTTTTCTTGCATGGCATACTAGGGTTCAATTAAACTTCCTAAAGGGAGTTGAATCATGTTGAGATTCAAGTTCTAGCAACAAGTGTTCATTCAGGCTAAGAACAGCACACTTGTGCTTTTCTGGCCATATACAGTGCAAATAGCATTCGCGTCTGTTCCCAGCCAGTACAGTGTATTGGACTGAAGAGAAGCTCCGGTTTTACTCAGTTTCCAATACTGAGTTGAACTAGATATGCCCCGTTTGTGTAGGAAGCACAGTTCTTTTGTTCTGAGCTAGCTCACTTACGGGCCCTATAGGAAACACAGTAGAGTGAAAGAATGCTGTTTTCTCTAAAACAGAGCGTTTTTCTTGCATGGCACACTAGGGTTCAATTAAATTTCCTAAATGGAGTTGAATCACGTTGAGATTCAAGTTCTAGCAGCAAGTGTTCATTCAGGCTAAGAACAGCACACTTGTGCTTTTCTGGCCATATACAGTGCAAATAGCATTCGCGTCTGTTCCCAGCCAGTACAGTGTATTGGACTGATGAGAAGCTCCTGTTTTACTCAGTTTCCAATTACTGAGTTGAACTAGATATGCCCCATTTTTGTAGGAAGCACAGTTCTTTTGTTCTGAGCTAGCTCACTGTACGGGCCGTATAGGAAACACAGTAGAGTGAAAGAATGCTGTTTTCTCTAAAACAGAGTGTTTTTCTTGCATGGCACACTAGGGTTCAATTAAACTTCCTAAAGGGAGTTGAATCACGTTGAGATTCAAGTTCTAGCAGCAAGTGTTCTTTCAGGCTAAGAACAGCACACTTGTGCTATTCTGGCCATATACAGTGCAAATAGCATTCGCGTCTGTTCCCAGCCAGTACAGTGTATTGGACTGATGAGAGGCTCCTGTTTTACTCAGTTTCCAATACTGAGTTGAACTAGATATGCCCCGTTTGTGTAGGAAGCACAGTTCTTTTGTTCTGAGCTAGCTCACTTTCGGGCCCTATAGGAAACACAGTAGAGTGAAAGAATGCTGTTTTCTCTAAAACAGAGCGTTTTTCTTGCATGGCATACTAGGGTTCAATTAAACTTCCTAAACGGAGTTGAATCACGTTGAGATTCAAGTTCTAGCAGCAAGTGTTCATTCAGGCTAAGAACAGCACACTTGTGCTTTTCTGGCCATATACAGTGCAAATAGCTTTCGAGTCTGTTCCCAGCCAGTACAGTGTATTGGACTGATGAGAAGCTCCTGTTTTACTCAGTTTCTAATACTGACTTGAACTAGATATGCCCCGTTTGTGTAGGAAGCACAGTTCTTTTGTTCTGAGCTAGCTCACTTACGGGCACTACAGGAAACACAGTAGAGGGAAAGAATGCTGTTTTCTCTAAAACAGAGTGTTTTTCTTGCATGGCACACTAGGGTTCAATTAAACTTCCTAAACGGAGTTGAAACACGTTGAGATTCAAGTTCTAGCAGCAAGTGTTCATTCAGGCTAAGAACAGCACACTTGTGCTATTCTGGCCATATACAGTGCAAATAGCATTCGCGTCTGTTCCCAGCCAGTACAGTGTATTGTTCTGAAGAGAAGCTCCTATTTTACTCAGTTTCCAATACTGAGTTGAACTAGATATGCCCCGTTTGTGTAGGAAGCACAGTTCTTTTGTTCTGAGCTAGCTCACTGTACGTGCACTATAGGAAACACAGTAGAGTGAAAGAATGCTGTTTTCTCTAAATCAGAGCGTTTATCTTGAATGGCACACTAGGATTCAATTAAACTTCCTAAACGGAGTTGAATCACGTTGAGATTCAAGTTCTAGCAGCAAGTGTTCATTCAGGCTAAGAACAGCACACTTGTGCTTTTCTGGCCATATACAGTACAAATAGCATTCACGTCTGTTCCGAGCCAGTACAGTGTATTTGACTGAAGAGAAGCTCCTGTTTTACTCAGTTTCCAATACTGAGTTGAACTAGATATTCCCCGTTTGTGTAGGAAGCACAGTTCTTTTGTTCTGAGCTAGCTCACTTTCGGGCCCTATAGGAAACACAGTAGAGTGAAAGAATGCTGTTTTCTCTAATACAGAGCATTTTTCTTGCATGGCACACTAGGGTTCAATTAAACTTCCTAAAGGGAGTTGAATCACGTTGAGATTCAAGTTCTAGCAGCAAGTGTTCTTTCAGGCTAAGAACAGCACACTTGTGCTATTCTGGCCATATACAGTGCAAATAGCATTCGCGTCTGTTCCCAGCCAGTACAGTGTATTGGACTGATGAGAGGCTCCTGTTTTACTCAGTTTCCAATACTGAGTTGAACTAGATATGCCCCGTTTGTGTAGGAAGCACAGTTCTTTTGTTCGGAGCTAGCTCACTTACGGGCCCTATAGGAAACACAGTAGAGTGAAAGAATGCTGTTTTCTCTAAAACAGAGCGTTTTTCTTGCATGGCATACTAGGGTTCAATTAAACTTCCTAAACGGAGTTGAATCACGTTGAGATTCAAGTTCTAGCAGCAAGTGTTCATTCAGGCTAAGAACAGCACACTTGTGCTTTTCTGGCCATATACAGTGCAAATAGCATTCGTGTCTGTTCCCAGCCAGTACAGTGTATTGGACTGAAGAGAAGCTCCTGTTTTACTCAGTTTCCAATACTGAGTTGAACTAGATATGCCCCGTTTGTGTACAAAGCACAGTTCTTTTGTTCTGAGCTAGCTCACTGTACGTGCCCTATAGGAAACACAGTAGAGTGAAAGAATTCTGTTTTCTCTAAAACAGAGCGTTTTTCTTGCATGGCACACTAGGGTTCAATTAAACTTCCTAAACGGAGTTGAATCACGTTGAGATTCATGATCTAGCAGCAAGTGTTCATTCAGGCTAAGAACAGCACACTTGTGCTATTCTGGCCATATACAGTGCAAATAGCATTCGCTTCTGTTCCCAGCCAGTACAGTGTATTGGACTGATAAGAAGCTCCTGTTTTACTCAGTTTCCAATACTGAGTTAAACTAGATATGCCCCGTTTGTGTAGGAAGCACAGTTCTTTTGTTTCGGGCTAGCTCACTTACGTGCCCTATAGGAAACACAGTAGAGTGAAAGAATGCTGTTTTCTCTAAAATAGAGTGTTTTTCTTGCATGGCACACTAGGGTTCAATTAAACTTCCTAAACGGAGTTGAATCACGTTGAGATTCAAGTTCTAGCAGCAAGTGTTCATTCAGGCTAAGAACAGCACACTTGTGCTTTTCTGGCCATATACAGTGCAAATAACATTCACGTCTGTTCCCAGCCAGTATAGTGTATTGGACTGATGAGAAGCTCCTGTTTTAATCAGTTCCCAATAATGAGTTGAACTAGATATGCCCCGTTTGTGTAGGAAGCACAGTTCTTTTGTTCTGAGCTAGCTCACTTACGGGCACTACAGGAAACACATCGGAGTGAAAGAATGCTGTTTTCTCTAAAACAGAGTGTTTTTCATGCATGGCAAACTAGGGTTCAATTAAACTTCCTAAACGGAGTTGAAACACGTTGGGATTCAAGTTCTAGCAGCAAGTGTTCATTCAGGCTGAGAACAGCACACTTGTGCTTTTCTGGCCATATACAGTGCAAATAGCATTCGTGTCTGTTCCCAGCCAGTACAGTGTATTGGACTGAAGAGAAGCTCCTGTTTTACTCAGTTTCCAATACTGAGTTGAACTAGATATGCCCCGTTTGTGTACAAAGCACAGTTCTTTTGTTCTGAGCTAGCTCACTGTACGTGCCCTATAGGAAACACAGTAGAGTGAAAGAATTCTGTTTTCTCTAAAACAGAGCGTTTTTCTTGCATGGCACACTAGGGTTCAATTAAACTTCCTAAACGGAGTTGAATCACGTTGAGATTCATGATCTAGCAGCAAGTGTTCATTCAGGCTAAGAACAGCACACTTGTGCTATTCTGGCCATATACAGTGCAAATAGCATTCGCTTCTGTTCCCAGCCAGTACAGTGTATTGGACTGATAAGAAGCTCCTGTTTTACTCAGTTTCCAATACTGAGTTAAACTAGATATGCCCCGTTTGTGTAGGAAGCACAGTTCTTTTGTTTCGGGCTAGCTCACTTACGTGCCCTATAGGAAACACAGTAGAGTGAAAGAATGCTGTTTTCTCTAAAATAGAGTGTTTTTCTTGCATGGCACACTAGGGTTCAATTAAACTTCCTAAACGGAGTTGAATCACGTTGAGATTCAAGTTCTAGCAGCAAGTGTTCATTCAGGCTAAGAACAGCACACTTGTGCTTTTCTGGCCATATACAGTGCAAATAACATTCACGTCTGTTCCCAGCCAGTATAGTGTATTGGACTGATGAGAAGCTCCTGTTTTAATCAGTTCCCAATAATGAGTTGAACTAGATATGCCCCGTTTGTGTAGGAAGCACAGTTCTTTTGTTCTGAGCTAGCTCACTTACGGGCACTACAGGAAACACATCGGAGTGAAAGAATGCTGTTTTCTCTAAAACAGAGTGTTTTTCATGCATGGCAAACTAGGGTTCAATTAAACTTCCTAAACGGAGTTGAAACACGTTGGGATTCAAGTTCTAGCAGCAAGTGTTCATTCAGGCTGAGAACAGCACACTTGTGCTATTCTGGCCATATACAGTTCAAATAGCATTCGCGTCTGTTCCAAGCCAGTACAGTGTATTGGTCTGAAGAGAAGCTCCTATTTTACTCAGTTTCCAATACTGAGTTGAACTAGATATGCCCCGTTTGTGTAGGAAGCACAGTTCTTTTGTTCGGAGCTAGCTCACTGTACGTGCCTTATAGGAAACACAGTAGAGTGAAAGAATGCTGTTTTCTCTAAATCAGAGCGTTTTTCTTGCATGGCACACTAGGATTCAATTAAACTTCCTAAACGGAGTTGAATCACGTTGAGATTCAAGTTCTAGCAGCAAGTGTTCATTCAGGCTAAGAACAGCACACTTGTGCTTTTCTGGCCATATACAGTACAAATAGCATTCACGTCTGTTCCGAGCCAGTACAGTGTATTTGACTGAAGAGAAGCTCCTGTTTTACTCAGTTTCCAACACTGAGTTGAACTAGATATGCCCCGTTTGTGTAGGAAGCACAGTTCTTTTGTTCTGAGCTAGCTCACTTTCGGGCCCTATAGGAAACACAGTAGAGTGAAAGAATGCTGTATTCTCTAAAACAGAGCGTTTTTCTTGCATGGCACACTAGGGTTCAATTAAATTTCCTAAATGGAGTTGAATCACGTTGAGATTCAAGTTCTAGCAGCAAGTGTTCATTCAGGCTAAGAACAGCACACTTGTGCTTTTCTGGCCATATACAGTGCAAATAGCATTCGCGTCTGTTCCCAGCCAGTACAGTGTATTGGTCTGAAGAGAAGCTCCTATTTTACTCAGTTTCCAATACTGAGTTGAACTAGATATGCCCCGTTTGTGTAGGAAGCACAGTTCTTTTGTTCTGAGCTAGCTCACTGTACGTGCCCTATAGGAAACACAGTAGAGTGAAAGAATGCTGTTTTCTCTAAATCAGAGCGTTTTTCTTGCATGGCACACTAGGATTCAATTAAACTTCCTAAACGGAGTTGAATCACGTTGAGATTCAAGTTCTAGCAGCAAGTGTTCATTCAGGCTAAGAACAGCACACTTGTGCTTTTCTGGCCATATACAGTACAAATAGCATTCACGTCTGTTCCGAGCCAGTACAGTTTATTTGACTGAAGAGAAGCTCCTGTTTTACTCAGTTTCCAAAACTGAGTTGAACTAGATATGCCCCGTTTGTGTAGGAAGCACAGTTCTTTTGTTTTGAGCTAGCTCACTTTCGGGCCCTATAGGAAACACAGTAGAGTGAAAGAATGCTTTTTTCTCTAAAACAGAGTGTTTTTCTTGCATGGCACACTAGGGTTCAATTAAACTTCCTAAACGGAGTTGAATCACGTTGAGATTTAAGTTCTAGCAGCAAGTGTTCATTCAGGCTAAGAACAGCACACTTGTGCTATTCTGGCCATATACAGTGCAAATAGCATTCGCCTCTGTTCCCAGCCAGTACAGTGTATTGGACTGAAGAGAAGCTCCTGTTTTACTCAGTTTCCAATACTGACTTGAACTAGATATGCCCCGTTTGTGTAGGAAGCACAGTTCTTTTGTTCTGAGCTAGCTCACTGTACGTGCCCTATAGGAAACACAGTAGAGTGAAAGAATGCTGTTTTCTCTAAAACAGAGCGTTTTTCTTGCATGGCATACTAGGGTTCAATTAAACTTCCTAAAGGGAGTTGAATCATGTTGAGATTCAAGTTCTAGCAGCAAGTGTTCATTCAGGCTAAGAACAGCACACTTGTGCTTTTCTGGCCATATACAGTGCAAATAGCATTCGCGTCTGTTCCCAGCCAGTACAGTGTATTGGACTGAAGAGAAGCTCCGGTTTTACTCAGTTTCCAATACTGAGTTGAACTAGATATGCCCCGTTTGTGTAGGAAGCACAGTTCTTTTGTTCTGAGCTAGCTCACTTACGGGCCCTATAGGAAACACAGTAGAGTGAAAGAATGCTGTTTTCTCTAAAACAGAGCGTTTTTCTTGCATGGCACACTAGGGTTCAATTAAATTTCCTAAATGGAGTTGAATCACGTTGAGATTCAAGTTCTAGCAGCAAGTGTTCATTCAGGCTAAGAACAGCACACTTGTGCTTTTCTGGCCATATACAGTGCAAATAGCATTCGCGTCTGTTCCCAGCCAGTACAGTGTATTGGACTGATGAGAAGCTCCTGTTTTACTCAGTTTCCAATTACTGAGTTGAACTAGATATGCCCCATTTTTGTAGGAAGCACAGTTCTTTTGTTCTGAGCTAGCTCACTGTACGGGCCGTATAGGAAACACAGTAGAGTGAAAGAATGCTGTTTTCTCTAAAACAGAGTGTTTTTCTTGCATGGCACACTAGGGTTCAATTAAACTTCCTAAAGGGAGTTGAATCACGTTGAGATTCAAGTTCTAGCAGCAAGTGTTCTTTCAGGCTAAGAACAGCACACTTGTGCTATTCTGGCCATATACAGTGCAAATAGCATTCGCGTCTGTTCCCAGCCAGTACAGTGTATTGGACTGATGAGAGGCTCCTGTTTTACTCAGTTTCCAATACTGAGTTGAACTAGATATGCCCCGTTTGTGTAGGAAGCACAGTTCTTTTGTTCGGAGCTAGCTCACTTACGGGCCCTATAGGAAACACAGTAGAGTGAAAGAATGCTGTTTTCTCTAAAACAGAGCGTTTTTCTTGCATGGCATACTAGGGTTCAATTAAACTTCCTAAACGGAGTTGAATCACGTTGAGATTCAAGTTCTAGCAGCAAGTGTTCATTCAGGCTAAGAACAGCACACTTGTGCTTTTCTGGCCATATACAGTGCAAATAGCATTCGTGTCTGTTCCCAGCCAGTACAGTGTATTGGACTGAAGAGAAGCTCCTGTTTTACTCAGTTTCCAATACTGAGTTGAACTAGATATGCCCCGTTTGTGTACAAAGCACAGTTCTTTTGTTCTGAGCTAGCTCACTGTACGTGCCCTATAGGAAACACAGTAGAGTGAAAGAATTCTGTTTTCTCTAAAACAGAGCGTTTTTCTTGCATGGCACACTAGGGTTCAATTAAACTTCCTAAACGGAGTTGAATCACGTTGAGATTCATGATCTAGCAGCAAGTGTTCATTCAGGCTAAGAACAGCACACTTGTGCTATTCTGGCCATATACAGTGCAAATAGCATTCGCTTCTGTTCCCAGCCAGTACAGTGTATTGGACTGATAAGAAGCTCCTGTTTTACTCAGTTTCCAATACTGAGTTAAACTAGATATGCCCCGTTTGTGTAGGAAGCACAGTTCTTTTGTTTCGGGCTAGCTCACTTACGTGCCCTATAGGAAACACAGTAGAGTGAAAGAATGCTGTTTTCTCTAAAATAGAGTGTTTTTCTTGCATGGCACACTAGGGTTCAATTAAACTTCCTAAACGGAGTTGAATCACGTTGAGATTCAAGTTCTAGCAGCAAGTGTTCATTCAGGCTAAGAACAGCACACTTGTGCTTTTCTGGCCATATACAGTGCAAATAACATTCACGTCTGTTCCCAGCCAGTATAGTGTATTGGACTGATGAGAAGCTCCTGTTTTAATCAGTTCCCAATAATGAGTTGAACTAGATATGCCCCGTTTGTGTAGGAAGCACAGTTCTTTTGTTCTGAGCTAGCTCACTTACGGGCACTACAGGAAACACATCGGAGTGAAAGAATGCTGTTTTCTCTAAAACAGAGTGTTTTTCATGCATGGCAAACTAGGGTTCAATTAAACTTCCTAAACGGAGTTGAAACACGTTGGGATTCAAGTTCTAGCAGCAAGTGTTCATTCAGGCTGAGAACAGCACACTTGTGCTTTTCTGGCCATATACAGTGCAAATAGCATTCGTGTCTGTTCCCAGCCAGTACAGTGTATTGGACTGAAGAGAAGCTCCTGTTTTACTCAGTTTCCAATACTGAGTTGAACTAGATATGCCCCGTTTGTGTACAAAGCACAGTTCTTTTGTTCTGAGCTAGCTCACTGTACGTGCCCTATAGGAAACACAGTAGAGTGAAAGAATTCTGTTTTCTCTAAAACAGAGCGTTTTTCTTGCATGGCACACTAGGGTTCAATTAAACTTCCTAAACGGAGTTGAATCACGTTGAGATTCATGATCTAGCAGCAAGTGTTCATTCAGGCTAAGAACAGCACACTTGTGCTATTCTGGCCATATACAGTGCAAATAGCATTCGCTTCTGTTCCCAGCCAGTACAGTGTATTGGACTGATAAGAAGCTCCTGTTTTACTCAGTTTCCAATACTGAGTTAAACTAGATATGCCCCGTTTGTGTAGGAAGCACAGTTCTTTTGTTTCGGGCTAGCTCACTTACGTGCCCTATAGGAAACACAGTAGAGTGAAAGAATGCTGTTTTCTCTAAAATAGAGTGTTTTTCTTGCATGGCACACTAGGGTTCAATTAAACTTCCTAAACGGAGTTGAATCACGTTGAGATTCAAGTTCTAGCAGCAAGTGTTCATTCAGGCTAAGAACAGCACACTTGTGCTTTTCTGGCCATATACAGTGCAAATAACATTCACGTCTGTTCCCAGCCAGTATAGTGTATTGGACTGATGAGAAGCTCCTGTTTTAATCAGTTCCCAATAATGAGTTGAACTAGATATGCCCCGTTTGTGTAGGAAGCACAGTTCTTTTGTTCTGAGCTAGCTCACTTACGGGCACTACAGGAAACACATCGGAGTGAAAGAATGCTGTTTTCTCTAAAACAGAGTGTTTTTCATGCATGGCAAACTAGGGTTCAATTAAACTTCCTAAACGGAGTTGAAACACGTTGGGATTCAAGTTCTAGCAGCAAGTGTTCATTCAGGCTGAGAACAGCACACTTGTGCTATTCTGGCCATATACAGTTCAAATAGCATTCGCGTCTGTTCCAAGCCAGTACAGTGTATTGGTCTGAAGAGAAGCTCCTATTTTACTCAGTTTCCAATACTGAGTTGAACTAGATATGCCCCGTTTGTGTAGGAAGCACAGTTCTTTTGTTCGGAGCTAGCTCACTGTACGTGCCTTATAGGAAACACAGTAGAGTGAAAGAATGCTGTTTTCTCTAAATCAGAGCGTTTTTCTTGCATGGCACACTAGGATTCAATTAAACTTCCTAAACGGAGTTGAATCACGTTGAGATTCAAGTTCTAGCAGCAAGTGTTCATTCAGGCTAAGAACAGCACACTTGTGCTTTTCTGGCCATATACAGTACAAATAGCATTCACGTCTGTTCCGAGCCAGTACAGTGTATTTGACTGAAGAGAAGCTCCTGTTTTACTCAGTTTCCAACACTGAGTTGAACTAGATATGCCCCGTTTGTGTAGGAAGCACAGTTCTTTTGTTCTGAGCTAGCTCACTTTCGGGCCCTATAGGAAACACAGTAGAGTGAAAGAATGCTGTATTCTCTAAAACAGAGCGTTTTTCTTGCATGGCACACTAGGGTTCAATTAAATTTCCTAAATGGAGTTGAATCACGTTGAGATTCAAGTTCTAGCAGCAAGTGTTCATTCAGGCTAAGAACAGCACACTTGTGCTTTTCTGGCCATATACAGTGCAAATAGCATTCGCGTCTGTTCCCAGCCAGTACAGTGTATTGGTCTGAAGAGAAGCTCCTATTTTACTCAGTTTCCAATACTGAGTTGAACTAGATATGCCCCGTTTGTGTAGGAAGCACAGTTCTTTTGTTCTGAGCTAGCTCACTGTACGTGCCCTATAGGAAACACAGTAGAGTGAAAGAATGCTGTTTTCTCTAAATCAGAGCGTTTTTCTTGCATGGCACACTAGGATTCAATTAAACTTCCTAAACGGAGTTGAATCACGTTGAGATTCAAGTTCTAGCAGCAAGTGTTCATTCAGGCTAAGAACAGCACACTTGTGCTTTTCTGGCCATATACAGTACAAATAGCATTCACGTCTGTTCCGAGCCAGTACAGTTTATTTGACTGAAGAGAAGCTCCTGTTTTACTCAGTTTCCAAAACTGAGTTGAACTAGATATGCCCCGTTTGTGTAGGAAGCACAGTTCTTTTGTTCTGAGCTAGCTCACTTTCGGGCCCTATAGGAAACACAGTAGAGTGAAAGAATGCTTTTTTCTCTAAAACAGAGTGTTTTTCTTGCATGGCACACTAGGGTTCAATTAAACTTCCTAAACGGAGTTGAATCACGTTGAGATTTAAGTTCTAGCAGCAAGTGTTCATTCAGGCTAAGAACAGCACACTTGTGCTATTCTGGCCATATACAGTGCAAATAGCATTCGCCTCTGTTCCCAGCCAGTACAGTGTATTGGACTGAAGAGAAGCTCCTGTTTTACTCAGTTTCCAATACTGACTTGAACTAGATATGCCCCGTTTGTGTAGGAAGCACAGTTCTTTTGTTCTGAGCTAGCTCACTGTACGTGCCCTATAGGAAACACAGTAGAGTGAAAGAATTCTGTTTTCTCTAAAACAGAGCGTTTTTCTTGCATGGCACACTAGGGTTCAATTAAATTTCCTAAATGGTGTTGAATCACGTTGAGATTCAAGTTCTAGCAGCAAGTGTTCATTCAGGCTAAGAACAGCACACTTGTGCTTTTCTGGCCATATACAGTGCAAATAGCATTCGCGTCTGTTCCCAGCCAGTACAGTGTATTGGACTGATGAGAAGCTCCTGTTTTACTCAGTTTCCAATACTGAGTTGAACTAGATATGCCCCATTTTTGTAGGAAGCACAGTTCTTTTGTTCTGAGCTAGCTCACTGTACGGGCCGTATAGGAAACACAGTAGAGTGAAAGAATGCTGTTTTCTCTAAAACAGAGTGTTTTTCTTGCATGGCACACTAGGGTTCAATTAAACTTCCTAAACGGAGTTGAAACACGTTGAGATTCAAGTTCTAGCAGCAAGTGTTCATTCAGGCTAAGAACAGCACACTTGTGCTATTCTGGGCATATACAGTGCAAATAGCATTCGCGTCTGTTCCCAGCCAGTACAGTGTATTGGACTGATGAGAGGCTCCTGTTTTACTCAGTTTCCAATACTGAGTTGAACTAGATATGCCCCGTTTGTGTAGGAAGCACAGTTCTTTTGTTCGGAGCTAGCTCACTTACGGGCCCTATAGGAAACACAGTAGAGTGAAAGAATGCTGTTTTCTCTAAAACAGAGCGTTTTTCTTGCATGGCATACTAGGGTTCAATTAAACTTCCTAAAGGGAGTTGAATCATGTTGAGATTCAAGTTCTAGCAGCAAGTGTTCATTCAGGCTAAGAACAGCACACTTGTGCTTTTCTGGCCATATACAGTGCAAATAGCATTCGCGTCTGTTCCCAGCCAGTACAGTGTATTGGACTGAAGAGAAGCTCCGGTTTTACTCAGTTTCCAATACTGAGTTGAACTAGATATGCCCCGTTTGTGTAGGAAGCACAGTTCTTTTGTTCTGAGCTAGCTCACTTACGGGCCCTATAGGAAACACAGTAGAGTGAAAGAATGCTGTTTTCTCTAAAACAGAGCGTTTTTCTTGCATGGCACACTAGGGTTCAATTAAATTTCCTAAATGGAGTTGAATCACGTTGAGATTCAAGTTCTAGCAGCAAGTGTTCATTCAGGCTAAGAACAGCACACTTGTGCTTTTCTGGCCATATACAGTGCAAATAGCATTCGCGTCTGTTCCCAGCCAGTACAGTGTATTGGACTGATGAGAAGCTCCTGTTTTACTCAGTTTCCAATTACTGAGTTGAACTAGATATGCCCCATTTTTGTAGGAAGCACAGTTCTTTTGTTCTGAGCTAGCTCACTGTACGGGCCGTATAGGAAACACAGTAGAGTGAAAGAATGCTGTTTTCTCTAAAACAGAGTGTTTTTCTTGCATGGCACACTAGGGTTCAATTAAACTTCCTAAAGGGAGTTGAATCACGTTGAGATTCAAGTTCTAGCAGCAAGTGTTCTTTCAGGCTAAGAACAGCACACTTGTGCTATTCTGGCCATATACAGTGCAAATAGCATTCGCGTCTGTTCCCAGCCAGTACAGTGTATTGGACTGATGAGAGGCTCCTGTTTTACTCAGTTTCCAATACTGAGTTGAACTAGATATGCCCCGTTTGTGTAGGAAGCACAGTTCTTTTGTTCTGAGCTAGCTCACTTTCGGGCCCTATAGGAAACACAGTAGAGTGAAAGAATGCTGTTTTCTCTAAAACAGAGCGTTTTTCTTGCATGGCATACTAGGGTTCAATTAAACTTCCTAAACGGAATTGAATCACGTTGAGATTCAAGTTCTAGCAGCAAGTGTTCATTCAGGCTAAGAACAGCACACTTGTGCTTTTCTGGCCATATACAGTGCAAATAGCTTTCGAGTCTGTTCCCAGCCAGTACAGTGTATTGGACTGATGAGAAGCTCCTGTTTTACTCAGTTTCTAATACTGACTTGAACTAGATATGCCCCGTTTGTGTAGGAAGCACAGTTCTTTTGTTCTGAGCTAGCTCACTTACGGGCACTACAGGAAACACAGTAGAGGGAAAGAATGCTGTTTTCTCTAAAACAGAGTGTTTTTCTTGCATGGCACACTAGGGTTCAATTAAACTTCCTAAACGGAGTTGAAACACGTTGAGATTCAAGTTCTAGCAGCAAGTGTTCATTCAGGCTAAGAACAGCACACTTGTGCTATTCTGGCCATATACAGTGCAAATAGCATTCGCGTCTGTTCCCATCCAGTACAGTGTATTGTTCTGAAGAGAAGCTCCTATTTTACTCAGTTTCCAATACTGAGTTGAACTAGATATGCCCCGTTTGTGTAGGAAGCACAGTTCTTTTGTTCTGAGCTAGCTCACTGTACGTGCACTATAGGAAACACAGTAGAGTGAAAGAATGCTGTTTTCTCTAAATCAGAGCGTTTATCTTGAATGGCACACTAGGATTCAATTAAACTTCCTAAACGGAGTTGAATCACGTTGAGATTCAAGTTCTAGCAGCAAGTGTTCATTCAGGCTAAGAACAGCACACTTGTGCTTTTCTGGCCATATACAGTACAAATAGCATTCACGTCTGTTCCGAGCCAGTACAGTGTATTTGACTGAAGAGAAGCTCCTGTTTTACTCAGTTTCCAATACTGAGTTGAACTAGATATTCCCCGTTTGTGTAGGAAGCACAGTTCTTTTGTTCTGAGCTAGCTCACTTTCGGGCCCTATAGGAAACACAGTAGAGTGAAAGAATGCTGTTTTCTCTAATACAGAGCATTTTTCTTGCATGGCACACTAGGGTTCAATTAAACTTCCTAAACGGAGTTGAATCACGTTGAGATTCAAGTACTAGCAGCAAGTGTTCATTCAGGCTAAGAACAGCACACTTGTGCTTTTCTGGCCATATACAGTGCAAATAGCATTCGCGTCTGTTCCCAGCCAGTACAGTGTATTGGACTGAAGAGAAGCTCCTGTTTTACTCAGTTTCCAATACTGAGTTGAACTAGATATGCCCCGTTTGTGTAGGAAGCACAGTTCTTTTGTTCTGAGCTAGCTCACTGTACATGCCCTATAGGAAACACAGTAGAGTGAAAGAATGCTGTTTTCTCTAAAACAGAGCGTTTTTCTTGCATGGCACACTAGGGTTCAATTAAACTTCCTAAACGGAGTTGAATCACGTTGAGATTCATGTTCTAGCAGCAAGTGTTCATTCAGGCTAAGAACAGCACACTTGTGCTTTTCTGGCCATATACAGTGCAAATAGCATTCGCATCTGTTCCCAGCCAGTACAGTGTATTGGACTGAAGAGAAGCTCCTGTTTTACTCAGTTTCCAATCCTGAGTTGAACTAGATATGCCCCGTTTGTGTAGGAAGCACAGTTCTTTTGTTCTGAGCTAGCTCACTTACGGGCCCTATAGGAAACACAGTAGAGTGAACGAATGCTGTTTTCTCTAAAACAGAGCGTTTTTCTTGCATGGCACACTAGGGTTCAATTAAACTTCCTAAACGGAGTTGAATCACGTTGAGATTCAAGTTCTAGCAGCAAGTGTTCATTCAGGCTAAGAACAGCACACTTGTGCTTTTCTGGCCATATACAGTGCAAATAGAATTCGCGTCTCTTCCAAGCCAGTACAGTGTATTGGACTGAAGAGAAGCTCCTGTTTTACTCAGTTTCCAATACTGTGTTGAACTAGATATGCCCCGTTTGTGTAGGAAGCACAGTTCTTTTGTTCTGAGCTAGCTCACTGTACGTGCCCTATAGGAAACACAGTAGAGTGAAAGAATGCTGTTTTCTCTAAAACAGAGTGTTTTTCTTGCATGGCACACTAGGGTTCAATTAAACTTCCTAAACGGAGTCGAATCACGTTGAGATTCAAGTTCTAGCAGCAAGTGTTCATTCAGGTAAGAACAGCACACTTGTGCTATTCTGGTCATATACAGTGCAAATAGCTTTCGAGTCTGTTCCCAGCCAGTACAGTGTATTGGACTGAAGAGAAGCTCCTGTTTTACTCAGTTTCCAATACTGACTTGAACTAGATATGCCCCGTTTGTGTAGGAAGCACAGTTCTTTTGTTCTGAGCTAGCTCACTGTACGTGCCCTATAGGAAACACAGTAGAGTGAAAGAATGCTGTTTTCTCTAAAACAGAGTGTTTTTCTTGCATGGCACACTAGGGTTCAATTAAACTTCCTAAACGGAGTTGAATCACGTTGAGATTCAAGTTGTAGCAGCAAGTGTTCATTCAGGCTAAGAACAGCACACTTGTGCTTTTCTGGCCATATACAGTGCAAATAGCATTCGCATCTGTTCCCAGCCAGTACAGTGTAATGGACAGAAGAGAAGCTCCTGTTTTACTCAGTTTCCAATACTGAGTTGAACTAGATATGCCCCGTTTGTGTACAAAGCACAGTTCTTTTGTTCTGAGCTAGCTCAATGTACATGCAATATAGGAAACACAGTAGAGTGAAAGAATGCTGTTTTCTCTAAAACAGAGCGTTTTTCTTGCATGGCACACTAGGGTTCAATTAAACTTCCTAAACGGAGTTGAATCACGTTGAGATTCAAGTTCTAGCAGCAAGTGTTCATTCAGGCTAAGAACAGCACACTTGTGCTATTCTGGCCATATACAGTGCAAATAGCATTCGCGTCTGTTCCCAGCCAGTACAGTGTATTGGACTGATAAGAAGCTCCTGTTTTACTCAGTTTCCAATACTGAGTTAAACTAGATATTCCCCGTTTGTGTAGGAAGCACAGTTCTTTTGTTCTGGGCTAGCTCACTTACGGGCCCTATAGGAAACACAGTAGAGTGAAAGAATGCTGTTTTCTCTAAAACAGAGTGTTTTTCTTGCATGGCACACTAGAGTTCAATTAAACTTCCTAAACGGAGTTGAATCACGTTGAGATTCAAGTTCTAGCAGCAAGTGTTCATTCAGGCTAAGAACAGCACACTTGTGCTTTTCTGGCCATATACAGTGCAAATAGCATTCATGTCTGTTCCCAGCCAGTATAGTGTATTGGACTGATGAGAAGCACCTGTTTTACTCAGTTTCCAATACTGAGTTGAACTAGATATGCCCCGTTTGTGTAGGAAGCACAGTTCTTTTGTTCTGAGCTAGCTAACTTACGGGCACTACAGGAAACACAGTAGAGGGAAAGAATGCTGTTTTCTCTAAAACAGAGTGTTTTTCTTGCATGGCACACTAGGGTTCAATTAAACTTCCTAAACGGAGTTGAAACACGTTGAGATTCAAGTTCTAGCAGCAAGTGTTCATTCAGGCTAAGAACAGCACACTTGTGCTATTCTGGCCATATACAGTGCAAATAGCATTCGCGTCTGTTCCCAGCCAGTACAGTGTATTGGACTGAAGAGAAGCTCCTGTTTTACTCAGTTTCCAATACTGAGTTGAACTAGATATGCCCCGTTTGTGTAGGAAGCACAGTTCTTTTGTTCTGAGCTAGCTCACTTACGGGCACTACAGGAAACACAGTAGAGGGAAAGAATGCTGTTTTCTCTAAAACAGAGTGTTTTTCTTGCATGGCACACTAGGGTTCAATTAAACTTCCTAAACGGAGTTGAAACACGTTGAGATTCAAGTTCAAGCGGAAGTGTTCATTCAGGCTAAGAACAGCACACTTGTGCTATTCTGGCCATATACAGTGCAAATAGCATTCGCGTCTGTTTCCAGCCAGTACAGTGTATTGGCCTGAAGAGAAGCTCCTGTTTTACTCAGTTTCCAATACTGAGTTGAACTAGATATGCCCCGTTTGTGTAGGAAGCACAGTTCTTTTGTTCTGAGCTAGCTCACTGTACATGCCCTATAGGAAACACAGTAGAGTGAAAGAATGCTGTTTTCACTAAATCAGAGCGTTTTTCTTGCATGGCACACTAGGGTTCAATTAAACTTCCTTAACGGAGTTGAATCACGTTGAGATTCAAGTTCTAGCAGCAAGTGTTCATTCAGGCTAAGAACAGCACACTTGTGCTATTCTGGCCATATACAGTGCAAATAGCATTCGCGTCTGTTCCCAGCCAGTACAGTGTATTGGACTTGAGAGAAGCTCCTGTTTTACTCAGTTTCCAATACTGAGTTGAACTAGATATGCCCCGTTTGTGTAGGAAGCACAGTTCTTTTTTTCTGAGCTAGCTCACTTTCGGGCACTATAGGAAACACAGTAGAGTGAAAGAATGCTGTTTTCTCTAATACAGAGCGTTTTTCTTGCATGGCACACTAGGGTTCAATTAAACTTCCTAAACGGAGTTGAATCACGTTGAGATTCAAGTTCTAGCAGCAAGTGTTCATTCAGGCTAAGAACAGCACACTTGTGCTTTTCTGGCCATATACAGTGCAAATAGCATTCGCGTCTGTTCCCAGCCAGTACAGTGTATTGGACTGAAGAGAAGCTCCTGTTTTACTCAGTTTCCAATACTGAGTTGAACTAGATATGCCCCGTTTGTGTAGGAAGCACAGTTCTTTTGTTCTGAGCTAGCTCACTTACGGGCCCTATAGGAAACACAGTAGATTGAACGAATGCTGTTTTCTCTAAAACAGAGCGTTTTTCTTGCATGGCACACTAGGGTTCAATTAAACTTCCTAAACAGAGTTGAATCACGTTGAGATTCAAGTTCTAGCAGCAAGTGTTCATTCAGGCTAAGAACAGCACACTTGTGCTTTTCTGGGCATATACAGTGCAAATAGCATTCGCGTCTGTTCCCAGCCAGTACAGTGTACTGGACTGAAGAGAAGCTCCTGTTTTACTCAGTTTCCAATACTGAGTTGAACTAGATATGCCCCGTTTGTGTAGGAAGCACAGTTCTTTTGTTCTGAGCTAGCTCACAGTACATGCCCTATAGGAAACACAGTAGAGAGAAAGAATGCTGTTTTCTCTAAAACAGAGCGTTTTTCTTGCATGGCACACTAGGGTTCAATTAAACTTCCTAAACAGAGATGAATCAGGTTGAGATTCATGTTCTAGCAGCAAGTGTTCATTCAGGCTAAGAACAGCACACTTGTGATTTTCTGGCCATATACAGTGCAAATAGCATTCGCGTCTGTTCCTAGCCAGTACAGTGTATTGGACTGAAGATAAGCTCCTGTTTTACTCAGTTTCCAATACTGAGTTGAACTAGATATGCCCCGTTTGTGTAGGAAGCACAGTTCTTTTGTTCTGAGCTAGCTCACTTACGGGCCCTATAGGAAACACAGTAGAGTGAAAGAATGCTGTTTTCTCTAAAAAAGAGAGTGTTTTTCTTGCATGGCACACTAGGGTTCAATTAAACTTCCTAAACGGAGTTGAATCACGTTGAGATTCAAGTTCTAGCAGCAAGTGTTCATTCAGGCTAAGAACAGCACACTTGTGCTATTCTGGTCATATACAGTGCAAATAGCTTTCGAGTTTGTTCCCAGCCAGTACAGTGTATTGGACTGAAGAGAAGCTCCTGTTTTACTCAGTTTCCAATACTGACTTGAACTAGATATGCCCCGTTTGTGTAGGAAGCACAGTTCTTTTGTTCTGAGCTAGCTCACTGTACGTGCCCTATAGGAAACACAGTAGAGTGAAAGAATGCTGTTTTCTCTAAAACAGAGCGTTTTTCTTGCATGGCACACTAGGGTTCAATTAAATTTCCTAAATGGAGTTGAATCACGTTGAGATTCAAGTTCTAGCAGCAAGTGTTCATTCAGGCTAAGAACAGCACACTTGTGCTTTTCTGGCCATATACAGTGCAAATAGCATTCGCGTCTGTTCCCAGCCAGTACAGTGTATTGGACTGAAGAGAAGCTCCTGTTTTACTCAGTTTCCAATACTGAGTTGAACTAGATATGCCCCGTTTGTGTAGGAAGCACAGTTCTTTTGTTCTGAGCTAGCTCACTGTACATGCCCTATAGGAAACACAGTAGAGTGAAAGAATGCTGTTTTCTCTAAAACAGAGCGTTTTTCTTGCATGGCACACTAGGGTTCAATTAAACTTCTTAAACGGAGTTGAATCACGTTGAGATTCATGTTCTAGCAGCAAGTGTTCATTTAGGCTAAGAACAGCACACTTGTGCTTTTCAGGCCATATACAGTGCAAATAGCATTCGCATCTGTTCCCAGCCAGTACAGTGTATTGGACTGAAGAGAAGCTCCTGTTTTACTCAGTTTCCAATACTGAGTTGAACTAGATATGCCCCGTTTGTGTAGGAAGCACAGTTCTTTTGTTCTGAGCTAGCTCACTTACGGGCCCTATAGGAAACACAGTAGAGGGAAAGTTCTGTTTTCTCTAAAACAGAGTATTTTTCTTGCATGGCACACTAGGGTTCAATTAAATTTCCTAAACGGAGTTGAATCACGTTGAGATTCAAGTTCTAGCAGCAAGTGTTCATTCAGGCTAAGAACAGCACACGTGTGCTATTCTGGCCATAAACAGTGCAAATAGCATTCGCATCTGTTCCCAGCCAGTACAGTATATTGGACTGATGAGAAGCTCCTGTTTTACTCAGTTTCCAATACTGAGTTGAACAAGATATGCCCCGTTTGTGTAGGAAGCACAGTTCTTTTGTTCGGAGCTAGCTCACTTATGGGCCCTATAGGAAACACAGTAGAGGGAAAGAATGCTGTTTTCTCTAAAACAGAGCGTTTTTCTTGCATGGCACACTAGGGTTCAATTAAACTTCCTAAACGGAGTTGAAACACGTTGAGATTCAAGTTCTAGCGGAAGTGTTCATTCAGGCTAAGAACAGCACACTTGTGCTATTCTGGCCATATACAGTGCAAATAGCATTCGCGTCTGTTCCCAGCCAGTACAGTGTATTGGCCTGAAGAGAAGTTCCTGTTTTACTCAGTTTCCAATACTGAGTTGAACTAGATATGCCCCGTTTGTGTAGGAAGCACAGTTCTTTTGTTCTGAGCTAGCTCACTGTACGTGCCCTATAGGAAACACAGTAGAGTGAAAGAATGCTGTTTTCTCTAAATCAGAGCGTTTTTCTTGCATGGCACACTAGGATTCAATTAAACTTCCTAAACGGAGTTGAATCACGTTGAGATTCAAGTTCTAGCAGCAAGTGTTCATTCAGGCAAAGAACAGCACACTTGTGCTTTTCTGGCCATATACAGTACAAATAGCATTCACGTCTGTTCCGAGCCAGTACAGTGTATTTGACTGAAGAGAAGCTCCTGTTTTACTCAGTTTCCAATACTGAGTTGAACTAGATATGCCCCGTTTGTGTAGGAAGCACAGTTCTTTTGTTCTGAGCTAGCTCACTTACGGGCCCTATAGGAAACACAGTAGAGTGAAAGAATGCTTTTTTCTCTAAAACAGAGTGTTTTTCTTGCATGGCACACTAGGGTTCAATTAAACTTCCTAAACGCAGTTGAATCACGTTGAGATTCAAGTTCTAGCAGCAAGTGTTCATTCAGGCTAAGAACAGCACACTTGTGCTATTCTGGCCATATACAGTGCAAATAGCATTCGCGTCTGTTCCCAGCCAGTATAGTGTATTGGACTTGAGAGAAGCTCCTGTTTTACTCAGTTTCCAATACTGAGTTGAACTAGATATGCCCCGTTTGTGTAGGAAGCACAGTTCTTTGTTCTGAGCTAGCTCACTTTCGGGCCCTATAGGAAACACAGTAGAGTGAAAGAATGCTGTTTTCTCTAATACAGAGCGTTTTTCTTGCATGGCACACTAGGGTTCAATTAAACTTCCTAAACGGAGTTGAATCACGTTGAGATTCAAGTTCTAGCAGCAAGTGTTCATTCAGGCTAAGAACAGCACACTTGTGCTTTTCTGGCCATATACAGTGCAAATAGCATTCGCGTCTGTTCCCAGCCAGTACAGTGTATTGGACTGAAGAGAAGCTCCTGTTTTACTCAGTTTCCAATACTGAGTTGAACTAGATATGCGTCGTTTGTGTAGGAAGCACAGTTCTTTTGTTCTGAGCTAGCTCACTGTACATGCCCTATAGGAAAAACACAGTAGAGTGAAAGAATGCTGTTTTCTCTAAAACAGAGCATTTTTCTTGCATGGCACACTAGGGTTCAATTAAACTTCCTAAACGGAGTTGAATCACGTTGAGATTCAAGTTCTAGCAGCAAGTGTTCATTCAGGCTAAGAACAGCACACTTGTGCTATTCTGGCCATATACAGTGCAAATAGCATTCGCATCTGTTCCCAGCCAGTACAGTGTATTGGACTGAAGAGAAGCTCCTGTTTTACTCAGTTTCCAATACTGAGTTGAACTAGATATGCCCCGTTTGTGTAGGAAGCACAGTTCTTTGTTCTGAGCTAGCTCACTTACGGGCCCTATAGGAAACACAGTAGAGTGAACGAATGCTGTTTTCTCTAAAACAGAGCGTTTTTCTTCCATGGCACACTAGGGTTCAATTAAACTTCCTAAACGGAGTTGAATCACGTTGAGATTCAAGTTCTAGCAGCAAGTGTTCATTCAGGCTAAGAACAGCACACTTGTGCTTTTCTGGCCATATACAGTGCAAATAGCATTCGCGTCTGTTCCCAGCCAGTACAGTGTATTGGACTGAAGAGAAGCTCCTGTTTTACTCAGTTTCCAATACTGAGTTGAACTAGATATGCCCCGTTTGGGTAGGAAGCACAGTTCTTTTGTTCTGAGCTAGCTCACTGTACATGCCCTATAGGAAACACAGTAGAGAGAAAGAATGCTGTTTTCTCTAAAACAGAGCGTTTTTCTTGCATGGCACACTAGGGTTCAATTAAACTTCCTAAACAGAGATGAATCACGTTGAGATTCATGTTCTAGCAGCAAGTGTTCATTCAGGCTAAGAACAGCACACTTGTGCTATTCTGGCCATATACAGTGCAAATAGCATTCGCATCTGTTCCCAGCCAGTACAGTGTATTGGACTGAAGAGAAGCTCTTGTTTTACTCAGTTTCCAATACTGAGTTGAACTAGATATGCCCCGTTTGTGTAGGAAGCACAGTTCTTTGTTCTGAGCTAGCTCACTTACGGGCCCTATAGGAAACACAGTAGAGTGAACGAATGCTGTTTTCTCTAAAACAGAGCGTTTTTCTTGCATGGCACACTAGGGTTCAATTAAACTTCCTAAACGGAGTTGAATCACGTTGAGATTCAAGTTCTAGCAGCAAGTGTTCATTCAGGCTAAGAACAGCACACGTGTGCTATTCTGGCCATAAACCGTGCAAATAGCATTCGCATCTGTTCCCAGCCAGTACAGTGTATTGGACTGATGAGAAGCTCCTGTTTTACTCAGTTTCCAATACTGAGTTGAACAAGATATGCCACGTTTGTGTAGGAAGCACAGTTCTTTTGTTCGGAGCTAGCTCACTTAAGGGCCCTATAGGAAACACAGTAGAGGGAAAGAATGCTGTTTTCTCTAAAACAGAGTGTTTTTCTTGCATGGCACACTAGGTTTCAATTAAACTTCCTAAATGGAGTTGAATCACGTTGAGATTCAAGTTCTAGCAGCAAGTGTTCATTCAGGCTAAGAACAGCACACTTGTGCTATTCTGGCCATATACAGTGCAAATAGCATTCGCGTCTGTTCCCAGCCAGTAGAGTGTATTGGACTGAAGATAAGCTCCTGTTTTACTCAGTTTCCAATACTGAGTTGAAATAGATATGCCCCGTTTGTAGGAAGCACAGTTCTTTTTTTCTGAGCTAGCTCACTTACGGGCCCTATAGGAAACACAGTAGAGTGAAAGAATGCTGTTTTCTCTAAAACAGAGTGTTTTTCTTGCATGGCACACTAGGGTTCAATTAAACTTCCTAAACGGAGTTGAATCACGTTGAGATTCAAGTTCTAGCAGCAAGTGTTCATTCAGGTTAAGAACAGCACACTTGTGCTTTTCTGGCCATATACAGTGCAAATAGCATTCGCGTCTGTTCCCAGCCAGTACAGTGTATTGGCCTGAAGAGAAGCTCCTGTTTTACTCAGTTTCCAATACTGAGTTGAACTAGATATGCCCCGTTTGTGTAGGAAGCACAGTTCTTTTGTTCTGAGCTAGCTCACTGTACATGCCCTATAGGAAAAACAGTAGAGTGAAAGAATGCTGTTTTCTCTAAAACAGAGCGTTTTTCTTGCATGGCACACTAGGGTTCAATTAAATTTCCTAAACGGAGTTGAATCACGTTGAGATTCATGTTCTAGCAGCAAGTGTTCATTCAGGCTAAGAACAGCACACTTGTGCTTTTCTGGCCATATACAGTGCAAATAGCATTCGCGTCTGTTCCCAGCCCGTACAGTGTATTGGACTGATGAGAAGCTCCTGTTTTACACAGTTTCCAATACTGAGTTGAACTAGATATGCCCCGTTTGTGTAGGAAGCACAGTTCTTTTGTTCGGAGCTAGCTCACTTACGGGCCGTATAGGAAACACAGTAGAGGGAAAGAATGCTGTTTTCTCTAAAACAGAGTGTTTTTCTTGCATGGCACACTAGGTTTCAATTAAACTTCCTAAATGGAGTTGAATCACGTTGAGATTCAAGTTCTAGCAGCAAGTGTTCATTCAGGCTAAGAACAGCACACTTGTGCTATTCTGGCCATATACAGTGCAAATAGCATTCGCGTCTGTTCCCAGCCAGTAGAGTGTATTGGACTGAAGAGAAGCTCCTGTTTTACTCAGTTTCCAATACTGAGTTGAACTAGATATGCCGCGTTTGTGTAGGAAGCACAGTTCTTTTGTTCTGAGGTAGCTCAATTACGGGCCCTATAGGAAACACAGTAGAGTGAAAGAATGCTGTTTTCTCTAAAACAGAGCGTTTTTCTTGCATGGCACGCTAGGGTTCAATTAAACTTCCTAAACGGAGTTGAATCACGTTGAGATTCAAGTTCTAGCAGCAAGTGTTCATTCAGGCTAAGAACAGCACACTTGTGCTTTTCTGGCCATATAAAGTGCAAATAGCATTCGCGTCTGTTCCCAGCCAGTACAGTGTATTGGACTGAAGATAAGCGCCTGTTTTACTCAGTTTCCAATACTGAGTTGAAATAGATATGCCCCGTTTGTAGGAAGCACAGTTCTTTTGTTCTGAGCTAGCTCACTTACGGGCCCTATAGGAAACACAGTAGAGTGAAAGAATGCTGTTTTCTCTAAAACAGAGTGTTTTTCTTGTATGGCACACTAGGGTTCAATTAAACTTCCTAAACGGACTTGAATCACGTTGAGATTCAAGTTCTAGCAGCAAGTGTTCATTCAGGCTAAGAACAGCACACTTGTGCTTTTCTGGCCATATACAGTGCAAATAGCATTCGCGTCTGTTCCCAGCCAGTACAGTGTATTGGACGGAAGAGAAGCTCCTGTTTTACTCAGTTTCCAATACTGAGTTGAACTAGATATGCCCCGTTTGTGTAGGAAGCACAGTTCTTTTGTTCTGAGCTAGCTCACTTACGGGCCCTATAGGAAACACAGTAGAGGGAAAGAATGCTGTTTTCTCTAAAACAGAGAATTTTTCTTGCATGGCACACTAGGGTTCAATTAAACTTCCTAAACGGAGTTGAATCACGTTGAGATTCAAGTTCTAACAGCAAGTGTTCATTCAGGCTAAGAACAGCACACTTGTGCTACTCTGGCCATATACAGTGCAAATAGCATTCGCATCTGTTCCCAGCCAGTACAGTGTATTGGACTGAAGAGAAGCTCCTGTTTTACTCAGTTTCCAATACTGAGTTGAACTAGATATGCCCCGTTTGTGTAGGAAGCACAGTTCTTTTGTTCTGAGCTAGCTCACTGTACATGCCCTATAGGAAACACAGTAGAGTGAAAGAATGCTGTTTTCTCTAAAACAGAGCGTTTTTCTTGCATGGCACACTAGGGTTCAATTAAACTTACTAAACGGAGTTGAATCACGTTGAGATTCATGTTCTAGCAGCAAGTGTTCATTCAGGCTAAGAACAGCACACTTGTGCTTTTCTGGCCATATACAGTGCAAATAGCATTCGCGTCTGTTCCCAGCCAGTACAGTGTATTGGACTGAAGAGAAGCTCCTGTTTTACTCAGTTTCCAATACTGACTTGAACTAGATATGCCCCGTTTGTGTAGGAAGCACAGTTCTTTTGTTCTGAGCTAGCTCACTTACGGGCCCTATAGGAAACACAGTAGAGTGAAAGAATGCTGTTTTCTCTAAAACAGAGCGTTTTTCTTGCATGGCACACTAGGGTTCAATTAAACTTCCTAAACGGAGTTGAATCACATTGAGATTCATGTTCTAGCAGCAAGTGTTCATTCAGGCTAAGAACAGCACACTTGTGCTTTTCTGGCCATATACAGTGCAAATAGCATTCGCGTCTGTTCCCAGCCAGTACAGTGTATTGGACTGAGGAGAAGCTCCTGTTTTACTCTGTTTCCAATACTGAGTTGAACTAGATATGCCCCGTTTGTGTAGGAAGCACAGTTCTTTTGTTCTGAGCTAGCTCACTTACGGGCCTTATAGGAAACACAGTAGAGGGAAAGAATGCTGTTTTCTCTAAAACAGAGTGTTTTTCTTGCATGGCACACTAGGTTTCAATTAAAATTCCTAAATGGAGTTCAATCACTTTGAGATTCAAGTTCTAGCAGCAAGTGTTCATTCAGGCTAAGAACAGCACACTTGTGCTTTTCTGGCCATATACAGTGCAAATAGCATTCGCGTCTGTTCCCAGCCAGTACAGTGTATTGGACGGAAGAGAAGCTCCTGTTTTACTCAGTTTCCAATACTGAGTTGAACTAGATATGCCCCGTTTGTGTAGGAAGCACAGTTCTTTTGTTCTGAGCTAGCTCACTTACGGGCCCTATAGGAAACACAGTAGAGGGAAAGAATGCTGTTTTCTCTAAAACAGAGAATTTTTCTTGCATGGCACACTAGGGTTCAATTAAACTTCCTAAACGGAGTTGAATCACGTTGAGATTCAAGTTCTAACAGCAAGTGTTCATTCAGGCTAAGAACAGCACACTTGTGCTACTCTGGCCATATACAGTGCAAATAGCATTCGCGTCTGTTCCCAGCCAGTACAGTTTATTGGACTGAAGAGAAGCTCCTGTTTTACTCAGTTTCCAATACTGAGTTGAACTAGATATGCCCCGTTTGTGTAGGAAGCACAGTTCTTTTGTTCTGAGCTAGCTCACTGTACATGCCCTATAGGAAACACAGTAGAGTGAAAGAATGCTGTTTTCTCTAAAACAGAGCGTTTTTCTTGCATGGCACACTAGGGTTCAATTAAACTTACTAAACGGAGTTGAATCACGTTGAGATTCATGTTATAGCAGCAAGTGTTCATTCAGGCTAAGAACAGCACACTTGTGCTTTTCTGGCCATATACAGTGCAAATAGCATTCGCGTCTGTTCCCAGCCAGTACAGTGTATTGGACTGAAGAGAAGCTCCTGTTTTACTCAGTTTCCAATACTGACTTGAACTAGATATGCCCCGTTTGTGTAGGAAGCACAGTTCTTTTGTTCTGAGCTAGCTCACTGTACATGCCCTATAGGAAAAACAGTAGAGTGAAAGAATGCTGTTTTCTCTAAAACAGAGCGTTTTTCTTGCATGGCACACTAGGGTTCAATTAAACTTCCTAAACGGAGTTGAATCACATTGAGATTCATGTTCTAGCAGCAAGTGTTCATTCAGGCTAAGAACAGCACACTTGTGCTTTTCTGGCCATATACAGTGCAAATAGCATTCGCGTCTGTTCCCAGCCAGTACAGTGTATTGGACTGAAGATAAGCTCCTGTTTTACTCAGTTTCCAATAATGAGTTGAACTAGATATGCCCCGTTTGTGTAGGAAGCCCAGTTCTTTTGTTCTGAGCTAGCTCACTTACGGGCCCTATAGGAAACACAGTAGAGGGAAAGAATGCTGTTTTCTCTAAAACAGAGTGTTTTTCTTGCATGGCACACTAGGGTTCAATTAAACTTCCTAAACGGAGTTGAATCACGTTGAGATACAAGTTCTAGCATCAAGTGTTCATTCAGGCTAAGAACAGAACACTTGTGCTTTTCTGGCCATATACAGTGCAAAATGCATTCGCGTCTGTTCCCAGCCAGTACAGTGTATTGGACTGAAGAGAAGCTCCTGTTTTACTCAGTTTCCAATACTGAGTTGAACTAGATATGCCCCGTTTGTGTAGGAAGCACAGTTCTTTTGTTCTGAAGTAGCTCACTCTACGTGCCCTATAGTTAACACAGCAGAGTGAAAGAATGCTGTTTTCTCTAAAACAGAGTGTTTTTCTGGCATGGAACACTAGGGTTTAATTAAACTTCCTAAACGCAGTTGAATCACATTGAGATTCAAGTTCTAGCAGCAAGTGTTCATTCAGGCTAAGAACAGCACACTTGTGCTATTCTGGCCATATACAGTGCAAATAGCATTCGCGTCTGTTCCCAGCCAGTACAGTGTATTGGACTGATGAGAAGCTCCTATTTTACTCAGTTTCCAATACTGAGTTGACCTAGATATGCCCCGTTTGTGTAGGAAGCACAGTTCTTGTGTTCTTAGCTAGCTCACTGTAAGTGCCCTATAGGAAACACAGTACAGTGAAAGAATGCTGTTTTCTCTAAAACAGAGTGTTTTTCTTGCATGGCACACTAGGGTTCAATTAAACTTCCTAAACGGAGTTGAATCACGTTGAGTTCAAGTTCTAGCAGCAAGTGTTCATTCAGGCTAAGAACAGCACACTTGTGCTTTTCTGGCCATATACAGTGCAAATAGCATTCGCGTCTGTTCCCAGCCAGTACAGTGTATTGGACTGAAGAGAAGCTCCTGTTTTACTCAGTTTCCAATACTGACTTGAACTAGATATGCCCCGTTTGTGTAGGAAGCACAGTTCTTTTGTTCTGAGCTAGCTCACTGTACATGCCCTATAGGAAAAACAGTAGAGTGAAAGAATGCTGTTTTCTCTAAAACAGAGCGTTTTTCTTGCATGGCACACTAGGGTTCAATTAAACTTCCTAAACGGAGTTGAATCACATTGAGATTCATGTTCTAGCAGCAAGTGTTCATTCAGGCTAAGAACAGCACACTTGTGCTTTTCTGGCCATATACAGTGCAAATAGCATTCGCGTCTGTTCCCAGCCAGTACAGTGTATTGGACTGAAGATAAGCTCCTGTTTTACTCAGTTTCCAATAATGAGTTGAACTAGATATGCCCCGTTTGTGTAGGAAGCACAGTTCTTTTGTTCTGAGCTAGCTCACTTACGGGCCCTATAGGAAACTCAGTAGAGGGAAAGAATGCTGTTTTCTCTAAAACATAGTATTTTTCTTGCATTGCACACTAGGGTTTAATTAAACTTCCTAAAGAGTTGAATCACGTTGAGTTCAAGTTCTAGCTGCATGTGTTCATTCAGGCTAAGAACAGCACACTTGTGCTTTTCTGGCCATATACAGTGCAAATAGCATTCGCGTCTGTTCCCAGCCAGTACAGTATATTGGACTGAAGAGAAGCTCCTGTTTTACTCAGTTTCCAATACTGACTTGAACTAGATATGCCCCGTTTGTGTAGGAAGCCCAGTTCTTTTGTTCTGAGCTAGCTCACTTACGGGCCCTATAGTAAACACAGTAGAGGGAAAGAATGCTGTTTTCTCTAAAACAGAGTGTTTTTCTTGCATGGCACACTAGGGTTCAATTAAACTTCCTAAACGGAGTTGAATCACGTTGAGATACAAGTTCTAGCAGCAAGTGTTCATTCAGGCTAAGAACAGAACACTTGTGCTTTTCTGGCCATATACAGTGCAAAATGCATTCGCGTCTGTTCCCAGCCAGTACAGTGTATTGGACTGAAGAGAAGCTCCTGTTTTACTCAGTTTCCAATACTGAGTTGAACTAGATATGCCCCGTTTGTGTAGGAAGCACAGTTCTTTTGTTCTGAAGTAGCTCACTCTACGTGCCCTATAGTTAACACAGCAGAGTGAAAGAATGCTGTTTTCTCTAAAACAGAGTGTTTTTCTGGCATGGAACACTAGGGTTTAATTAAACTTCCTAAACGCAGTTGAATCACATTGAGATTCAAGTTCTAGCAGCAAGTGTTCATTCAGGCTAAGAACAGCACACTTGTGCTATTCTGGCCATATACAGTGCAAATAGCATTCGCGTCTGTTCCCAGCCAGTACAGTGTATTGGACTGATGAGAAGCTCCTATTTTACTCAGTTTCCAATACTGAGTTGACCTAGATATGCCCCGTTTGTGTAGGAAGCACAGTTCTTGTGTTCTTAGCTAGCTCACTGTAAGTGCCCTATAGGAAACACAGTACAGTGAAAGAATGCTGTTTTCTCTAAAACAGAGTGTTTTTCTTGCATGGCACACTAGGGTTCAATTAAACTTCCTAAACGGAGTTGAATCACGTTGAGTTCAAGTTCTAGCAGCAAGTGTTCATTCAGGCTAAGAACAGCACACTTGTGCTTTTCTGGCCATATACAGTGCAAATAGCATTCGCGTCTGTTCCCAGCCAGTACAGTGTATTGGACTGAAGAGAAGCTCCTGTTTTACTCAGTTTCCAATACTGAGTTGAACTAGATATGCCCCGTTTGTGTAGGAAGCACAGTTCTTTTGTTCTGAGCTAGCTCACTTACGGGCCCTATAGGAAACACAGTAGAGTGAAAGAATGCTGTTTTCTCTAAAACAGAGTGTTTTTCTTGCATGGCACACTAGGGTTCAATTAAACTTCCTAAACGGAGTTGAATCACGTTGAGATTCAAGTTCTAGCAGCAAGTGTTCATTCAGGCTAAGAACAGCACACTTGTGCTTTTCTGGCCATATACAGTGCAAATAGCATTCGCGTCTGTTCCCAGCCAGTACAGTGTATTGGACTGAAGAGAAGCTCCTGTTTTACTCAGTTTCCAATACTGAGTTGAACTAGATATGCCCCGTTTGTGTAGGAAGCACAGTTCTTTTTTCTGAGCTAGCTCACTTACGGGCCCTATAGGAAACACAGTAGAGTGAAAGAATGCTGTTTTCTCTAAAACAGAGCGTTTTTCTTGCATGGCACGCTAGGGTTCAATTAAACTTCCTAAACGGAGTTGAATCACGTTGAGATTCAAGTTCTAGTGGAAGTGTTCCTTCAGGCTAAGAACAGCACACTTGTGCTTTTCTGGCCATATACAGTGCAAATAGCATTCGCGTCTGTTCCCAGCCAGTACAGTGTATTGGACTGAAGAGAAGCTCCTGTTTTACTCAGTTTCCAATACTGAGTTGAACTACATATGCCCCGTTTGTGTAGGAAGCACAGTTCTTTTGTTCTGTGCTAGCTCACTTACGGGCCCTATAGGAAACACAGTACAGTGAAAGAATGCTGTTTTCTCTAAAACAGAGTGTTTTTCTTGCATGGCACACTAGGGTTCAATTAAACTTCCTAAACGGAGTTGAATCACGTTGAGATTCAAGTTCTAGCAGCAAGTGTTCATTCAGGCTAAGAACAGCACACTTGTGCTATTCTGGCCATATACAGTGCAAATAGCATTCGCGTCTGTTCCCAGCCAGTACAGTGTATTGGACTGATGAGAAGCTCCTGTTTTACTCAGTTTCCAATACTGAGTTGAACTAGATATGCCCCGTTTGTGTAGGAAGCACAGTTCTTTTGTTCTGAGCTAGCTCACTGTAAGTGCCCTATAGGAAACACAGTAGAGTGAAAGAATGCTGTTTTCTCTAAAACAGAGCGTTTTTCTTGCATGGCACGCTAGGGTTCAATTAAACTTCCTAAACGGAGTTGAATCACGTTGAGATTCAAGTTCTAGCGGAAGTGTTCATTCAGGCTAAGAACAGCACACTTGTGCTTTTCTGGCCATATACAGTGCAAATAGCATTCGCGTCTGTTCCCAGCCAGTACAGTGTATTGGACTGAAGAGAAGCTCCTGTTTTACTCAGTTTCCAATACTGAGTTGAGCTAGATATGCTCCGTTTGTGTAGGAAGCACAGTTCTTTTGTTCTGAGCTAGCTCACTGTAAGTGCCCTATAGGAAACACAGTAGAGTGAAAGAATGCTGTTTTCTCTAAAACAGAGTGTTTTTCTTGCATGGCACACTAGGGTTTAATTAAACTTCCTAAACGGAGTTGAAACACGTTGAGATTCAAGTTCTAGCAGCAAGTGTTCATTCAGGCTAAGAACAGCACACTTGTGCTATTCTGGCCATATACAGTGCAAATAGCATTCGCGTCTGTTCCCAGCCAGTACAGTGTATTGGACTGATGAGAAGCTCCTGTTTTACTCAGTTTCCAATACTGAGTTGAACTAGATATGCCCCGTTTGTGTAGGAAGCACAGTTCTTTTGTTCTGTGCTAGCTCACTTACGGGCCCTATAGGAAACACAGTACAGTGAAAGAATGCTGTTTTCTCTAAAACAGAGTGTTTTTCTTGCATGGCACACTAGGGTTCAATTAAACTTCCTAAACGGAGTTGAATCACGTTGAGTTCAATTTCTAGCAGCAAGTGTTCATTCAGGCTAAGAACAGCACACTTGTGCTTTTCTGGCCATATACAGTGCTAATAGTATTCGCGTCTGTACCCAGCCAGTACAGTGTATTGGACTGAAGAGAAGCTCCTGTTTTACTCAGTTTCCAATACTGAGTTGAGCTAGATATGCTCCGTTTGTGTAGGAAGCACAGTTCTTTTGTTCTGAGCTAGCTCACTGTAAGTGCCCTATAGGAAACACAGTAGAGTGAAAGAATGCTGTTTTCTCTAAAACAGAGTGTTTTTCTTGCATGGCACACTAGGGTTTAATTAAACTTCCTAAACGGAGTTGAAACACGTTGAGATTCAAGTTCTAGCGGAAGTATTCATTCAGGCTAAGAACAGCACACTTGTGCTATTCTGGCCATATACAGTGCAAATAGCATTCACGTCTGTTCCCAGCCAGTACAGTGTATTGGACTGAAGAGAAGCTCCTGTTTTACTCAGTTTCCAATACTGAGTTGAACTAGATATGCCCCGTTTGTGTAGGAAGCACAGTTCTTTTGTTCTGAGCTAGCTCACTGTAAGTGCCCTATACGAAACACAGTAGAGTGAAAGAATGCTGTTTTCTCTAAAACAAAGCGTTTTTCTTGCATGGCACGCTAGGGTTTAATTAAACTTCCTAAACAGAGTTGAAACACGTTGAGATCAAGTTCTAGCAGCAAGTGTTCTTTCAGGCTAAGAACAGCACACTTGTGCTATTCTGGCCATATACACTGCAAATAGCATTCGCGTCTGTTCCCAGCCAGTACAGTGTATTGGACTGATGAGAAGCTCCTGTTTTACTCAGTTTCCAATACTGAGTTGAACTAGATATGCCCCGTTTGTGTAGGAAGCACAGTTCTTTTGTTCTGAGCTAGCTTACTTACGGGCCCTATAAGAAACACAGTAGAGTGAAAGAATGCTGTTTTCTCTAAAACACAGTGTTTTTTTCCATGGCACACTAGGGTTCAATTAAACTTCCTAAACTGAGTTGAATCACGTTGAGATTCAAGTTCTAGCAGCAAGTGTTCATTCAGGCTAAGAACAGCACACTTGTGCTTTTCTGGCCATATACAGTGCAAATAGCATTCACGTCTGTTCCCAGCCAGTACAGTGTATTGGACTGAAGAGAAGCTCCTGTTTTACTCAGTTTCCAATACTGAGTTGAACTAGATAAGCCCCGTTTGTGTTGGAAGCACAGTTCTTTTGTTCTGAGCTAGCTCACTTACGGGCCCTATAGGAAACACAGTAGAGTGAAAGAATGCTGTTTTCGCTAAAACAGAGTGTTTTTCTTGCATGGCACACTAGGGTTCAATTAAACTTCCTAAACGGAGTTGAATCACGTTGAGTTCAAGTACTAGCAGCAAGTGTTCATTCAGGCTAAGAACAGCACACTTGTGCTTTTCTGGCCATATACAGTGCTAATAGCATTCGCGTCTGTACCCAGGCAGTACAATGTATTGGACTGAAGAGAAGCTCCTGTTTTACTCAGTTTCCAATACTGAGTTGAACTAGATATGCCCCGTTTGTGTAGGAAGCATAGTTCTTTTGTTCTGAAGTAGCTCACTCTACGTGCCCTATACTTAGCACAGCAGAGTGAAAGAATGCTGTTTTCTCTAAAACAGAGTGTTTTTCTTGGATGGCACACTAGGGTTTAATTAAACTTCCTAAACGGAGTTTAATCAGGTTGAGATTCAAGTTCTAGCAGCAAGTGTTCATTCAGACTAAGAACAGTACAATTGTGCTATTCTGGCCATATACAGTGCAAATAGCATTCGCGTCTGTTCCCAGCCAGTACAGTGTATTGGACTGATGAGAAGCTCCTGTTTTACTCAGTTTCCAATACTGAGTTGAACTAGATATGCCCCGTTTGTGTAGGAAGCACAGTTCTTTTGTTCTGAGCTAGCTTACTTACGGGCCCTATAGGAAACACAGTAGAGTGAAAGAATGCTGTTTTCTCTAAAACAGAGTGTTTTTCTTGCATGGCACACTAGGGTTCAATTAAACTTCCTAAATGGAGTTGAATCACGTTGAGATACAAGTTCTAGCAGCAAGTGTTCATTCAGGCTAAGAACAGCACACTTGGGCTTTTCTGGCCATATACAGTGCAAATAGCATTGGAGTCTGTTCCCAGCCAGTACAGTGTATTGGACTGAAGAGAAGCTCCTCTTTTACTCAGTTTCCAATACTGAGTTGAACTAGATATGCCCCGTTTGTGTAGGAAGCACAGTTCTTTTGTCCTGAAGTAGCTCACTCTACGTGCCCTATACTTAACACAGCAGAGTGAAAGAATGCTGTTTTCTCTAAAACAGAGCGTTTTTCTTGCATGGCACACTAGGGTTCAATTAAACTTCCTAAACGGAGTTGAATCACGTTGAGATTCAAGTTCTAGCGGAAGTGTTCATTCAGGCTAAGAACAGCACACTTGGGCTTTTCTGGCCATATACAGTGCAAATAGCATTCGCGTCTGTTCCCAGCCAGTACAGTGTATTGGACTGAAGAGAAGCTCCTCTTTTACTCAGTTTCCAATACTGAGTTGAACTAGATACGCCCCGTTTGTGTAGGAAGCACAGTTCTTTTGTTCTGAAGTAGCTCACTCTACGTGCCCTATAGTTAACACCGCAGAGTGAAAGAATGCTGTTTTCTCTAAAAGAGAGTGTTTTTCTTGCATGGCACACTAGGGTTTAATTAAACTTCCTAAACGGAGTTGAATCACGTTGAGATTCAAGTTCTAGCAGCACGTGTTCATTCAGGCTAAGAAAAGCACAATTGTGCTATACTGGCCATATACAGTGCAAATAGCATTCGAGTCTGTTCAAAGCCAGTACAGTGTATTGGACTGATGAGAAGCTCCTGTTTTACTCAGTTTCCAATACTGAGTTGAACTAGATATGCCCCGTTTGTGTAGGAAGCACAGTTCTTTTGTTCTGAAGTAGCTCACTCTACGTGACCTATAGTTAACACAGCAGAGTGAAAGAATGCTGTTTTCTCTAAAACAGAGTGTTTTTCTTGCATGGCACACTAAGTTTTAATTAAACTTCCTAAACGGAGTTGAATCACGTTGAGATTCAAGTTCTAGCAACAAGTGTTCATTCAGGCTAAGAACAGCACACTTGTGCTATTCTGGCCATATACAGTGCAAATAGCATTCGCGTCTGTTCCCAACCAGTACAGTGTAATTGGACTGAAGAGAAGCTCCTGTTTTACTCAGTTTCCAATACTGAGTTGAACTAGATATGCCCCGTTTGTGTAGGAAGCACAGTTCTTTTGTTCTGAGCTAGCTCACTTACGGTCCCTATAGGAAACACAGTAGAGTAAATGAATGCTGTTTTCTCTAAAACAGAGTGTTTTTCTTGCATGGCATGCTAGGGTTCAATTAAACTTCCTAAACGGAGTTGAATCACGTAGAGATTCAAGTTCTAGCGGAAGTGTTCATTCAGGCTAAGAACAGCACTCTTGTGCTATTCTGGCCATATACAGTGCAAATAGCATTCGCGTCTGTTCCCAGCCAGTACAGTGTAATCGACTAAAGAGAAGCTCCTGTTTTACTCAGTTTCCAATACTGAGTTGAGCTAGATATGCCCCGTTTGTGTAGGAAGCACAGTTCTTTTGTTCTCAGCTAGCTCACTGTAAGTGCCCTATAGGAAACACAGTAGAGTGAAAGAATGCTGATTTCTCTAAAACAGAGCGTTTATCTTGCATGGCACGCAAGGGTTCAATTAAACTTCCTAAGGGATTTGAATCACGTTGAGATTCAAGTTCTAGCAGCAAGTGTTCATTCAGGCTAAGAACAGCACACTTGTGCTATTCTGGCCATATACAGTGCAAATAGCATTCGCGTCTGTTCCCAGCCAGTACAGTGTATTGGACTGATGAGAAGCTCCTGTTTTACTCAGTTTCCAATACTGAGTTGAACTAGATATGCCCCGTTTGTGTAGGAAGCACAGTTCTTTTGTTCTGTGCTAGCTCACTTACGGGCCCTATAGGAAACACAGTACAGTGAAAGAATGCTGTTTTCTCTAAAACAGAGTGTTTTTCTTGCATGGCACACTAGGGTTCAATTAAACTTCCTAAACGGAGTTGAATCACGTTGAGTTCAATTTCTAGCAGCAAGTGTTCATTCAGGCTAAGAACAGCACACTTGTGATTTTCTGGCCATATACAGTGCTAATAGTATTCGCGTCTGTACCCAGCCAGTACAGTGTATTGGACTGAAGAGAAGCTCCTGTTTTACTCAGTTTCCAATACTGAGTTGAGCTAGATATGCTCCGTTTGTGTAGGAAGCACAGTTCTTTTGTTCTGAGCTAGCTCACTGTAAGTGCCCTATAGGAAACACAGTAGAGTGAAAGAATGCTGTTTTCTCTAAAACAGAGTGTTTTTCTTGCATGGCACACTAGGGTTTAATTAAACTTCCTAAACGGAGTTGAAACACGTTGAGATTCAAGTTCTAGCGGAAGTATTCATTCAGGCTAAGAACAGCACACTTGTGCTATTCTGGCCATATACAGTGCAAATAGCATTCACGTCTGTTCCCAGCCAGTACAGTGTATTGGACTGAAGAGAAGCTCCTGTTTTACTCAGTTTCCAATACTGAGTTGAACTAGATATGCCCCGTTTGTGTAGGAAGCACAGTTCTTTTGTTCTGAGCTAGCTCACTGTAAGTGCCCTATACGAAACACAGTAGAGTGAAAGAATGCTGTTTTCTCTAAAACAAAGCGTTTTTCTTGCATGGCACGCTAGGGTTTAATTAAACTTCCTAAACAGAGTTGAAACACGTTGAGATCAAGTTCTAGCAGCAAGTGTTCTTTCAGGCTAAGAACAGCACACTTGTGCTATTCTGGCCATATACACTGCAAATAGCATTCGCGTCTGTTCCCAGCCAGTACAGTGTATTGGACTGATGAGAAGCTCCTGTTTTACTCAGTTTCCAATACTGAGTTGAACTAGATATGCCCCGTTTGTGTAGGAAGCACAGTTCTTTTGTTCTGAGCTAGCTTACTTACGTGCCCTATAGTTAACACAGTAGAGTGAAAGAATGCTGTTTTCTCTAAAACACAGTGTTTTTTTCCATGGCACACTAGGGTTCAATTAAACTTCCTAAACTGAGTTGAATCACGTTGAGATTCAAGTTCTAGCAGCAAGTGTTCATTCAGGCTAAGAACAGCACACTTGTGCTTTTCTGGCCATATACAGTGCAAATAGCATTCACGTCTGTTCCCAGCCAGTACAGTGTATTGGACTGAAGAGAAGCTCCTGTTTTACTCAGTTTCCAATACTGAGTTGAACTAGATAAGCCCCGTTTGTGTTGGAAGCACAGTTCTTTTGTTCTGAGCTAGCTCACTTACGGTCCCTATAGGAAACACAGTAGAGTAAATGAATGCTGTTTTCTCTAAAACAGAGTGTTTTTCTTGCATGGCATGCTAGGGTTCAATTAAACTTCCTAAACGGAGTTGAATCACGTAGAGATTCAAGTTCTAGCGGAAGTGTTCATTCAGGCTAAGAACAGCACTCTTGTGCTATTCTGGCCATATACAGTGCAAATAGCATTCGCGTCTGTTCCCAGCCAGTACAGTGTAATCGACTAAAGAGAAGCTCCTGTTTTACTCAGTTTCCAATACTGAGTTGAGCTAGATATGCCCCGTTTGTGTAGGAAGCACAGTTCTTTTGTTCTCAGCTAGCTCACTGTAAGTGCCCTATAGGAAACACAGTAGAGTGAAAGAATGCTGATTTCTCTAAAACAGAGCGTTTATCTTGCATGGCACGCAAGGGTTCAATTAAACTTCCTAAGGGATTTGAATCACGTTGAGATTCAAGTTCTAGCAGCAAGTGTTCATTCAGGCTAAGAACAGCAAACTTGTTCTATTCTGGCCATATACAGTGCAAATAGCATTCCCGTCTGTTCCCAGCCAGTACAGTGTATTGGACTGAAGAGAAGCTCCTGTTTTACTCAGTTTCCAATACTGACTTGAACTAGATATGCCCCGTTTGTGTAGGAAGCACAGTTCTTTTGTTCTGAGCTAGCTCACTTACGGGCCCTATAGGAAACACAGTAGAGTGAAAGAATGCTGTTTTCTCTAAAACAGAGCGTTTTTCTTGCATGGCACACTAGGGTTCAATTAAACTTCCTAAACGGAGTTGAATCACGTTAAGATTCAAGTTCTAGCAGCAAGTGTTCATTCAGGCTAAGAACAGCACACTTGTGCTTTTCTGGCCATATACAGTGCAAATAGCATTCACGTCTGTTCCCAGCCAGTACAGTGTATTGGACTGAAGAGAAGCTCCTGTTTTACTCAGTTTCCAATACTGAGTTGAACTAGATATGCCCCGTTTGTGTAGGAAGCACAGTTCTTTTTTTCTGAAGTAGCTCACTCTACGTGCCCTATAGTTAACACAGCAGAGTGAAAGAATGCTGTTTTCTCTAAAACAGAGTGTTTTTCTTGCATGGCACACTAGGGTTTAATTAAACTTCCTAAACGGAGTTGAATCACGTTGAGATTCAAGTTCTAGCAACAAGTGTACATTCAGGCTAAGAACAGCACACTTGTGCTATTCTGGCCATATACAGTGCAAATAGCATTCGCGTCTGTTCCCAGTCAGTACAGTGTATTGGACTGATGAGAAGCTCCTGTTTTACTCAGTTTCCAATACTGAGTTGAACTAGATATGCCCCGTTTGTGTAGGAAGCACAGTTCTTTTGTTCTGAAGTAGCTCACTCTACGTGCCCTATAGTTAACACAGCAGAGTGAAAGAATGCTGTTTTCTCTAAAACAGAGTGTTTTTCTTGCATGGCACACTAGGGTTTAATTAAACTTCCTAAACGGAGTTGAATCACGTTGAGATTCAAGTTCTAGCAGCAAGTGTTCATTCAGGCTAAGAACAGCACACTTGTGCTATTCTGGCCATATACAGTACAAATAGCATTCACGTCTGTTCCCAGCCAGTACTTTGTATTGGACTGATGAGAAGCTCCTGTTGTACTCAGTTTCCAATACTGAGTTGAACTAGATATGCCCCGTTTGTGTAGGAAGCACAGTTCTTTTGTTCTGAGCTAGCTCACTTACGGGCCCTATAGGAAACACAGTAGAGTGAAAGAATGCTGTTTTCTCTAAAACAGAGTGTTTTTCTTGCATGGCACACTAGGGTTCAATTAAACTTCCTAAATGGAGTTGAATCACGTTGAGATTCAAGTTCTAGCAGCAAGTGTTCATTCAGGCTAAGAACAGCACACTTGTGCTTTTCTGGCCATATACAGTGCAAATAGCATTCGCGTCTGTTCCCAGCCAGTACAGTGTATTGGACTGAAGAGAAGCTCCTGTTTTACTCAGTTTCCAATACTGAGTTGAACTAGATATGCCCCGTTTGTGTAGGAAGCACAGTTCTTTTGTTCTGAGCTAGCTCACTTTCGGGCCCTATAGGAAACACAGTGGAGTGAAAGAATGCTGTTTTCTCTAAAACAGAGTGTTTTGCTTGCATGGCACTCTAGGGTTCAATTAAACTTCCTAAACGGAGTTGAATTACGTTGAGATTCAAGTTCTAGCAGCAAGTGTTAATTCAGGCTAAGTACAGAACACTTGTGCTTTTCTGGCCATATACAGTGCAAATAGCTTTCGCGTCTGTTCCCAGCCAGTACATTGTATTGTACTGAAGAGAAGCTCCTGTTTTACTCAGTTTCCAATACTGAGTTGAACTAGATATGCTCCGTTGGTGTAGGAAGCACAGTTCTTTTGTTCTGAGCTAGCTCACTTACGGGCCCTATAGGAAACACAGTAGAGTGAAAGAATGCTGTTTTCTCTAAAACAGAGCGTTTATCTTGCATGGCACGCTAGGGTTCAATTAAACTTCCTAAACGGAGTTGAATCACGTTGAGATTGAAGTTCTACCAGCAAGTGTTCATTCAGGCTAAGAACAGCAAACTTGTGCTATTCTGGCCATATACAGTGCAAATAGCATTCGCGTCTGTTCCCAGCCAGTACAGTGTATTGGACTGATGAGAAGCTCTTGTTTTACTCAGTTTCCAATACTGAGTTGAACTAGATATGCCCCGTTTGTGTAGGAAGCACAGTTCTTTTTTTCTGAAGTAGCTCACTCTACGTGCCCTATACTTAACACAGCAGATTGAAAGAATGCTGTTTTCTCTAAAACAGAGTGTTTTTCTTGCATGGCACACTAGGATTCAATTAAACTACCTAAACGGAGTTGAATCACGTTGAGATTCAAGTTCTAGCAGCAAGTGTTCATTCAGGCTAAGAACAGCACACTTGTGCTATTCTGGCCATATACAGTGCAAATAGCATTCGCGTCTATTCCCGGCCAGTACAGTGTATTGGACTGAAGAGAAGCTCCTGTTTTACTCAGTTTCCAATACTGAGTTGAACTAGATATGCCCCGTTTGTGTAGGAAGCACAGTTCTTTTGTTCTGAGCTAGCTCACTTACAGGCCCTATAGGAAACACAGTAGAGTGAAAGAATGCTGATTTCTCTAAAACAGAGCGTTTATCTTGCATGGCACGCAAGGGTTCAATTAAACTTCCTAAGGGATTTGAATCACGTTGAGATGCAAGTTCTAGCAGCAAGTGTTCATTCAGGCTAAGAACAGCAAACTTGTTCTATTCTGGCCATATACAGTGCAAACAGCATTCGCGTCTGTTCCCAGCCAGTACAGTGTATTGGACTGATGAGAAGCTCTTGTTTTACTCAGTTTCCAATACTGAGTTGAACTAGATATGCCCTGTTTGTGTAGGAACCACAGTTCTTTTGTTCTGAAGTAGCTCACTCTACGTGCCCTATACTTAACACAGCAGAGTGAAAGAATGCTGTTTTCGCTAAAACAGAGTGTTTTTCTTGCATGGCACACTAGGATTCAATTAAACTACCTAAACGGAGTTGAATCACGTTGAGATTCAAGTTATAGCAGCAAGTGTTCATTCAGGCTAAGAACAGCACACTTGTGCTATTCTGGCCATATACAGTGCAAATAGCATTCGCGTCTATTCCCAGCCAGTACAGTGTATTGGACGGAAGAGAAGCTCCTGTTTTACTGAGTTTCCAATACTGAGTTGAACTAGATATGCCCCGTTTGTGTAGGAAGCACAGTTCTTTTGTTCTGAGTTAGCTCACTTACAGGCCCTATAGGAAACACAGTAGAGTGAAAGAATGCTGATTTCTCTAAAACAGAGCGTTTATCTTGCATGGCACGCAAGGGTTCAATTAAACTTCCTAAGGGATTTGAATCACGTTGAGATTCAAGTTCTAGCAGCAAGTGTTCATTCAGGCTAAGAACAGCAAACTTGTTCTATTCTGGCCATATACAGTGCAAATAGCATTCCCGTCTGTTCCCAGCCAGTACAGTGTATTGGACTGAAGAGAAGCTCCTGTTTTACTCAGTTTCCAATACTGAGTTGAGCTATATATGCCCCGTTTGTGTAGGAAGCACAGTTCTTTTGTTCTGAGCTAGACACTATACGTGCCCTATAGTTAACACAGCAGAGTGAAAGAATGCTGTTTTCTCTAAAACAGAGTGTTGTTCTTGCATGGCACACTAGGGTTTAATTAAACTTCCTAAACGGAGTTGAATCACGTTGAGATTCTAGTTCTAGCAGCAAGTGTACATTCAGGCTAAGAACAGCACACTTGTGCTATTCTGGCCATATACAGTGCAAATAGCATTCGCGTCTATTCCCAGCCAGTACAGTGTATTGGACTGAAGAGAAGCTCCTGTTTTACTCAGTTTCCAATACTGAGTTGAACTAGATATGCCCCGTTTGTGTAGGAAGCACAGTTCTTTTGTTCTGAAGTAGCTCACTCTACGTGCCCTATAGTTAACACAGCAGAGTGAAAGAATGCTGTTTTCTCTAAGACAGAGTGTTTTTCTTGCATGGCACACTAGGGTTTAATTAAACTTCCTAAACGGAGTTGAATCACGTTAAGATTCAAGTTCTAGCAGCAAGTGTTCATTCAGGCTAAGAACAGTACACTTGTGCTATTCTGGCCATATACAGTACAAATAGCATTCGCGTCTGTTCCCAGCCAGTACAGTGTATTGGACTGATGAGAAGCTCCTGTTTTACTCAGTTTCCAATACTGAGTTGAACTAGATATGCCCTGTTTGTGTAGGAAGCACAGTTCTTTTGTTCTGAAGTAGCTCACTCTACGTGCCCTATACTTAACACAGCAGAGTGAAAGAATGCTGTTTGCTCTAAAACAGAGTGTTTTTCTTGCATGGCACACTAGGATTCAATTAAACTTCCTAAACGGAGTTGAATCACGTTGAGATTCAAGTTCTAGCAGCAAGTGTTCATTAAGGCTAAGAACAGCACACTTGTGCTATTCTGGCCATATACAGTGCAAATAGCATTCGCGTCTATTCCCAGCCAGTACAGTGTATTGGACTGAAGAGAAGCTCCTGTTTTACTCAGTTTCCAATACTGAGTTGAACTAGATATGCCCCGTTTGTGTAGGAAGCACAGTTCTTTTGTTCTGAGCCTGCTCACTTTCGGGCCCCATAGGAAACACAGTAGAGTGAAAGAATGCTGTTTTCTCTAAAACAGAGTGTTTTTCTTGCATGGCACACTAGGGTTCAATTAAACTTCCTAAAAGGAGTTGAATCACGTTGAGATTCAAGTTCTAGCAGCAAGTGTTAATTCAGGCTAAGAACAGAACACTTGTGCTTTTCTGGCCATATACAGTGCAAATAGCATTCACGTCAGTTCCCAGCCAGTACAGTGTATTGGACTGAAGAAAAGCTCCTGTTTTACTCAGTTTCCAATACTGAGTTGAACTAGATATGCCCCGTTTGTGTAGGAAGCACAGTTCTTTTGTTCTGATCTAGCTCACTTACGGGCCCTATAGGAAACACAGTAGTGTGAAAGAATGCTGTTTTCTCTAAAACAGAGTGTTTTTCTTGCATGGCACACTAGGGTTCAATTAAACTTCCTAAACGGAGTTGAATCACGTTGAGATTCAAGTTCTAGCAGCAAGTGTTCATTCAGGCTAAGAACAACACACTTGTGCTATTCTGGCCATATACAGTGCAAATAGCATTCGCGTCTGTTCCCATCCAGTACAGTGTATTGGACTGAAGAAAAGCTCCTGTTTTACTCAGTTTCCAATTCTGAGTTGAACTAGATATGCCCCGTTTGTGTACGAAGCACAGTTCTTTTGTTCTGAAGTAGCTCACTGTATGTGCCCTATAGTTAACACAGCAGAGTGAAAGAATGCTGTTTTCTCTAAAACAGAGCGTTTTTCTTGCATGGCACACTAGGGTTCAATTAAACTTCCTAAACGGAGTTGAATCACGTTGAGATTCAAGTTCTAGCAGCAAGTGTTCATTCAGGCTAAGAACAGTACACTTGTGCTATTCTGGCCATATACAGTGCAAATAGCATTCGCATCTGTTCCCAAGCAGTACAGTGTATTGGACAGAAGAGAAGCTCCTGTTTTACTCAGTTTCCAATACTGAGTTGAACTAGGTATGCCCCGTTTGTGGAGGAAGCACAGTTCTTTTGTTCTGAAGTAGCTCACACTACGTGCCCTACAGTTAACACAGCAGAGTGAAAGAATGCTGTTTTCTCTAAACAGAGTGTTTTTCTTGCATGGCACACTAGGGTTTAACTAAACTTCCTAGACGGAGTTGAATCACATTGAGATTCAAGTTCTAGCAGCAAGTGTTCATTCAGGCTAAGAACAGCACACTTGTTCTTTTCTGGCCATATACAGTGCAAATAGCATTCGCGTCTGTTCCCAGCCAGTACAGTGTATTGGACTGAAGAGAAGCTCCTGTTTTACTCAGTTTCAAATACTAGGTTGAGCTAGATATGCCCCGTTTGTGTAGGAAGCACAGTTCTTTTGTTCTGAGCTAGCTCACTGTAAGTGTCCTATTGGAAACACAGTAGAGTGAAAGAATGCTGTTTTCTCTAAAACAGAGTGTTTTTCTTGCATGGCACACTAGGGTTCAATTAAACTTCCTTAACGGAGTTGAATCTCTTTGAGATTCAAGTTCTAGCAGAAAGTGTTCATTCAGGCTAAGAACAGCACACTTGTGCTTTTGTGGCCATATACAGTGCAAATAGCATTCGCGTCTGTTCCCAGCCAGTACAGTGTATTGGACTGAAGAGAAGCTCCTGTTTTACTCAGTTTCCAATACTGAGTTGAACTAGATATGCCCCGTTTGTGTAGGAAGCACAGTTCTTTTGTTCTGAAGTAGCTCACTCTACGTGCCCTTTAGTTAACACAGCAGAGTGAAAGAATGCTGTTTTCTCTAAAACAGAGTGTTTTTCTTGCATGGCACACTAGGGTTTAATTAAACTTCCTAAACGGAGTTGAATCACGTTGAGATTCAAGTTCTAGCAGCAAGTGTTCATTCAGGCTAAGAACAGCAGACTTGTGCTATTCTGGCCATATGCAGTGCAAATAGCATTCCCGTCTGTTCCCAGTCAGTACAGTGTATTGGACTGATGAGAAGCTCCTGTTTTACTCAGTTTCCTATACTGAGTTGAACTAGATATGCCCCGTTTGTGTAGGAAGCACAGTTCTTTGTTCTGAGCTAGCTCACTTACGGGCCCTATAGGTAACACAGTAGAGTGAAAGAATGCTGTTTTCTCTAAAACAGAGTGTTTTTCTTGCATGGCACACTAGGGTTCAATTAAACGTCCTAAATTGAGTTGAATCACGTTGAGATTCAAGTTCTAGCAGCAAGTGTTCATTCAGGCTAAGAACAGCACACTTGTGCTATTCTGGCCATATACAGTGCAAATAGCATTCGCGTCTGTTCCCAGCCAGTACAGTGTATTGGACTGAGGAAAAGCTCCTGTTTTACTCAGTTTTCAATACTGAGTTGAACTAGATATGCCCCGTTTGTGTAGGAAGCACAGTTCATTTGTTCTGAGCTAGCTCACTTACGGGCCCTATAGGAAACACAGTAGAAGGAAAGAATGCTGTTTTCTCTAAAACACAGTGTTTTTCTTGCATGGCACACTAGGGTTCAATTAAACTTCCTAAACGGAGTTGAATCACGTTGAGATTCAAGTTCTAGCAGCAAGTGTTCATTCAGGCTAAGAACAGCACTCTTGTGCTATTCTGGCCATATACAGTGCAAATAGCATTCGCGTCTGTTCCCAGCCAGTACAGTGTATTGGACTGAAGAGAAGCTCCTGTTTTACTCAGTTTCCAATACTGAGTTGAACAAGATATGCCCCGTTTGTGTAGGAAGCACAGTTCTTTTGTTCTGAGCTAGCTCACTTCGGGGCCCTATAGGAAACACAGTAGAGGGAAAGAATGCTGTTTTCCTAAAACAGAGTGTTTTTCTTGCATGGCACACTAGGGTTCAATTAAACTTCCTAAACGGAGTTGAAACATGTTGAGATTCAAGTTCTAGCAGCAAGTGTGCATTCAGGCTAAGAACAGCACACTTGTGCTATTCTGGCCATATACAGTGCAAATAGCATTTGCGTCTGTTCCCAGCCAGTACAGTGTATTGGACTGATGAGAAGCTCCTGTTTTACTCAGTTTCCAATACTGAGTTGAACTAGATATGCCCCGTTTGTGTAGGAAGCACAGTTCTTTTGTTCTGAGCTAGCTCACTTACGGTCCCTATAGGAAACACAGTAGAGTGAAAGAATGCTGTTTTCTCTAAATCAGAGTGTTCTTCTTTCATGGCACACTAGGGTTCAATTAAACTTCCTAAATGGAGTTGAATCACGTTGAGATTCAAGTTCTAGCAACAAGTGTTCATTCAGGCTAAGAACAGCACTCTTGTGCTATTCTGGCCATATACAGTGGAAATAGCATTCGCGTCAGTTCCCAGCCAGTACAGTGTATTGGACTGAAGAGAAGCTCCTGTTTTACTCAGTTTCCAATACTGAGTTGAACAAGATATGCCCCGTTTGTGTAGGAAGCACAGTTCTTTTGTTCTGAGCTAGCTCACTCTACGTGCCCTATAGGAAACACAGTAGAGTGAAAGAATGCTGTTTTCTCTAAAACAGAGTGTTTTTCTTGCTTGGCACACTAGGGTTCAATTAAACTTCCTAAACGGAGTTGAATCACGTTGAGATTCAAGTTCTAGCAGCAAGTGTTCATTCAGTCTAAGAACAGCACACTTGTGCTATTCTGGCCATATACAGTGAAAATAGCATTCGTGTCTGTTCCCAGCCAGTACAGAGTATTGGACTGAAGAGAAGCTCCTGTTTTACTCAGTTTCCAATACTGAGTTGAACTAGGTATGCCCCATTTGTGTAGGAAGCACAGTTCTTTTGTTCTGAAGTAGCTCACACTACGTGCCCTACAGTTAACACAGCAGAGTGAAAGAATGCTGTTTTCTCTAAACAGAGTGTTTTTCTTGCATGGCACACTAGGGTTTAACTAAACTTCCTAGACGGAGTTGAATCACATTGAGATTCAAGTTCTAGCAGCAAGTGTTCATTCAGGCTAAGAACAGCACACTTGTTCTTTTCTGGCCATATACAGTGCAAATAGCATTCGCGTCTGTTCCCAGCCAGTACAGTGTATTGGACTGAAGAGAAGCTCCTGTTTTACTCAGTTTCAAATACTAGGTTGAGCTAGATATGCCCCGTTTGTGTAGGAAGCACAGTTCTTTTGTTCTGAGCTAGCTCACTTACGGGCCCTATAGGAAACACAGTAGAGGGAAAGAAATCTGTTTTCTCTAAAACAGAGCGTTTTTCTTGCATGGCACACTAGGGTTCAATTAAACTTCCTAAACGGAGTTGAATCACGTTGAGATTCAAGTTCTAGCAGCAAGTGTTCATTCAGGCTAAGAACAGTACACTTGTGCTATTCTGGCCATATACAGTGCAAATAGCATTCGCATCTGTTCCCAAGCAGTACAGTGTATTGGACAGAAGAGAAGCTCCTGTTTTACTCAGTTTCCAATACTGAGTTGAACTAGATATGCCTCGTTTGTGTAGGAAGCACAGTTTTTTTGTTCTGAGCTAGCTCACTTACGGGCCCTATAGGAAACACAATAGAGTGAAAGAATGCTGTTTTCTCTAAAACAGAGTGTTTTTCTTGCATGGCACACTAGGGATCAAGAAACTTCCTAAACGGAGTTGAATCACGTTGAGATTCAAGTTCTTTCAGCAAGTGTTCATTCAGGCTAAGAACAGCACACTTGTGCTTTTCTGGCCATATACAGTGCAAATAGCATTTGCGTCTGTTCCCAGCCAGTACAGTGTATTGGACTGAAGAGAAGCTCCTGTTTTACTCAGTTTCCAATACTGAGTTGAACTAGATATGCCCCGTTTGTGTAGGAAGCACAGTTCTTTTGTTCTGAGCTAGCTCACTTACGGGGCCTATATGAAACACAGTAGAGTGAAAGAATGCTGTTTTCTCTAAAACAGAGTGTTTTCCTTTAATGGCACACTAGGGTTCAATTAAACTTCCTGAACGGAGTTGAATCACGATGAGATTCAAGTTCTAGCAGCAAGTGTTCATTCAGGCTAAGAACAGCACACTTGTGCTCTTCTGGCCATATACAGTGCAAATAGCATTCGCGTCTGTTCCCAGCCAGTATAGTGTATTGGACTGAAGAGAAGCTCCTGTTTTACTCAGTTTCCAATACTGAGTTGAACTAGATATGCCCCGTTTGTGTAGGAAGCACAGTTCTTTTGTTCTGAGCTAGCACACTGTACGTGCCCTTTAGGAAACACAGTAGAGTGAAAGAAAGCTGTTTTCTCTAAAACAGAGTTTTTTTCTTTCATGGCACACTAGGGTTCAATTAAACTTCCTAAACGGAGTTGAATCACGTTGAGATTCAAGTTCTAGGAACAAGTGTTCATTCAGGCTAAGAACAGCACTCTGGTGCTATTTTGGCCATATACAGTGCAAATAGCATTCGCGTCAGTTCCCAGCCAGTACAGTGTATTGGACTGAAGAGAAGCTCCTGTTTTACTCAGTTTCCAATACTGACTTGAACTAGATATGCCCCGTTTGTGTAGGAAGCACAGTACTTTTGTTCTGAGCTAGCTCACTCTACGTGCCCTATAGGAAACACAGTAGAGTGAAAGAATGCTGTTTTCTCTAAAACAGAGTGTTTTTCTTTCATGGTACACTAGGGTTCAATTAAACTTCCTAAACGGTGTTGAATCACGTTGAGATTCAATTTATAGCAGCAAGTGTTCATTCAGGCTAAGAACAGCACACTTGTGCTTTTCTGGCCATATACAGTGCAAATAGCATTCGCGTCTGTTTCCAGCCAGTACAGAGTTTTGGACTGAAGAGAAGCTCCTGTTTTACTCAGTTTCCAATACTGAGTTGAACTACATATGCCCCGTTTGTGTAGGAAGCACAGTTCTTTTGTTCTGAGCTAGCTCACTTACGGGCCCTATAGGAAACACAGTAGAAGGAAAGAATGCTGTTTTCTCTAAAACAGAGCGTTTTTCTTGCATGGCACACTAGAGTTCAATTAAACTTCCTAAACGGAGTTGAATCACGTTGAGATTCAAGTTCTAGCAGCAAGTGTTCATTCAGGCTAAGAACAGCACACTTGTGCTATTCTGGCCATATACAGTGCAAATAGCATTCGCGTCTGTTCCCAGCCAGTACAGTGTATTAGACTGAAGAGAAGCTCCTGTTTTACTCAGTTTCCAATACTGAGTTGAACTAGATATGCCCCGTTTGTGTAGGAAGCACAGTTCTTTTGTTCTGAGCTAGCTCACTGTACGTGCCCTATAGGAAACACAGTAGAGTGAAAGAATGCTGTTTTCTCTAAAACAGAGTGTTTTTCTTTCATGGCACACTAGGGTTCATTAAACTTCCTAAACGGAGTTGAATCACGTTGAGATTCAAGTTCTAGCAGCAAGTGTTCATTCAGGCTAAGAACAGTACTCTTGTGCTATTCTGGCCATATACAGTGCAAATAGCATTAGCGTCAGTTCCCAGCCAGTACAGTGTATTGGACTGAAGAGAAGCTCCTGTTTTACTCAGTTTCCAATACTGAGTTGAACAAGATATGCCCCGTTTGTGTAGGAAGCACAGTTCTTTTGTTCTGAGCTAGCTCACTCTACGTGCCCTATAGGAAAGACAGTAGAGTGAAAGAATGCTGTTTTCTCTAAAACAGAGTGTTTTTCTTGCATGGCACACTAGGTTTCAATTAAACTTCCTAAACGGAGTTGAAACACATTGAGATTCAAGTTCTAGCAGCAAGTGTGCATTCAGGCTAAGAACAGCACACTTGTGCTTTTCTGGCCATATACAGTGCAAATAGCATTCGAGTCTCTCCCAGCCAGTACTGTGTATTGGACTGAAGAGAAGCTCCTGTTTTACTCAGTTTCCAATACTGACTTGAACTAGATATGCCCCGTTTGTGTAGGAAGCACAGTTCTTTTGTTCTGAGCTAGCTCACTCTATGTGCCCTATAGGAAACACAGTAGAGTGAAAGAATGCTGTTTTCTCTAAAACAGAGTGTTTTTCTTTCATGGTACACTAGGGTTCAATTAAACTTCCTAAACGGTGTTGAATCACGTTGAGATTCAATTTATAGCAGCAAGTGTTCATTCAGGCTAAGAACAGCACACTTGTGCTTTTCTGGCCATATACAGTGCAAATAGCATTCGCGTCTGTTTCCAGCCAGTACAGTGTTTTGGACTGAAGAGAAGCTCCTGTTTTACTCAGTTTCCAATACTGAGTTGAACTAGATATGCCCCGTTTGTGTAGGAAGCACAGTTCTTTTGTTCTGAGCTAGCTCACTGTACTGGCCCTATAAGAAACACAATAGAGTGCAAGAATGCTGTTTTCTCTAAAACAGAGTGTTTTTCTTTCATGGCACACTAGGGTTCAATTAAACTTCCTAAACGGAGTTGAATCACGTTGAGATTCAAGTTCTAGTAGCAAGTGTTCATTCAGGCTAAGAACAGCACACTTGTGCTTTTCTGGCCATATACAGTGCAAATAGCATTCGCGTCTGTTTCCAGCCAGTACAGAGTTGGACTGAGGAAAAGCTCCTGTTTTACTCAGTTTTCAATACTGAGTTGAACTAGATATGCCCCGTTTGTGTAGGAAGCACAGTTCATTTGTTCTGATCTAGCTCACTTACGGTCCCTATAGGAAACACAGTAGAGTGAAAGAATGCTGTTTTCTCTAAATCAGAGTGTTCTTCTTTCATGGCACACTAGGGTTCAATTAAACTTCCTAAACGGAGTTGAATCACGTTGAGATTCAAGTTCTAGCAACAAGTGTTCATTCAGGCTAAGAACAGCACTCTTGTGCTATTCTGGCCATATACAGTGCAAATAGCATTCGCGTCAGTTCCCAGCCAGTACAGTGTATTGGACTGAAGAGAAGCTCCTGTTTTACTCAGTTTCCAATACTGAGTTGAACAAGATATGCCCCGTTTGTGTAGGAAGCACAGTTCTTTTGTTCTGAGCTAGCTCACTCTACGTGCCCTATAGGAAACACAGTAGAGTGAAAGAATGCTGTTTTCTCTAAAACAGAGTGTTTTTCTTGCTTGGCACACTAGGGTTCAATTAAACTTCCTAAACGGAGTTGAATCACGTTGAGATTCAAGTTCTAGCAGCAAGTGTTCATTCAGTCTAAGAACAGCACACTTGTGCTATTCTGGCCATATACAGTGAAAATAGCATTCGTGTCTGTTCCCAGCCAGTACAGAGTATTGGACTGAAGAGAAGCTCCTGTTTTACTCAGTTTCCAATACTGAGTTGAATTAGGTATGCCCCGTTTGTGTAGGAAGCACAGTTCTTTTGTTCTGAAATAGCTCACACTACGTGCCCTACAGTTAACACAGCAGAGTGAAAGAATGCTGTTTTCTCTAAACAGAGTGTTTTTCTTGCATGGCACACTAGGGTTTAACTAAACTTCCTAGACGGAGTTGAATCACATTGAGATTCAAGTTCTAGCAGCAAGTGTTCATTCAGGCTAAGAACAGCACACTTGTTCTTTTTTGGCCATATATAGTGCAAATAGCATTCGCGTCTGTTCCCAGCCAGTACAGTGTATTGGACTGAAGAGAAGCTCCTGTTTTACTCAGTTTCAAATACTAGGTTGAGCTAGATATGCCCCGTTTGTGTAGGAAGCACAGTTCTTTTGTTCTGAGCTAGCTCACTGTAAGTGTCCTATTGGAAACACAGTAGAGTGAAAGAATGCTGTTTTCTCTAAAACAGAGTGTTTTTCTTGCATGGCACACTAGGGTTCAATTAAACTTCCTTAACGGAGTTGAATCTCTTTGAGATTCAAGTTCTAGCAGCAAGTGTTCATTCAGGCTAAGAACAGCACACTTGTGCTTTTCTGGCCATATACAGTGCAAATAGCATTCGCGTCTGTTCCCAGCCAGTACAGTGTATTGGACTGAAGAGAAGCTCCTGTTTTACTCAGTTTCCAATACTGAGTTGAACTAGATATGCCCCGTTTGTGTAGGAAGCACAGTTCTTTTGTTCTGAAGTAGCTCACTCTACGTGCCCTATAGTTAACACAGCAGAGTGAAAGAATGCTGTTTTCTCTAAAACAGAGTGTTTTTCTTGCATGGCACACTAGGGTTTAATTAAACTTCCTAAACGGAGTTGAATCACGTTGAGATTCAAGTTCTAGCAGCAAGTGTTCATTCAGGCTAAGAACAGCAGACTTGTGCTATTCTGGCCATATACAGTGCAAATAGCATTCGCGTCTGTTCCCAGTTAGTACAGTGTATTGGACTGATGAGAAGCTCCTGTTTTACTCAGTTTCCTATACTGAGTTGAACTAGATATGCCACGTTTGTGTAGGAAGCACAGTTCTTTGTTCTGAGCTAGCTCACTTACGGGCCCTATAGGTAACACAGTAGAGTGAAAGAATGCTGTTTTCTCTAAAACAGAGTGTTTTTCTTGCATGGCACACTAGGGTTCAATTAAACGTCCTAAATTGAGTTGAATCACGTTGAGATTCAAGTTCTAGCAGCAAGTGTTCATTCAGGCTAAGAACAGCACACTTGTGCTATTCTGGCCATATACAGTGCAAATAGCATTCGCGTCTGTTCCCAGCCAGTACAGTGTATTGGACTGAAGAGAAGCTCCTGTTTTACTCAGTTTCCAATACTGAGTTGAACTAAATATGCCCCGTTTGTGTAGGAAGCACAGTTCTTTTGTTCTGAGCTAGCTCACTTACGGGCCCTATAGGAAACACAGTAGAGGGAAAGAATGCTGTTTTCTCTAAAACAGAGCGTTTTTCTTGCATGGCACCCTAGGGTTCAATTAAACTTCCTAAACGGAGTTGAATCACGTTGAGATTCAAGTTCTGGCAGCAAGTGTTCATTCAGGCTAAGAACAGTACACTTGTGCTATTCTGGCCATATACAGTGCAAATAGCATTCGCATCTGTTCCCAAGCAGTACAGTGTATTGGACTGAAGAGAAGCTCCTGTTTTACTCAGTTTCCAATACTGAGTTGAACTAGATATGCCCCGTTTGTGTAGGAAGCACAGTTCTTTTGTTCTGAGCTAGCTCACTGTACGTGCCCTATAGTTAACACAGCAGAGTGAAAGAATGCTGTTTTCTCTAAAACAGAGTGTTTTTCTTGCATGGCACACTAGGGTTTAATTAAACTTCCTAAACGGAGTTGAATCACGTTGAGATTCAAGTTCTAGCAGCAAGTGTTCATTCAGGCTAAGAACAGCACACTTGTGCTATTCTGGCCATATACAGTGCAAATAGCATTCACGTCTGTAACCAGCCAGTACAGTGTATTGGACTGATGAAAAGTTCCTGTTTTACTCAGTTTCCAATACTGAGTTGAACTAGATATGCCGCGTTTGTGTAGGAAGCACAGTTTTTTTGTTCTGAGCTAGCTCACTTACGGGCCCTATAGGAAACACAATAGAGTGAAAAAATGCTGTTTTCTCTAAAACAGAGTGTTTTTCTTGCATGGCACACTAGGGTTCAATGAAACTTCCTAAACGGAGTTGAATCACGTTGAGATTCAAGTTCTAGCAGCAAGTGTTCATTCAGGCTAAGAACAGCACACTTGTGCTTTTCTGGCCATATACAGTGCAAATAGCATTTGCGTCTGTTCCCAGCCAGTACAGTGTATTGGACTGAAGAGAAGCTCCTGTTTTACTCAGTTTCCAATACTGAGTTGAACTAGATATGCCCCGTTTGTGTAGGAAGCACAGTTCTTTTGTTCTGAGCTAGCTCACTTACGGGGCCTATATGAAACACAGTAGAGTGAAAGAATGCTGTTTTCTCTAAAACAGAGTGTTTTTCTTTCATGGCACACTAGGGTTCAATTAAACTTCCTGAACGGAGTTGAATCACGATGAGATTCAAGTTCTAGCAGCAAGTGTTCATTCAGGCTAAGAACAGCACACTTGTGCTCTTCTGGCCATATACAGTGCAAATAGCATTCGCGTCTGTTCCCAGCCAGTATAGTGTATTGGACTGAAGAGAAGCTCCTGTTTTACTCAGTTTCCAATACTGAGTTGAACTAGATATGCCCCGTTTGTGTAGGAAGCACAGTTCTTTTGTTCTGAGCTAGCACACTGTACGTGCCCTTTAGGAAACACAGTAGAGTGAAAGAATGCTGTTTTCTCTAAAACAGAGTTTTTTTCTTTCATGGCACACTAGGGTTCAATTAAACTTCCTAAACGGAGTTGAATCACGTTGAGATTCAAGTTCTAGGAACAAGTGTTCATTCAGGCTAAGAACAGCACTCTGGTGCTATTTTGGCCATATACAGTGCAAATAGCATTCGCGTCAGTTCCCAGCCAGTACAGTGTATTGGACTGAAGAGAAGCTCCTGTTTTACTCAGTTTCCAATACTGACTTGAACTAGATATGCCCCGTTTGTGTAGGAAGCACAGTTCTTTTGTTCTGAGCTAGCTCACTCTACGTGCCCTATAGGAAACACAGTAGAGTGAAAGAATGCTGTTTTCTCTAAAACAGAGTGTTTTTCTTTCATGGTACACTAGGGTTCAATTAAACTTCCTAAACGGTGTTGAATCACGTTGAGATTCAATTTATAGCAGCAAGTGTTCATTCAGGCTAAGAACAGCACACTTGTGCTTTTCTGGCCATATACAGTGCAAATAGCATTCGCGTCTGTTTCCAGCCAGTACAGTGTTTTGGACTGAAGAGAAGCTCCTGTTTTACTCAGTTTCCAATACTGAGTTGAACTACATATGCCCCGTTTGTGTAGGAAGCACAGTTCTTTTGTTCTGAGCTAGCTCACTTACGGGCCTTATAGGAAACACAGTAGAAGGAAAGAATGCTGTTTTCTCTAAAACAGAGCGTTTTTCTTGCATGGCACACTAGAGTTCAATTAAACTTCCTAAACGGAGTTGAATCACGTTGAGATTCAAGTTCTAGCAGCAAGTGTTCATTCAGGCTAAGAACAGCACACTTGTGCTCTTCTGGCCATATACAGTGCAAATAGCATTCGCGTCTGTTCCCAGCCAGTACAATGTATTAGACTGAAGAGAAGCTCCTGTTTTACTCAGTTTCCAATACTGAGTTGAACTAGATATGCCCCGTTTGTGTAGGAAGCATAGTTCTTTTGTTCTGAGCTAGCTCACTGTACGTGCCCTATAGGAAACACAGTAGAGTGAAAGAATGCTGTTTTCTCTAAAACAGAGTGTTTTTCTTTCATGGCACACTAGGGTTCAATTAAACTTCCTAAACGGAGTTGAATCACGTTGAGATTCAAGTTCTAGCAGCAAGTGTTCATTCAGGCTAAGAACAGTACTCTTGTGCTATTCTGGCCATATACAGTGCAAATAGCATTAGCGTCAGTTCCCAGCCAGTACAGTGTATTGGACTGAAGAGAAGCTCCTGTTTTACTCAGTTTCCAATACTGAGTTGAACAAGATATGCCCCGTTTGTGTAGGAAGCACAGTTCTTTTGTTCTGAGCTAGCTCACTCTACGTGCCCTATAGGAAAGACAGTAGAGTGAAAGAATGCTGTTTTCTCTAAAACAGAGTGTTTTTCTTTCATGGCACACTAGGGTTCAATTAAATTCCTAAATGGAGTTGAATCACGTTGAGATTCAAGTTCTAGCAGCAAGTGTTCATTCAGGATAAGAACAGCACACTTGTGCTTTTCTGGCCATATACAGTGCAAATAGCATTCGCGTCTGTTTCCAGCCAGTACAGGGTATTGGACTGAAGAGAAGCTCCTGTTTTACTCAGTTTCCAATACTGAGTTGAACTAGATATGCCCCGTTTGTGTAGGAAGCACAGTTCTTTTGTTCTGAGCTAGCTCACTTACGGTCCCTATAGGAAACACAGTAGAGTGAAAGAATGCTGTTTTCTCTAAATCAGAGTGTTCTTCTTTCATGGCACACTAGGGTTCAATTAAACTTCCTAAACGGAGTTGAATCACGTTGAGATTCAAGTTCTAGCAACAAGTGTTCATTCAGGCTAAGAACAGCACTCTTGTGCTATTCTGGCCATATACAGTGCAAATAGCATTCGCGTCAGTTCCCAGCCAGTACAGTGTATTGGACTGAAGAGAAGCTCCTGTTTTACTCAGTTTCCAATACTGAGTTGAACAAGATATGCCCCGTTTGTGTAGGAAGCACAGTTCTTTTGTTCTGAGCTAGCTCACTCTACGTGCCCTATAGGAAACACAGTAGAGTGAAAGAATGCTGTTTTCTCTAAAACAGAGTGTTTTTCTTGCTTGGCACACTAGGGTTCAATTAAACTTCCTAAACGGAGTTGAATCACGTTGAGATTCAAGTTCTAGCAGCAAGTGTTCATTCAGTCTAAGAACAGCACACTTGTGCTATTCTGGCCATATACAGTGAAAATAGCATTCGTGTCTGTTCCCAGCCAGTACAGAGTATTGGACTGAAGAGAAGCTCCTGTTTTACTCAGTTTCCAATACTGAGTTGAACTACATATGCCCCGTTTGTGTAGGAAGCACAGTTCTTTTGTTCTGAGCTAGCTCACTTACGGGCCCTATAGGAAACACAGTAGAGTGCAAGAATGCTGTTTTCTCTAAAACAGAGTGTTTTTCTTGCATGGCACACTAGGGTTCAATTAAACTTCCTAAACGGAGTTGAATAACGTTGAGATTCAAGTTCTAGCAGCAAGTGTTCATTCAGGCTAAGAACAGCACACTTGTGCTTTTCTGGCCATATACAGTGCAAATAGCATTCGCGTCTGTTTCTAGCCAGTACAGTGTATTGGACTGAAGAGAAGCTCCTGTTTTACTCAGTTTCCAATACTGAGTTGAACTAGATATGCCCCGTTTGTGTAGGAAGCACAGTTCTTTTGTTCTTAGCTAGCTCACTGTACGTGCCCTATAGGAAACACAGTAGAGTGAAAGAATGCTGTTTTCTCTAAAACAGAGCGTTTTTCTTGCATGGCACACTAGGGTTCAATTAAACTTCCTAAACGGAGTTGAATCACGTTGAGATTCAAGTTCTAGCAGCAAGTGTTCATTCAGGCTAAGAACAGCACACTTGTGCTCTTCTGGCCATATACAGTGCAAATAGCATTCGCGTCTGTTTCTAGCCAGTACAGTGTATTGGACTGAAGAGAAGCTCCTGTTTTACTCAGTTTCCAATACTGAGTTGAACTACATATGCCCCGTTTGTGTAGGAAGCACAGTTCTTTTGTTCTGAGCTAGCTCACTGTACGTGCCCTATAGGAAACACAGTAGAGTGAAAGAATGCTGTTTTCTCTAAAACAGAGTGTTTTCTTGCATGGCACACTATGGTTCAATTAAACTTCCTAAACGGAGTTGAATCACGTTGAGATACAAGGTATATCAGCAAGTGTTCATTCAGGCTAAGAACAGCACACTTGTGCTTTTCTGGCCATATACAGTGCAAATAGCATTCGCGTCTGTTTCTAGCCAGGACAGTGTATTGGACTGAAGAGAAGCTCCTGTTTTACTCAGTTTCCAATACTGAGTTGAACTAGATATGCCCCGTTTGTGTAGGAAGCACAGTTCTTTTGTTCTGAGCTAGCTCACTTACTGGCCCTATAGGAAACACAGTAGAGTGAAAGAATGCTGTTTTCTCTAAAACAGAGCGTTTTTCTTGCATGGCACACTAGGGTTCAATTAAACTTCCTAAACGGAGTTGAATCACGTTGAGATTCGAGTTCTAGCAGCAAGTGTTCATTCAGGCTAAGAACAGCACACTTGTGCTCTTCTGGCCATATACAGTGCAAATAGCATTCGTGTCTGTTTCTAGCCAGTACAGTGTATTGGACTGAAGAGAAGCTCCTGTTTTACTCAGTTTCCAATACTGAGTTGAACTACATATGCCCCGTTTGTGTAGGAAGCACAGTTCTTTTGTTCTGAGCTAGCTCACTGTACGTGCCCTATAGGAAACACAGTAGAGTGAAAGAATGCTATTTTCTCTAAAACAGAGTGTTTTCTTGCATGGCACACTATGGTTCAATTAAACTTCCTAAACGGAGTTGAATCACGTTGAGATACAAGGTATATCAGCAAGTGTTCATTCAGGCTAAGAACAGCACACTTGTGCTATTCTGGCCATATACAGTGCAAATAGCATTCGCGTCTGTTCCCAGCCAGTATAGAGTATTGGACTGAAGACAAGCTCCTGTTTTACTCAGTTTCCAATACTGAGTTGAACTACATATGCCCCGTTTGTGTAGGAAGCACAGTTCTTTTGTTCTGAGCTAGCTCACTTACGGGCCCTATAGGAAACACAGTAGAAGGAAAGAATGCTGTTTTCTCTAAAACAGAGCGTTTTTCTTGCATGGCACACTAGAGTTCAATTAAACTTCCTAAACGGAGTTGAATCACGTTGAGATTCAAGTTCTAGCAGCAAGTGTTCATTCACGCTAAGAACAGCACACTTGTGCTATTCTGGCCATATACAGTGCAAATAGCATTCGCGTCTGTTCCCAGCCAGTACAGTGTATTAGACTGAAGAGAAGCTCCTGTTTTACTCAGTTTCCAATACTGAGTTGAACTAGATATGCCCCGTTTGTGTAGGAAGCACAGTTCTTTTGTTCTGAGCTAGCTCACTGTACGTGCCCTATAGGAAACACAGTAGAGTGAAAGAATGCTGTTTTCTCTAAAACAGAGTGTTTTTCTTTCATGGCACACTAGGGTTCAATTAAACTTCCTAAACGGAGTTGAATCACGTTGAGATTCAAGTTCTAGCAGCAAGTGTGCATTCAGGCTAAGAACAGCACACTTGTGCTTTTCTGGCCATATACAGTGCAAATAGCATTCTCGTCTGTTCCCAGCCAGTACAGTGTATTGGACTGATGAGAAGCTCCTGTTTTACTCAGTTTCCAATACTGAGTTGAACTAGATATGCCCCGTTTGTGTAGGAAGCACAGTTCTTTTGTTCTGAGCTAGCTCACTTACGGGTCCTATAGGAAACACAGTAGAGGGAAAGAATGCTGTTTTCTCTAAAACAGAGTGTTTTTCTTGCATGGCACACTAGGGTTCAATTAACTTCCTAAACGGAGTTGAAACACGTTGAGATTCAAGTTCTAGCAGCAAGTGTGCATTCAGGCTAAGAACAGCACACTTGTGCTATTCTGGCCATATACAGTGCAAATAGCATTCACGTCTGTTCCCAGCCAGTACAGTGTATTGGACTGAAGAGAAGCTCCTGTTTTACTCAGTTTCCAATACTGAGTTGAACTAGATATGCCCCGTTTGTGTAGGAAGCACAGTTCATTTGTTCTGAGCTAGCTCACTTATGGGCCCTATAGGAAACACAGTAGAAGGAAAGAATGCTGTTTTCTCTAAAACACAGTGTTTTTCTTGCATGGCACACTAGGGTTCAATTAAACTTCCTAAACGGAGTTGAATCACGTTGAGATTCAAGTTCTAGCAGCAAGTGTTCATTCAGGCTAAGAACAGCACTCTTGTGCTATTCTGGCCATATACAGTGCAAATAGCATTCGCGTCTGTTCCCAGCCAGTACAGTGTATTGGACTGAAGAGAAGCTCCTGTTTTACTCAGTTTCCAATACTGAGTTGAACAAGATATGCCCCGTTTGTGTAGGAAGCACAGTTCTTTTGTTCTGAGCTAGCTCACTTCGGGTCCCTATAGGAAACACAGTAGAGGGAAAGAATGCTGTTTTCCTAAAACAGAGTGTTTTTCTTGCATGGCACACTAGGGTTCAATTAAACTTCCTAAACGGAGTTGAAACATGTTGAGATTCAAGTTCTAGCAGCAAGTGTGCATTCAGGCTAAGAACAGCACACTTGTGCTATTCTGGCCATATACAGTGCAAATAGCATTTGCGTCTGTTCCCAGCCAGTACAGTGTATTGGACTGAAGAGAAGCTCCTGTTTTACTCAGTTTCCAATACTGAGTTGAACTAGATATGCCCCGTTTGTGTAGGAAGCACAGTTCTTTTGTTCTGAGCTAGCTCACTTACGGTCCCTATAGGAAACACAGTAGAGTGAAAGAATGCTGTTTTCTCTAAATCAGAGTGTTCTTCTTTCATGGCACACTAGGGTTCAATTAAACTTCCTAAACGGAGTTGAATCACGTTGAGATTCAAGTTCTAGCAACAAGTGTTCATTCAGGCTAAGAACAGCACTCTTGTGCTATTCTGGCCATATACAGTGCAAATAGCATTCGCGTCAGTTCCCAGCCAGTACAGTGTATTGGACTGAAGAGAAGCTCCTGTTTTACTCAGTTTCCAATACTGAGTTGAACAAGATATGCCCCGTTTGTGTAGGAAGCACAGTTCTTTTGTTCTGAGCTAGCTCACTCTACGTGCCCTATAGGAAACACAGTAGAGTGAAAGAATGCTGTTTTCTCTAAAACAGAGTGTTTTTCTTGCTTGGCACACTAGGGTTCAATTAAACTTCCTAAACGGAGTTGAATCACGTTGAGATTCAAGTTCTAGCAGCAAGTGTTCATTCAGTCTAAGAACAGCACACTTGTGCTATTCTGGCCATATACAGTGAAAATAGCATTCGTGTCTGTTCCCAGCCAGTACAGAGTATTGGACTGAAGAGAAGCTCCTGTTTTACTCAGTTTCCAATACTGAGTTGAACTACATATGCCCCGTTTGTGTAGGAAGCACAGTTCTTTTGTTCTGAGCTAGCTCACTTACGGGCCCTATAGGAAACACAGTAGAGTGCAAGAATGCTGTTTTCTCTAAAACAGAGTGTTTTTCTTGCATGGCACACTAGGGTTCAATTAAACTTCCTAAACGGAGTTGAATAACGTTGAGATTCAAGTTCTAGCAGCAAGTGTTCATTCAGGCTAAGAACAGCACACTTGTGCTTTTCTGGCCATATACAGTGCAAATAGCATTCGCGTCTGTTTCTAGCCAGTACAGTGTATTGGACTGAAGAGAAGCTCCTGTTTTACTCAGTTTCCAATACTGAGTTGAACTAGATATGCCCCGTTTGTGTAGGAAGCACAGTTCTTTTGTTCTTAGCTAGCTCACTGTACGTGCCCTATAGGAAACACAGTAGAGTGAAAGAATGCTGTTTTCTCTAAAACAGAGCGTTTTTCTTGCATGGCACACTAGGGTTCAATTAAACTTCCTAAACGGAGTTGAATCACGTTGAGATTCAAGTTCTAGCAGCAAGTGTTCATTCAGGCTAAGAACAGCACACTTGTGCTCTTCTGGCCATATACAGTGCAAATAGCATTCGCGTCTGTTTCTAGCCAGTACAGTGTATTGGACTGAAGAGAAGCTCCTGTTTTACTCAGTTTCCAATACTGAGTTGAACTACATATGCCCCGTTTGTGTAGGAAGCACAGTTCTTTTGTTCTGAGCTAGCTCACTGTACGTGCCCTATAGGAAACACAGTAGAGTGAAAGAATGCTGTTTTCTCTAAAACAGAGTGTTTTCTTGCATGGCACACTATGGTTCAATTAAACTTCCTAAACGGAGTTGAATCACGTTGAGATACAAGGTATATCAGCAAGTGTTCATTCAGGCTAAGAACAGCACACTTGTGCTTTTCTGGCCATATACAGTGCAAATAGCATTCGCGTCTGTTTCTAGCCAGGACAGTGTATTGGACTGAAGAGAAGCTCCTGTTTTACTCAGTTTCCAATACTGAGTTGAACTAGATATGCCCCGTTTGTGTAGGAAGCACAGTTCTTTTGTTCTGAGCTAGCTCACTTACTGGCCCTATAGGAAACACAGTAGAGTGAAAGAATGCTGTTTTCTCTAAAACAGAGCGTTTTTCTTGCATGGCACACTAGGGTTCAATTAAACTTCCTAAACGGAGTTGAATCACGTTGAGATTCGAGTTCTAGCAGCAAGTGTTCATTCAGGCTAAGAACAGCACACTTGTGCTCTTCTGGCCATATACAGTGCAAATAGCATTCGTGTCTGTTTCTAGCCAGTACAGTGTATTGGACTGAAGAGAAGCTCCTGTTTTACTCAGTTTCCAATACTGAGTTGAACTACATATGCCCCGTTTGTGTAGGAAGCACAGTTCTTTTGTTCTGAGCTAGCTCACTGTACGTGCCCTATAGGAAACACAGTAGAGTGAAAGAATGCTATTTTCTCTAAAACAGAGTGTTTTCTTGCATGGCACACTATGGTTCAATTAAACTTCCTAAACGGAGTTGAATCACGTTGAGATACAAGGTATATCAGCAAGTGTTCATTCAGGCTAAGAACAGCACACTTGTGCTATTCTGGCCATATACAGTGCAAATAGCATTCGCGTCTGTTCCCAGCCAGTATAGAGTATTGGACTGAAGACAAGCTCCTGTTTTACTCAGTTTCCAATACTGAGTTGAACTACATATGCCCCGTTTGTGTAGGAAGCACAGTTCTTTTGTTCTGAGCTAGCTCACTTACGGGCCCTATAGGAAACACAGTAGAAGGAAAGAATGCTGTTTTCTCTAAAACAGAGCGTTTTTCTTGCATGGCACACTAGAGTTCAATTAAACTTCCTAAACGGAGTTGAATCACGTTGAGATTCAAGTTCTAGCAGCAAGTGTTCATTCACGCTAAGAACAGCACACTTGTGCTATTCTGGCCATATACAGTGCAAATAGCATTCGCGTCTGTTCCCAGCCAGTACAGTGTATTAGACTGAAGAGAAGCTCCTGTTTTACTCAGTTTCCAATACTGAGTTGAACTAGATATGCCCCGTTTGTGTAGGAAGCACAGTTCTTTTGTTCTGAGCTAGCTCACTGTACGTGCCCTATAGGAAACACAGTAGAGTGAAAGAATGCTGTTTTCTCTAAAACAGAGTGTTTTTCTTTCATGGCACACTAGGGTTCAATTAAACTTCCTAAACGGAGTTGAATCACGTTGAGATTCAAGTTCTAGCAGCAAGTGTTCATTCAGGCTAAGAACAGTACTCTTGTGCTATTCTGGCCATATACAGTGCAAATAGCATTAGCGTCAGTTCCCAGCCAGTACAGTGTATTGGACTGAAGAGAAGCTCCTGTTTTACTCAGTTTCCAATACTGAGTTGAACAAGATATGCCCCGTTTGTGTAGGAAGCACAGTTCTTTTGTTCTGAGCTAGCTCACTCTACGTGCCCTATAGGAAAGACAGTAGAGTGAAAGAATGCTGTTTTCTCTAAAACAGAGTGTTTTTCTTTCATGGCACACTAGGGTTCAATTAAACTTCCTAAACGGAGTTGAATCACGTTGAGATTCAAGTTCTAGCAGCAAGTGTTCATTCAGGATAAGAACAGCACACTTGTGCTTTTCTGGCCATATACAGTGCAAATAGCATTCGCGTCTGTTTCCAGCCAGTACAGGGTGTTGGACTGAAGAGAAGCTCCTGTTTTACTCAGTTTCCAATACTGAGTTGAACTACATATGCCCCGTTTGTGTAGGAAGCACAGTTCTTTTGTTCTGAGCTAGCTCACTTACGGGCCCTATAGGAAACACAGTAGAGTGAAAGAATGCTGTTTTCTCTAAAACAGAGCGTTTTTCTTGCATGGCACACTAGGGTTCAATTAAACTTCCTAAACGGAGTTGAATCACGTTGAGATTCGAGTTCTAGCAGCAAGTGTTCATTCAGGCTAAGAACAGCACACTTGTGCTCTTCTGGCCATATACAGTGCAAATAGCATTCGCGTCTGTTTCTAGCCAGTACAGTGTATTGGACTGAAGAGAAGCTCCTGTTTTACTCAGTTTCCAATACTGAGTTGAACTACATATGCCCCGTTTGTGTAGGAAGCACAGTTCTTTTGTTCTGAGCTAGCTCACTGTACGTGCCCTATAGGAAACACAGTAGAGTGAAAGAATGCTGTTTTCTCTAAAACAGAGTGTTTTCTTGCATGGCACACTATGGTTCAATTAAACTTCCTAAACGGAGTTGAATCACGTTGAGATACAAGGTATATCAGCAAGTGTTCATTCAGGCTAAGAACAGCACACTTGTGCTTTTCTGGCCATATACAGTGCAAATAGCATTCGCGTCTGTTTCTAGCCAGGACAGTGTATTGGACTGAAGAGAAGCTCCTGTTTTACTCAGTTTCCAATACTGAGTTGAACTAGATATGCCCCGTTTGTGTAGGAAGCACAGTTCTTTTGTTCTGAGCTAGCTCACTTACTGGCCCTATAGGAAACACAGTAGAGTGAAAGAATGCTGTTTTCTCTAAAACAGAGCGTTTTTCTTGCATGGCACACTAGGGTTCAATTAAACTTCCTAAACGGAGTTGAATCACGTTGAGATTCGAGTTCTAGCAGCAAGTGTTCATTCAGGCTAAGAACAGCACACTTGTGCTCTTCTGGCCATATACAGTGCAAATAGCATTCGTGTCTGTTTCTAGCCAGTACAGTGTATTGGACTGAAGAGAAGCTCCTGTTTTACTCAGTTTCCAATACTGAGTTGAACTACATATGCCCCGTTTGTGTAGGAAGCACAGTTCTTTTGTTCTGAGCTAGCTCACTGTACGTGCCCTATAGGAAACACAGTAGAGTGAAAGAATGCTATTTTCTCTAAAACAGAGTGTTTTCTTGCATGGCACACTATGGTTCAATTAAACTTCCTAAACGGAGTTGAATCACGTTGAGATACAAGGTATATCAGCAAGTGTTCATTCAGGCTAAGAACAGCACACTTGTGCTATTCTGGCCATATACAGTGCAAATAGCATTCGCGTCTGTTCCCAGCCAGTATAGAGTATTGGACTGAAGACAAGCTCCTGTTTTACTCAGTTTCCAATACTGAGTTGAACTACATATGCCCCGTTTGTGTAGGAAGCACAGTTCTTTTGTTCTGAGCTAGCTCACTTACGGGCCCTATAGGAAACACAGTAGAAGGAAAGAATGCTGTTTTCTCTAAAACAGAGCGTTTTTCTTGCATGGCACACTAGAGTTCAATTAAACTTCCTAAACGGAGTTGAATCACGTTGAGATTCAAGTTCTAGCAGCAAGTGTTCATTCACGCTAAGAACAGCACACTTGTGCTATTCTGGCCATATACAGTGCAAATAGCATTCGCGTCTGTTCCCAGCCAGTACAGTGTATTAGACTGAAGAGAAGCTCCTGTTTTACTCAGTTTCCAATACTGAGTTGAACTAGATATGCCCCGTTTGTGTAGGAAGCACAGTTCTTTTGTTCTGAGCTAGCTCACTGTACGTGCCCTATAGGAAACACAGTAGAGTGAAAGAATGCTGTTTTCTCTAAAACAGAGTGTTTTTCTTTCATGGCACACTAGGGTTCAATTAAACTTCCTAAACGGAGTTGAATCACGTTGAGATTCAAGTTCTAGCAGCAAGTGTTCATTCAGGCTAAGAACAGTACTCTTGTGCTATTCTGGCCATATACAGTGCAAATAGCATTAGCGTCAGTTCCCAGCCAGTACAGTGTATTGGACTGAAGAGAAGCTCCTGTTTTACTCAGTTTCCAATACTGAGTTGAACAAGATATGCCCCGTTTGTGTAGGAAGCACAGTTCTTTTGTTCTGAGCTAGCTCACTCTACGTGCCCTATAGGAAAGACAGTAGAGTGAAAGAATGCTGTTTTCTCTAAAACAGAGTGTTTTTCTTTCATGGCACACTAGGGTTCAATTAAACTTCCTAAACGGAGTTGAATCACGTTGAGATTCAAGTTCTAGCAGCAAGTGTTCATTCAGGATAAGAACAGCACACTTGTGCTTTTCTGGCCATATACAGTGCAAATAGCATTCGCGTCTGTTTCCAGCCAGTACAGGGTGTTGGACTGAAGAGAAGCTCCTGTTTTACTCAGTTTCCAATACTGAGTTGAACTACATATGCCCCGTTTGTGTAGGAAGCACAGTTCTTTTGTTCTGAGCTAGCTCACTTACGGGCCCTATAGGAAACACAGTAGAGTGAAAGAATGCTGTTTTCTCTAAAACAGAGCGTTTTTCTTGCATGGCACACTAGGGTTCAATTAAACTTCCTAAACGGAGTTGAATCACGTTGAGATTCGAGTTCTAGCAGCAAGTGTTCATTCAGGCTAAGAACAGCACACTTGTGCTCTTCTGGCCATATACAGTGCAAATAGCATTCGCGTCTGTTTCTAGCCAGTACAGTGTATTGGACTGAAGAGAAGCTCCTGTTTTACTCAGTTTCCAATACTGAGTTGAACTACATATGCCCCGTTTGTGTAGGAAGCACAGTTCTTTTGTTCTGAGCTAGCTCACTGTACGTGCCCTATAGGAAACACAGTAGAGTGAAAGAATGCTGTTTTCTCTAAAACAGAGTGTTTTCTTGCATGGCACACTATGGTTCAATTAAACTTCCTAAACGGAGTTGAATCACGTTGAGATACAAGGTATATCAGCAAGTGTTCATTCAGGCTAAGAACAGCACACTTGTGCTTTTCTGGCCATATACAGTGCAAATAGCATTAGCGTCAGTTCCCAGCCAGTACAGTGTATTGGACTGAAGAGAAGCTCCTGTTTTACTCAGTTTCCAATACTGAGTTGAACTAGATATGCCCCGTTTGTGTAGGAAGCACAGTTCTTTTGTTCTGAGCTAGCTCACTTACGGGCCCTATAGGAAACACAGTAGAGTGAAAGAATGCTGTTTTCTCTAAAACAGAGCGTTTTTCTTGCATGGCACACTAGGGTTCAATTAAACTTCCTAAACGGAGTTGAATCACGTTGAGATTCGAGTTCTAGCAGCAAGTGTTCATTCAGGCTAAGAACAGCACACTTGTGCTCTTCTGGCCATATACATTGCAAATAGCATTCGCGTCTGTTTCTAGCCAGTACAGTGTATTGGACTGAAGAGAAGCTCCTGTTTTACTCAGTTTCCAATACCGAGTTGAACTACATATGCCCCGTTTGTGTAGGAAGCACAGTTCTTTTGTTCTGAGCTAGCTCACTGTACGTGCCCTATAGGAAACACAGTAGAGTGAAAGAATGCTGTTTTCTCTAAAACAGAGTGTTTTCTTGCATGGCACACTATGGTTCAATTAAACTTCCTAAACGGAGTTGAATCACGTTGAGATACAATGTATATCAGCAAGTGTTCATTCAGGCTAAGAACAGCACACTTGTGCTATTCTGGCCATATACAGTGCAAATAGCATTCGCGTCTGTTCCCAGCCAGTATAGAGTATTGGACTGAAGACAAGCTCCTGTTTTACTCAGTTTCCAATACTGAGTTGAACTACATATGCCCCGTTTGTGTAGGAAGCACAGTTCTTTTGTTCTGAGCTAGCTCACTTACGGGCCCTATAGGAAACACAGTAGAAGGAAAGAATGCTGTTTTCTCTAAAACAGAGCGTTTTTCTTGCATGGCACACTAGAGTTCAATTAAACTTCCTAAACGGAGTTGAATCACGTTGAGATTCAAGTTCTAGCAGCAAGTGTTCATTCACGCTAAGAACAGCACACTTGTGCTATTCTGGCCATATACAGTGCAAATAGCATTCGCGTCTGTTCCCAGCCAGTACAGTGTATTGGACTGAAGAGAAGCTCCTGTTTTACTCAGTTTCCAATACTGAGTTGAACAAGATATGCCCCGTTTGTGTAGGAAGCACAGTTCTTTTGTTCTGAGCTAGCTCACTCTACGTGCCCTATAGGAAAGACAGTAGAGTATAAGAATGCTGTTTTCTCTAAAACAGAGTGTTTTTCTTTCATGGCACACTAGGGTTCAATTAAACTTCCTAAACGGAGTTGAATCACGTTGAGATTCAAGTTCTAGCAGCAAGTGTTCATTCAGGATAAGAACAGCACACTTGTGCTTTTCTGGCCATATACAGTGCAAATAGCATTCGCGTCTGTTTCCAGCCAGTACAGGGTGTTGGACTGAAGAGAAGCTCCTGTTTTACTCAGTTTCCAATACTGAGTTGAACTAGATATGCCCCGTTTGTGTAGGAAGCACAGTTCTTTTGTTCTGAGCTAGCTCACTTACTGGCCCTATAGGAAAAACAGTAGAGTGAAAGAGTGCTGTTTTCTCTAAAGCAGAGTGTTTTTCTTGCATGGCACACTAGGGTTCAATTAAACTTCCTAAACGGAGTTGAATCACGTTGAGATTCAAGTTCTAACAGCAAGTGTTCATTCAGGCTAAGAACAGCACACTTGTGCTCTTCTGGCCATATACATTGCAAATAGCATTCGCGTCTGTTTCTAGCCAGTACAGTGTATTGGACTGAAGAGAAGCTCCTGTTTTACTCAGTTTCCAATACCGAGTTGAACTACATATGCCCCGTTTGTGTAGGAAGCACAGTTCTTTTGTTCTGAGCTAGCTCACTGTAAGTGCCCTATAGGAAACACAGTAGAGTGAAAGAATGCTGTTTTCTCTAAAACAGAGTGTTTTCTTGCATGGCACACTATGGTTCAATTAAACTTCCTAAACGGAGTTGAATCACGTTGAGATACAAGGTATATCAGCAAGTGTTCATTCAGGCTAAGAACAGCACACTTGTGCTATTCTGGCCATATACAGTGCAAATAGCATTCGCGTCTGTTCCCAGCCAGTATAGAGTATTGGACTGAAGACAAGCTCCTGTTTTCTTCAGTTTCCAATACTGAGTTGAACTACATATGCCCCGTTTGTGTAGGAAGCACAGTTCTTTTGTTCTGAGCTAGCTCACTTACGGGCCCTATAGGAAACACAGTAGAAGGAAAGAATGCTGTTTTCTCTAAAACAGAGCGTTTTTCTTGCATGGCACACTAGAGTTCAATTAAACTTCCTAAACGGAGTTGAATCACGTTGAGATTCAAGTTCTAGCAGCAAGTGTTCATTCACGCTAAGAACAGCACACTTGTGCTATTCTGGCCATATACAGTGCAAATAGCATTCGCGTCTGTTCCCAGCCAGTACAGTGTATTAGACTGAAGAGAAGCTCCTGTTTTACTCAGTTTCCAATACTGAGTTGAACTAGATATGCCCCGTTTGTATAGGAAGCACAGTTCTTTTGTTCTGAGCTAGCTCACTGTACGTGCCCTATAGGAAACACAGTAGAGTGAAAGAATGCTGTTTTCTCTAAAACAGAGTGTTTTTCTTTCATGGCACACTAGGGTTCAATTAAACTTCCTAAACGGAGTTGAATCACGTTGAGATTCAAGTTCTAGCAGCAAGTGTTCATTCAGGCTAAGAACAGAACTCTTGTGCTATTCTGGCCATATACAGTGCAAATAGCATTAGCGTCAGTTCCCAGCCAGTACAGTGTATTGGACTGAAGAGAAGCTCCTGTTTTACTCAGTTTCCAATACTGAGTTGAACAAGATATGCCCCGTTTGTGTAGGAAGCACAGTTCTTTTGTTCTGAGCTAGCTCACTCTACGTGCCCTATAGGAAAGACAGTAGAGTGAAAGAATGCTGTTTTCTCTAAAACAGAGTGTTTTTCTTTCATGGCACACTAGGGTTCAATTAAACTTCCTAAACGGAGTTGAATCACGTTGAGATTCAAGTTCTAGCAGCAAGTGTTCATTCAGGATAAGAACAGCACACTTGTGCTTTTCTGGCCATATACAGTGCAAATAGCATTCGCGTCTGTTTCCAGCCAGTACAGGGTGTTGGACTGAAGAGAAGCTCCTGTTTTACTCAGTTTCCAATACTGAGTTGAACTAGATATGCCCCGTTTGTGTAGGAAGCACAGTTCTTTTGTTCTGAGCTAGCTCACTTACTGGCCCTATAGGAAAAACAGTAGAGTGAAAGAGTGCTGTTTTCGCTAAAGCAGAGTGTTTTTCTTGCATGGCACACTAGGGTTCAATTAAACTTCCTAAACGGAGTTGAATCACGTTGAGATTCAAGTTCTAACAGCAAGTGTTCATTCAGGCTAAGAACAGCACACTTGTGCTCTTCTGGCCATATACAGTGCAAATAGCATTCGCGTCTGTTCCCAGCCAGTACAGTGTATTGGACTGAAGAGGAGCTCCTGTTTTACTCAGTTTCCAATACTGAGTTGAACTAGATATGCCCCGTTTGTGTAGGAAGCACAGTTCTTTTGTTCTGAGCTAGCTCACTTACGGGCCCTATAGGAAACACAGTAGAGTGAAAGAATGCTGTTTTCTCTAAAACAGAGTGTTTTTCTTTCATGGCACACTAGGGTTCAATTAAACTTCCTAAACGGAGTTGAATCACGTTGAGATTCAAGTTCTAGCAGCAAGTGTGCATTCAGGCTAAGAACAGCACACTTGTGCTTTTCTGGCCATATACAGTGCAAATAGCATTCTCGTCTGTTCCCAGCCAGTACAGTGTATTGGACTGATGAGAAGCTCCTGTTTTACTCAGTTTCCAATACTGAGTTGAACTAGATATGCCCCGTTTGTGTAGGAAGCACAGTTCTTTTGTTCTGAGCTAGCTCACTTACGGGTCCTATAGGAAACACAGTAGAGGGAAAGAATGCTGTTTTCTCTAAAACAGAGTGTTTTTCTTGCATGTCACACTAGGTTTCAATTAAACTTCCTAAACGGAGTTGAAACACATAGAGATTCAAGTTCTAGCAGCAAGTGTGCATTCAGGCTAAGAACAGCACACTTGTGCTATTCTGGCCATATACAGTGCAAATAGCATTCGCGTCTGTTCCCAGCCAGTACAGTGTATTGGACTGAAGAGAAGCTCCTGTTTTACTCAGTTTCCAATACTGAGTTGAACTAGATATGCCCCGTTTGTGTAGGAAGCACAGTTCTTTTGTTCTGAGCTAGCTCACTTACGGGCCCTATAGGAAACACAGTAGAAGGAAAGAATGCTGTTTTCTCTAAAACAGAGTGTTTTTCTTGCATGGCACACTAGGGTTCAATTAAACTTCCTAAACAGAGTTGAAACACGTTGATATTCACGTTCTAGCAGCAAGTGTTCATTCAGGCTAAGAACAGCACATTTGTGCTATTCTGGCCATATACAGTTCAAATAGCATTCGCGTCTGTTCCCAGCCAGTACAGTGTATTGGACTGAAGAGAAGCTCCTGTTTTACTCAGTTTCCAATACTGAGTTGAACTAGATATGCCCCGTTTGTGTAGGAAGCACAGTTCTTTTGTTCTGAGCTAGCTCACTGTACGTGCCCTATAGGAAACACAGTAGAGTGAAAGAATGCTGTTCTTTCTAAAACAGAGTGTTTTTCTTGCATGGCACACTAGGGTTCAATTAAACTTCCTAAAAGGAGTTGAATCACGTTGAGATTCAAGGTATATCAGCAAGTGTTCATTCAGGCTAAGAACAGCACACTTGTGCTAGTCTGGCCATATACAGTGCAAATAGCATTCGCGTCTATTCCCAGCCAGTACAGTGTATTGGACTGAAGAGAAGCTCCTGTTTTACTCAGTTTCCAATACTGAGTTGAACTAGATATGCCCCGTTTGTGTAGGAAGCACAGTTCTTTTGTTCTGAGCTAGCTCACTGTACGTGCCCTATAGGAAACACAGTAGAGTGAAAGAATGCTGTTTTCTCTAAAACAGAGTGTTTTTCTTGCTTGGCACACTAGGGTTCAATTAAACTTCCTAAACGGATTTGAATCACGTTGAGATTCAAGTTCTAGCAGCAAGTGTTCATTCAGTCCAAGAACAGCACACTTGTGCTATTCTGGCCATATACAGTGCAAACAGCATTCGCGTCTGTTCCCAGCAAGTACAGAGTATTGGACTGAAGACAAGCTCCTCTTTTACTCAGTTTCCAAATCTGAGTTGAACTACATATGCCCCGTTTCTGTAGGAAGCACAATTCTTTTGTTCTGAGCTAGCTCACTTACGGGCCCTATAGGAAACACAGTAGAGTGCAAGAATGCTGTTTTCTCTAAAACAGAGTGTTTTTCTTGCATGGCACACTAAGGTTCAATTAAACTTCCGAAACGGAGTTGAATCATGTTGAGATTCAAGTTCTAGCAGCAAGTGTTCATTCAGGCTAAGAACAGCACACTTGTGCTTTTGTGGCCATATACAGTGCAAATAGCATTCGCGTCTGTTTACAGCCAGTACAGTGTATTGGACTGAAGAGAAGCTCCTGTTTTACTCAGTTTCCAATACTGAGTTGAACTAGATATGCCCCGTTTGTGTAGGAAGCACAGTTCTTTTGTTCTGAGCTAGCTCACTTACGGGCCCTATAGGAAACACTGTAGAAGGAAAGAAAGCTGTTTTCTCTAAAACAGAGCGTTTTTCTTGCATGGCACACTAAAGTTCAATTAAACTTCCTAAACGGAGTTGAATCACGTTGAGATTCAAGTTCCAGCAGCAAGTGTTCATTTAGGCTAAGAACAGCACTCTTGTGCTATTCTGGCCATATACAGTGCAAATAGCATTCGCGTCTGTTCCCAGCCAGTACAGTGTATTGGACTGAAGAGAAGCTCCTGTTTTACTCAGTTTCCAATACTGAGTTGAACTAGATATGCCCCGTTTGTGTAGGAAGCACAGTTCTTTTGTTCTGAGCTAGCTCACTGTACGTGCCCTATAGGAAACACAGTAGAGAGAAAGAATGCTGTTTTGTCTAAAACAGAGTGTTTTTCTTGCATGGCACACTAGGGTTCAATTAAACTTCCTAAACGGAGTTGAATCACGTTGAGATTCAAGTTCTAGCAACAAGTGTTCATTCAGGCTAAGAACAGCACTCTTGTGCTATTCTGGCCATATACAGTGCAAATAGCATTAGCGTCAGTTCCCAGCCAGTACAGTGTATTGGACTGAAGAGAAGCTCCTGTTTTACTCAGTTTCCAATACTGAGTTGAACAAGATATGCCCCGTTTGTGTAGGAAGCACAGTTCTTTTGTTCTGAGCTAGCTCACTCTACGTGCCCTATAGGAAACACAGCAGAGTGAAAGAATGCTGTTTTCTCTAAAACAGAGTGTTTTTCTTTCATGGCACACTAGGGTTCAATTAAACTTCCTAAAAGGAGTTGAATCACGTTGAGATTCAAGTTCTAGCAGCAAGTGTGCATTCAGGCTAAGAACAGCACACTTGTGCTTTTCTGGCCATATACAGTGCAAATAGCATTCTCGTCTGTTCCCAGCCAGTACAGTGTATTGGACTGAAGAGAAGCTCCTGTTTTACTCAGTTTCCAATACTGAGTTGAACTAGATATGCCCTGTTTGTGTAGGAAGCACAGTTCATTTGTTCTGAGCTAGCTCACTTACGGGCCCTATAGGAAACACAGTAGAAGGAAAGAATGCTGTTTTCTCTAAAACAGAGTGTTTTTCTTGCATGGCACACTAGGGTTCAATTAAACTTCCTAAACGGAGTTGAATCACGTTGAGTTTCAAGTTCTAGCAGCAAGTGTTCATTCAGGCTAAGAACAGCACACTTGTGCTATTCTGGCCATATACAGTGCAAATAGCATTCGCGTCTGTTCCCAGCCAGTACAGTGTATTGGACTGAAGAGAAGCTCCTGTTTTACTCAGTTTCCAATATTGAGTTGAACTAGATATGCCCCGTTTGTGTAGGAAGCACAGTTCTTTTGTTCTGAGCTAGCTCACTTACGGGCACTATAGGAAACACAGTAGAGGGAAAGAATGCTGTTTTCCTAAAACAGAGTGTTTTTCTTGCATGGCACACTAGGGTTCAATTATTCTTCCTAAACGGAGTTGAAACACGTTGAGATTCAAGTTCTAGCAGCAAGTGTTCATTCAGGCTAAGAACAGCACACTTGTGCTATTCTGGCCATATACAGTGCAAATAGCATTTGCGTCTGTTCCCAGCCAGTACAGTGTATTGGACTGAAGAGAAGCTCCTGTTTTACTCAGTTTCCAATACTGAGTTTAACTAGATATGCCCCGTTTGTGTAGGAAGCACAGTTCTTTTGTTCTGAGCTAGCTCACCTACGGGCCCTGTAGGAAACACAGTAGAGGGAAAGAATGCTGTTTTCCTAAAACAGAGTGTTTTTCTTGCATGGCACACTAGGGTTCAATTATTCTTCCTAAACCGAGTTGAAACACGTTGAGATTCAAGTTCTAGCAGCAAGTGTGCATTCAGGCTAAGAACAGCACACTTGTGCTATTCTGGCCATATACTGTGCAAATAGCATTCGCGACTGTTCCCAGCCAGTACAGTGTATTGGACTGAAGAGAAGATCCTGTTTTACTCAGTTTCCAATACTGAGTTGAACTAGATATGCCCCGTTTGTGTAGGAAGCACAGTTCTTTTGTTCTGAGCTAGCTCACTTACGGGTCCTATAGGAAACACAGTAGAGGGAAAGAATGCTGTTTTCTCTAAAATAGAGTGTTTTTCTTGCATGGCACACTAGGGTTCAATTAAACTTCCTAAACGGAGTTGAATCACGTTGAGATTCAAGTTCTAGCAGCAAGTGTGCATTCAGGCTAAGAACAGCACACTTGTGCTATTCTGGCCATATACAGTGCAAATAGCATTCGCGATTGTTCCCAGCCAGTACAGTGTATTGGACTGAAGAGAACCTCCTGTTTTACTCAGTTTCCAATACTGAGTTGAACTAGATGTGCCCCGTTTGTGTAGGAAGCACAGTTCTTTTGTTCTGAGCTAGCTCACTTACGGGCCCTATAGGAAACACAGTAGAAGGAAAGAATGCTGTTTTCTCTAAAACAGAGTGTTTTTCTTGCATGGCACACTAGGGTTCAATTAAACTTCCTAAACGGAGTTGAATCACGTTGAGATTCAAGTTCTAGCAGCAAGTGTTCATTCAGGCTAAGAACAGCACTCCTGTGCTATTCTGGCCATATACAGTGCAAATAGCATTCGCGTCTGTTCCCAGCCAGTACAGTGTATTGGACTGAAGAGAAGCTCCTGTTTTACTCAGTTTCCAATACTGAGTTGAACTAGATATGCCCCGTTTGTGTAGGAAGCACAGTTCTTTTGTTCTGAGCTAGCTCACCTACGGGCCCTATAGGAAACACAGTAGAGGGAAAGAATGCTGTTTTCCTAAAACAGAGTGTTTTTCTTGCATGGCACACTAGGGTTCAATTATTCTTCCTAAACGGAGTTGAAACACGTTGAGATTCAAGTTCTAGCAGCAAGTGTGCATTCAGGCTAAGAACAGCACACTTGTGCTATTCTGGCCATATACAGTGCAAATAGCATTTGCGTCTGTTCCCAGCCAGTACAGTGTATTGGACTGATGAGAAGCTCCTGTTTTACTCAGTTTCCAATACTGAGTTGAACTAGATATGCCCCGTTTGTGTAGGAAGCACAGTTCTTTTGTTCTGAGCTAGCTCACTGTACGTGCCCTATAGGAAACACAGTAGAATGAAAGAATGCTGTTTTCTCTAAAACAGAGTGTTTTTCTTTCATGGCACACTAGGGTTCAATTAAACTTCCTAAATGGAGTTGAATCACGTTGAGATTCAAGTTCTAGCAGCAAGTGTTCATTCAGGATAAGAACAGCACACTTGTGCTTTTCTGGCCATATACAGTGCAAATAGCATTCGCGTCTGTTTCTAACCAATACAGGGTATTGGACTGAAGAGAAGCTCCTGTTTTACTCAGTTTCCAATACTGAGTTGAACTAGATATGCCCCGTTTGTGTAGGAAGCACAGTTCTTTTGTTCTGAGCTAGCTCACTGTACGTGCCCTATAGGAAACACAGTAGAGTGAAAGAATGCTGTTTTCTCTAAAACAGAGTGTTTTTCTTGCATGGCACACTAGGGTTCAATTAAACTTCCTAAACGGAGTTGAATCACGTTGAGATTCAAGTTCTAGCAACAAGTGTTCATTCAGGCTAAGAACAGCACTCTTGTGCTATTCTGGCCATATACAGTGCAAATAGCATTAGCATCAGTTCCCAGCCAGTACAGTGTATTGGACTGAAGAGAAGCTCCTGTTTTACTCAGTTTCCAATACTGAGTTGAACAAGATATGCCCCGTTTGTGTAGGAAGCACAGTTCTTTTGTTCTGAGCTAGCTCACTCTACGTGGCCTATAGGAAACACAGTAGAGTGAAAGAATGCTGTTTTCTCTAAAACAGAGTGTTTTTCTTTCATGGCACATTAGGGTTCAATTAAACTTCCTAAACGGAGTTGAATCACGTTGAGATTCAAGTTCTAGCAGCAAGTGTGCATTCAGGCTAAGAACAGCACACTTGTGCTATTCTGGCCATATACAGTGCAAATAGCATTCGCGACTGTTCCCAGCCAGTACAGTGTATTGGACTGAAGAGAAGCTCATGTTTTACTCAGTTTCCAATACTGAGTTGAACTAGATATGCCCCGTTTGTGTAGGAAGCACAGTTCTTTTGTTCTGAGCTAGCTCACTTACGGGCCCTATAGGAAACACAGTAGAAGGAAAGAATACTGTTTTCTCTAAAACAGATTGTTTTTCTTGCATGGCACACTAGGGTTCAATTAAACTTCCTAAACGGAGTTGAATCACGTTGAGATTCAAGTTCTAGCAGCAAGTGTTCATTCAGGCTAAGAACAGCACTCCTGTGCTATTCTGGCCATATACAGTGCAAATAGCATTCGCGTCTGTTCCCAGCCAGTACAGTGTATTGGACTGAAGAGAAGCTCCTGTTTTACTCAGTTTCCAATACTGAGTTGAACTAGATATGCCCCGTTTGTGTAGGAAGCACAGTTCTTTTGTTCTGAGCTAGCTCACCTACGGGCCCTATAGGAAACACAGTAGAGGGAAAGAATGCTGTTTTCCTAAAACAGAGTGTTTTTCTTGCATGGCACACTAGGGTTCAATTATTCTTCCTAAACGGAGTTGAAACACGTTGAGATTCAAGTTCTAGCAGCAAGTGTGCATTCAGGCTAAGAACAGCACACGTGTGCTATTCTGGCCATATACAGTGCAAATAGCATTTGCGTCTGTTCCCAGCCAGTACAGTGTATTGGACTGATGAGAAGCTCCTGTTTTACTCAGTTTCCAATACTGAGTTGAACTAGATATGCCCCGTTTGTGTAGGAAGCACAGTTCTTTTGTTCTGAGCTAGCTCACTTACGGTCCCTATAGGAAACACAGTAGAGTGAAAGAATGCTGTTTTCTCTAAAACAGAGTGTTTTTTTTGCATGGCACACTAGGGTTCAATTAAACTTCCTAAACGGAGTTGAATCACGTTGAGATTCAAGTTCTAGCAACAAGTGTTCATTCAGGCTAAGAACAGCACTCTTGTGCTATTCTGGCCATATACAGTGCAAATAGCATTCGCGTCAGTTCCCAGCCAGTACAGTGTATTGGACTGAAGAGAAGCTCCTGTTTTACTCAGATTCCAATACTGAGTTGAACTAGATATGCCCCGTTTGTGTAGGTAGCACAGTTCTTTTGTTCTGAGCTAGCTCACTGTACGTGCCCTATAGGAAACACAGTAGAATGAAAGAATGCTGTTTTCTCTAAAACAGAGTGTTTTTCTTTCATGGCACACTAGGGTTCAATTAAACTTCCTAAATGGAGTTGAATCACGTTGAGATTCAAGTTCTAGCAGCAAGTGTTCATTCAGGATAAGAACAGCACACTTGTGCTTTTCTGGCCATATACAGTGCAAATAGCATTCGCGTCTGTTTCTAACCAGTACAGGGTATTGGACTGAAGAGAAGCTCCTGTTTTACTCAGTTTCCAATACTGAGTTGAACAAGATATGCCCCGTTTGTGTAGGAAGCACAGTTCTTTTGTTCTGAGCTAGCTCACTCTACGTGGCCTATAGGAAACACAGTAGAGTGAAAGAATGCTGTTTTCTCTAAAACAGAGTGTTTTTCTTGCATGGCACACTAGGGTTCAATTAAACTTCCTAAACGGAGTTGAATCACGTTGAGATTCAAGTTCTAGCAACAAGTGTTCATTCAGGCTAAGAACAGCACTCTTGTGCTATTCTGGCCATATACAGTGCAAATAGCATTAGCATCAGTTCCCAGCCAGTACAGTGTATTGGACTGAAGAGAAGCTCCTGTTTTACTCAGTTTCCAATACTGAGTTGAACAAGATATGCCCCGTTTGTGTAGGAAGCACAGTTCTTTTGTTCTGAGCTAGCTCACTCTACGTGGCCTATAGGAAACACAGTAGAGTGAAAGAATGCTGTTTTCTCTAAAACAGAGTGTTTTTCTTTCATGGCACATTAGGGTTCAATTAAACTTCCTAAACGGAGTTGAATCACGTTGAGATTCAAGTTCTAGCAGCAAGTGTGCATTCAGGCTAAGAACAGCACACTTGTGCTATTCTGGCCATATACAGTGCAAATAGCATTCGCGACTGTTCCCAGCCAGTACAGTGTATTGGACTGAAGAGAAGCTCCTGTTTTACTCAGTTTCCAATACTGAGTTGAACTAGATATGCCCCGTTTGTGTAGGAAGCACAGTTCTTTTGTTCTGAGCTAGCTCACTTACGGGCCCTATAGGAAACACAGTAGAAGGAAAGAATACTGTTTTCTCTAAAACAGATTGTTTTTCTTGCATGGCACACTAGGGTTCAATTAAACTTCCTAAACGGAGTTGAATCACGTTGAGTTTCAAGTTCTAGCAGCAAGTGTTCATTCAGGCTAAGAACAGCACACTTGTGCTATTCTGGCCATATACAGTGCAAATAGCATTCGCGTCTGTTCCCAGCCAGTACAGTGTATTGGACTGAAGAGAAGCTCCTGTTTTACTCAGTTTCCAATATTGAGTTGAACTAGATATGCCCCGTTTGTGTAGGAAGCACAGTTCTTTTGTTCTGAGCTAGCTCACTTACGGGCCCTATAGGAAACACAGTAGAGGGAAAGAATGCTGTTTTCCTAAAACAGAGTGTTTTTCTTGCATGGCACACTAGGGTTCAATTATTCTTCCTAAACGGAGTTGAAACACGTTGAGATTCAAGTTCTAGCAGCAAGTGTTCATTCAGGCTAAGAACAGCACACTTGTGCTATTCTGGCCATATACAGTGCAAATAGCATTTGCGTCTGTTCCCAGCCAGTACAGTGTATTGGACTGAAGAGAAGCTCCTGTTTTACTCAGTTTCCAATACTGAGTTGAACTAGATATGCCCCGTTTGTGTAGGAAGCACAGTTCTTTTGTTCTGAGCTAGCTCACTTACGGGCCCTATAGGAAACACAGTAGAAGGAAAGAATGCTGTTTTCTCTAAAACAGAGTGTTTTTCTTGCATGGCACACTAGGGTTCAATTATTCTTCCTAAACGGAGTTGAATCACGTTGAGTTTCAAGTTCTAGCAGCAAGTGTTCATTCAGGCTAAGAACAGCACACTTGTGCTATTCTGGCCATATACAGTGCAAATAGCATTGGCGTCTGTTCCCAGCCAGTACAGTGTATTGGACTGAAGAGAAGCTCCTGTTTTACTCAGTTTCCAATACTGAGTTGAACTAGATATGCCCCGTTTGTGTAGGAAGCACAGTTCTTTTGTTCTGAGCTAGCTCACTTACGGGCCCTATAGGAAACACAGTAGAGTGAAAGAATGCTGTTTTCTCTAAAACAGAGTGTTTTTCTTGCATGGCACACTAGGGTTCAATTAAACTTCCTAAACGGAGTTGAATCACGTTGAGATTCAAGTTCTAGCAACAACTGTTCATTCAGGCTAAGAACAGCACTCTTGTGCTATTCTGGCCATATACAGTGCAAGTAGCATTAGCGTCAGTTCCCAGCCAGTACAGTGTATTGGACTGAAGAGAAGCTCCTGTTTTACTCAGTTTCCAATACTGAGTTGAACAAGATATGCCCCGTTTGTGTAGGAAGCACAGTTCTTTTGTTCTGAGCTAGCTCACTCTACGTGCCCTATAGGAAACACAGTAGAGTGAAAGAATGCTGTTTTCTTTAAAACAGAGTGTTTTTCTTTCATGGCACACTAGGGTTCAATTAAACTTCCTAAACGGAGTTGAATCACGTTGAGATTCAAGTTCTAGCAGCAAGTGTGCATACAGGCTAAGAACAGCACACTTGTGCTATTCTGGCCATATACAGTGCAAATAGCATTCGCGACTGTTCCCAGCCAGTACAGTGTATTGGACTGAAGAGAACCTCCTGTTTTACTCAGTTTCCAATACTGAGTTGAACTAGATATGCCCCGTTTGTGTAGGAAGCACAGTTCTTTTGTTCTGAGCTAGCTCACTTATGGGCCCTATAGGAAACACAGTAGAAGGAAAGAATGCTGTTTTCTCTAAAACAGAGTGTTTTTCTTGCATGGCACACTAGGGTTCAATTAAACTTCCTAAACGGAGTTGAATCACGTTGAGATTCAAGTTCTAGCAGCAAGTGTTCATTCAGGCTAAGAACAGCACACTTGTGCTATTCTGGCCATATACAGTGCAAATAGCATTCGCGTCTGTTCCCAGCCAGTACAGTGTATTGGACTGAAGAGAAGCTCCTGTTTTACTCAGTTTCCAATACTGAGTTGAACTAGATATGCCCCGTTTGTGTAGGAAGCACAGTTCTTTTGTTCTGAGCTAGATCACTTACGGGCCCTATAGGAAACACAGTAGAGGGAAAGAATGCTGTTTTCCCAAAACAGAGTGTTTTTCTTGCATGGCACACTAGGGTTCAATTATTCTTCCTAAACGGAGTTGAAACACGTTGAGATTCAAGTTCTAGCAGCAAGTGTGCATTCAGGCTAAGAACAGCACACTTGTGCTATTATGGCCATATAGAGTACAAATAGCATTTGCGTCTGTTCCCAGCCAGTACAGTGTATTGGACTGATGAGAAGCTCCTGTTTTTCTCAGTTTCCAATACTGAGTTGAACTAGATATGCCCCGTTTGTGAGGGAGCACAGTTCTTTTGTTCTGAGCTAGCTCACTTACGGACCCTATAGGAAACACAGTAGAGTGAAAGAATGCTGTTTTCTCTAAAACAGAGTGTTTTTCTTTCATGGCACACTAGGGTTCAATTAAACTTCCTAAACGGAGTTGAATCACGTTGAGATTCAAGTTCTAGCAACAAGTGTTCATTCAGGCTAAGAACAGCACTCTTGTGCTATTCTGGCCATATACAGTGCAAATAGCATTCGCGTCAGTTCCCAGCCAGTACAGTGTATTGGACTGAAGAGAAGCTCCTGTTTTACTAAGTTTCCAATACTGAGTTGAACTAGATATGCCCCGTTTGTGTAGGAAGCACAGTTCTTTTGTTCTGAGCTAGCTCACTTACGGTCCCTATAGGAAACACAGTAGAGTGAAAGAATGCTGTTTTCTCTAAAACAGAGTGTTTTTCTTGCATGGCACACTAGGGTTCAATTAAACTTCCTAAACGGAGTTGAATCACGTTGAGATTCAAGTTCTAGCAACAAGTGTTCATTCAGGCTAAGAACAGCACTCTTGTGCTATTCTGGCCATATACAGTGCAAATAGCATTCGCGTAAGTTCCCAGCCAGTACAGTGTATTGGACTGAAGAGAAGCTCCTGTTTTACTCAGTTTCCAATACTGAGTTGAACTAGATATGCCCCGTTTGTGTAGGAAGCACAGTTCTTTTGTTCTGAGCTAGCTCACTGTACGTGCCCTATAGGAAACACAGTAGAGGGAAAGAATGCTGTTTTCTCTAAAACAGAGTGTTTTTCTTTCATGGCACACTAGGGTTCAATTAAACTTCCTAAACGGAGTTGAATCACGTTGAGATTCAAGTTCTAGCAGCAAGTGTTCATTCAGGATAAGAACAGCACACTTGTGCTTTTCTGGCCATATACAGTGCAAATAGCATTCGCGTCTGTTTCTAGCCAGTACAGGGTATTGGACTGAAGAGAAGCTCCTGTTTTACTCAGTTTCCAATACTGAGTTGAACTAGATATGCCCCGTTTGTGTAGGAAGCACAGTTCTTTTGTTCTGAGCTAGCTCACTTACGGGCCCTATAGGAAACACAGTAGAGTGAAAGAATGCTGTTTTCTCTAAAACAGAGTGTTTTTCTTTCATGGCACACTAGGGTTCAATTAAACTTCCTAAACGGAGTTGAATCACGTTGAGATTCAAGTTCTAGCAACAAGTGTTCATTCAGGCTAAGAACAGCACTCTTGTGCTATTCTGGCCATATACAGTGCAAATAGCATTAGCGTCAGTTCCCAGCCAGTACAGTGTATTGGACTGAAGAGAAGCTCCTGTTTTACTCAGTTTCCAATACTGAGTTGAACAAGATATGCCCCGTTTGTGTAGGGAGCACAGTTCTTTTGTTCTGAGCTAGCTCACTCTACGTGCCCTATAGGAAACACAGTAGAGTGAAAGAATGCTGTTTTCTTTAAAACAGAGTGTTTTTCTTTCATGGCACACTAGGGTTCAATTTAACTTCCTAAACGGAGTTGAATCACGTTGAGATTCAAGTTCTAGCAGCAAGTGTGCATTCAGGCTAAGAACAGCACACTTGTGCTATTCTGGCCATACACAGTGCAAATAGCATTCGCGAATGTTCCCAGCCAGTACAGTGTATTGGACTGAAGAGAAGCTCCTGTTTTACTCAGTTTCCAATACTGAGTTGAACTAGATATGCCCCGTTTGTGTAGGAAGCACAGTTCTTTTGTTCTGAGCTAGCTCACCTACGGGCCCTATAGGAAACACAGTAGAGGGAAAGAATGCTGTTTTCCTAAAACAGAGTGTTTTTCTTGCATGGCACACTAGGGTTCAATTATTCTTCCTAAACGGAGTTGAAACACGTTGAGATTCAAGTTCTAGCAGCAAGTGTGCATTCAGGCTAAGAACAGCACACTTGTGCTATTCTGGCCATATACAGTGCAAATAGCATTCGCGACTGTTCCCAGCCAGTACAGTGTATTGGAATGAAGAGAAGATCCTGTTTTACTCAGTTTCCAATACTGAGTTGAACTAGATATGCCCCGTTTGTGTAGGAAGCACAGTTCTTTTGTTCTGAGCTAGCTCACTTACGGGTCCTATAGGAAACGCAGTAGAGGGAAAGAATGCTGTTTTCTCTAAAACAGAGTGTTTTTCTTGCATGGCACACTAGGGTTCAATTAAACTTCCTAAACGGAGTTGAATCACGTTGAGATTCAAGTTCTAGCAGCAAGTGTGCATTCAGGCTAAGAACAGCACACTTGTGCTATTCTGGCCATATAAAGTGCAAACAGCATTCGCGTCTGTTCCCAGCCAGTACAGTGTTTTGGACTGAAGAGAAGCTCCTGTTTTACTCAGTTTCCAATACTGAGTTGAACTAGATATGCCCCGTTTGTGTAGGAACCACAGTTCTTTTGTTCTGAGCTAGCTCACTTACGGGCCCTATAGGAAACACAGTAGAAGGAAAGAATTTTGTGTTCTCTAAAACAGAGTGTTTTTCTTGCATGGCACACTAGGGTTCAATTAAACTTCCTAAACGGAGTTGAATCACGTTGAGATTCAAGTTCTAGCAGCAAGTATTCATTCAGGCTATGAACAGCACTCTTGTGCTATTCTGGCCATATACAGTGCAAATAGCATTCGCGTCTGTTCCCAGCCAGTACAGTGTATTGGACTGCAGAGAAGCTCCTGTTTTACTCAGTTTCCAATACTGAGTTGAACTTGATATGCCCCGTTTGTGTAGGAAGCACAGTTCTTTTGTTCTGAGCTAGCTCACTTACGGGCCCTATAGGAAACACAGTAGAGGGAAAGAATGCTGTTTTCTCTAAAAGAGAGTGTTTTTCTTGCATGGCACACTAGGGTTCAATTAAACTTCCTAAACGGAGTTGAATCACGTTGAGATTCAAGTTCTAGCAACAAGTGTTCATTCAGGCTAAGAACAGCACTCTTGCTATTCTGGCCATATACAGTGCAAATAGCATTCGCGTCAGTTCCCAGCCAGTACAGTGTATTGGACTGAAGAGAAGCTCCTGTTTTACTCAGTTTCCAATACTGAGTTGAACTAGATATGCCCCGTTTGTGTAGGAAGCACAGTTCTTTTGTTCTGAGCTAGCTCACTGTACGTGCCCTATAGGAAACACAGTAGAGTGAAAGAATGCTGTTTTCTCTAAAACAGAGTGTTTTTCTTTCATGGCACACTAGGGTTCAATTAAACTTCCTAAACGGAGTTGAATCACGTTGAGATTCAAGTTCTAGCAGCAAGTGTTCATTCAGGATAAGAACAGCACACTTGTGCTTTTCTGGCCATATACAGTGCAAATAGCATTCGCGTCTGTTTCTAGCCAGTACAGGGTATTGGACTGAAGAGAAGCTCCTGTTTTACTCAGTTTCCAATACTGAGTTGAACTAGATATGCCCCGTTTGTGTAGGAAGCACAGTTCTTTTGTTCTGAGCTAGCTCACTTACGGGCCCTATAGGAAACACAGTAGAGTGAAAGAATGCTGTTTTCTCTAAAACAGAGTGTTTTTCTTGCATGGCACACTAGGGTTCAATTAAACTTCCTAAATGGAGTTGAATCACGTTGAGATTCAAGTTCTAGCAACAAGTGTTCATTCAGGCTAAGAACAGCACTCTTGTGCTATTCTGGCCATATACAGTGCAAATAGCATTAGCGTCAGGTCCCAGCCAGTACAGTGTATTGGACTGAAGAGAAGCTCCTGTTTTACTCAGTTTCCAATACTGAGTTGAACAAGATATGCCCCGTTTGTGTAGGAAGCACAGTTCTTTTGTTCTGAGCTAGCTCACTCTACGTGCCCTATAGGAAACACAGTAGAGTGAAAGAATGCTGTTTTCTTTAAAACAGAGTGTTTTTCTTTCATGGCACACTAGGGTTCAATTAAACTTCCTAAACGGAGTTGAATCACGTTGAGATTCAAGTTCTAGCAGCAAGTGTGCATTCAGGCTAAGAACAGCACACTTGTGCTATTCTGGCCATATACAGTGCAAATAGCATTCGCGACTGTTCCCAGCCAGTACAGTGTATTGGACTGAAGAGAACCTCCTGTTTTACTCAGTTTCCAATACTGAGTTGAACTAGATATGCCCCGTTTGTGTAGGAAGCACAGTTCTTTTGTTCTGAGCTAGCTCACTTATGGGCCCTATAGGAAACACAGTAGAAGGAAAGAATGCTGTTTTCTCTAAAACGGAGTGTTTTTCTTGCATGGCACACTAGGGTTCAATTAAACTTCCTAAACGGAGTTGAATCACGTTGAGATTCAAGTTCTAGCAGCAAGTGTTCATTCAGGCTAAGAACAGCACACTTGTGCTATTCTGGCCATATACAGTGCAAATAGCATTCGCGTCTGTTCCCAGCCAGTACAGTGTATTGGACTGAAGAGAAGCTCCTGTTTTACTCAGTTTCCAATACTGAGTTGAACTAGATATGCCCCGTTTGTGTAGGAAGCACAGTTCTTTTGTTCTGAGCTAGCTCACTTACGGGCCCTATAGGAAACACAGTAGAGGGAAAGAATGCTGTTTTCCTAAAACAGAGTGTTTTTCTTGCATGGCACACTAGGGTTCAATTATTCTTCCTAAACGGAGTTGAAACACGTTGAGATTCAAGTTCTAGCAGCAAGTGTGCATTCAGGCTAAGAACAGCACACTTGTGCTATTCTGGCCATATACAGTGCAAATAGCATTTGCGTCTGTTCCCAGCCAGTACAGTGTATTGGACTGAAGAGAAACTCCTGTTTTACTCAGTTTCCAATACTGAGTTGAACTAGATATGCCCCGTTTGTGTAGGAAGCACAGTACTTTTGTTCTGAGCTAGATCACTTACGGGCCCTATAGGAAACACAGTAGAGGGAAAGAATGCTGTTTTCCCAAAACAGAGTGTTTTTCTTGCATGGCACACTAGGGTTCAATTATTCTTCCTAAACGGAGTTGAAACACGTTGAGATTCAAGTTCTAGCAGCAAGTGTGCATTCAGGCTAAGAACAGCACACTTGTGCTATTCTGGCCATATAGAGTGCAAATAGCATTTGCGTCTGTTCCCAGCCAGTACAGTGTATTGGACTGATGAGAAGCTCCTGTTTTTCTCAGTTTCCAATACTGAGTTGAACTAGATATGCCCCGTTTGTGAGGGAGCACAGTTCTTTTGTTCTGAGCTAGCTCACTTACGGTCCCTATAGGAAACACAGTAGAGTGAAAGAATGCTGTTTTCTCTAAAACAGAGTGTTTTTCTTTCATGGCACACTAGGGTTCAATTAAACTTCCTAAACGGTGTTGAATCACGTTCTGATTCAAGTTCTAGCAACAAGTGTTCATTCAGGCTAAGAACAGCACTCTTGTGCTATTCTGGCCATATACAGTGCAAATAGCATTCGCGTCAGTTCCCAGCCAGTACAGTGTATTGGACTGAAGAGAAGCTCCTGTTTTACTAAGTTTCCAATACTGAGTTGAACTAGATATGCCCCGTTTGTGTAGGAAGCACAGTTCTTTTGTTCTGAACTAGCTCACTTACGGTCCCTATAGGAAACACAGTAGAGTGAAAGAATGCTGTTTTCTCTAAAACAGAGTGTTTTTCTTGCATGGCACACTAGGGTTCAATTAAACTTCCTAAACGGAGTTGAATCACGTTGAGATTCAAGTTCTAGCAACAAGTGTTCATTCAGGCTAAGAACAGCACTCTTGTGCTATTCTGGCCATATACAGTGCAAATAGCATTCGCGTCAGTTCCCAGCCAGTACAGTGTATTGGACTGAAGAGAAGCTCCTGTTTTACTCAGTTTCCAATACTGAGTTGAACTAGATATGCCCCGTTTGTGTAGGAAGCACAGTTCTTTTGTTCTGAGCTAGCTCACTGTACGTGCCCTATAGGAAACAGAGTAGAGTGAAAGAATGCTGTTTTCTCTAAAACAGAGTGTTTTTCTTTCATGGCACACTAGGGTTCAATTAAACTTCCTAAACGGAGTTGAATCACGTTGAGATTCAAGTTCTAGCAGCAAGTGTTCATTCAGGATAAGAACAGCACACTTGTGCTTTTCTGGCCATATACAGTGCAAATAGCATTCGCGTCTGTTTCTAGCCAGTACAGGGTATTGGACTGAAGAGAAGCTCCTGTTTTACTCAGTTTCCAATACTGAGTTGAACTAGATATGCCCCGTTTGTGTAGGAAGCACAGTTCTTTTGTTCTGAGCTAGCTCACTTACGGGCCCTATAGGAAACACAGTAGAGTGAAAGAATGCTGTTTTCTCTAAAACAGAGTGTTTTTCTTGCATGGCACACTAGGGTTCAATTAAACTTCCTAAACGGAGTTGAATCACGTTGAGATTCAAGTTCTAGCAACAAGTGTTCATTCAGGCTAAGAACAGCACTCTTGTGCTATTCTGGCCATATACAGTGCAAATAGCATTAGCGTCAGTTCCCAGTCAGTACAGTGTATTGGACTGAAGAGAAGCTCCTGTTTTACTCAGTTTCCAATACTGAGTTGAACAAGATATGCCCCGTTTGTGTAGGAAGCACAGTTCTTTTGTTCTGAGCTAGCTCACTCTACGTGCCCTATAGGAAACACAATAGAGTGAAAGAATGCTGTTTTCTTTAAAACAGAGTGTTTTTCTTTCATGGCACACTAGGGTTCAATTAAACTTCCTAAACGGAGTTGAATCACGTTGAGATTCAAGTTCTAGCAGCAAGTGTGCATTCAGGCTAAGAACAGCACACTTGTGCTATTCTGGCCATATACAGTGCAAATAGCATTCGCGACTGTTCCCAGCCAGTACAGTGTATTGGACTGAAGAGAACCTCCTGTTTTACTCAGTTTCCAATACTGAGTTGAACTAGATATGCCCCGTTTGTGTAGGAAGCACAGTTCTTTTGTTCTGAGCTAGCTCACTTATGGGCCCTATAGGAAACACAGTAGAAGGAAAGAATGCTGTTTTCTCTAAAACGGAGTGTTTTTCTTGCATGGCACACTAGGGTTCAATTAAACTTCCTAAACGGAGTTGAATCACGTTGAGATTCAAGTTCTAGCAGCAAGTGTTCATTCAGGCTAAGAACAGCACACTTGTGCTATTCTGGCCATATACAGTGCAAATAGCATTCGCGTCTGTTCCCAGCCAGTACAGTGTATTGGACTGAAGAGAAGCTCCTATTTTACTCAGTTTCCAATACTGAGTTGAACTAGATATGCCCCGTTTGTGTAGGAAGCACAGTTCTTTTTTTCTGAGCTAGCTCACTTACGGGCCCTATAGGAAACACAGTAGAGGGAAAGAATGCTGTTTTCCTAAAACAGAGTGTTTTTCTTGCATGGCACACTAGGGTTCAATTATTCTTCCTAAACGGAGTTGAAACACGTTGAGATTCAAGTTCTAGCCGCAAGTGTGCATTCAGGCTAAGAACAGCACACTTGTGCTATTCTGGCCATATACAGTGCAAATAGCATTTGCGTCTGTTCCCAGCCAGTACAGTGTATTGGACTGAAGAGAAGCTCCTGTTTTACTCAGTTTCCAATACTGAGTTGAACTAGATATGCCCCGTTTGTGTAGGAAGCACAGTTCTTTTGTTCTGAGCTAGATCACTTACGGGCCCTATAGGAAACACAGTAGAGGGAAAGAATGCTGTTTTCCCAAAACAGAGTGTTTTTCTTGCATGGCACACTAGGGTTCAATTATTCTTCCTAAACGGAGTTAAAACACGTTGAGATTCAAGTTCTAGCAGCAAGTGTGCATTCAGGCTAAGAACAGCACACTTGTGCTATTCTGGCCATATAGAGTGCAAATAGCATTTGCGTCTGTTCCCAGCCAGTACAGTGTATTGGACTGATGAGAAGCTCCTGTTTTTCTCAGTTTCCAATACTGAGTTGAACTAGATATGCCCCGTTTGTGAGGGAGCACAGTTCTTTTGTTCTGAGCTAGCTCACTTACGGTCCCTATAGGATACACAGTAGAGTGAAAGAATGCTGTTTTCTCTAAAACAGAGTGTTTTTCTTTCATGGCACAGTAGGGTTCAATTAAACTTCCTAAACGGAGTTGAATCACGTTGAGATTCAAGTTCTAGCAACAAGTGTTCATTCAGGCTAAGAACAGCACTCTTGTGCTATTCTGGCCATATACAGTGCAAATAGCATTCGCGTCAGTTCCCAGCCAGTACAGTGTATTGGACTGAAGAGAAGCTCCTGTTTTACTAAGTTTCCAATACTGAGTTGAACTAGATATGCCCCGTTTGTGTAGGAAGCACAGTTCTTTTGTTCTGAGCTAGCTCACTTACGGTCCCTATAGGAAACACAGTAGAGTGAAAGAATGCTGTTTTCTCTAAAACAGAGTGTTTTTCTTGCATGGCACACTAGGGTTCAATTAAACTTCCTAAACGGAGTTGAATCACGTTGAGATTCAAGTTCTAGCAACAAGTGTTCATTCAGGCTAAGAACAGCACTCTTGTGCTATTCTGGCCATATACAGTGCAAATAGCATTCGCGTCAGTTCCCAGCCAGTACAGTGTATTGGACTGAAGAGAAGCTCCTGTTTTACTCAGTTTCCAATACTGAGTTGAACTAGATATGCCCCGTTTGTGTAGGAAGCACAGTTCTTTTGTTCTGAGCTAGCTCACTTACGGGCCCTATAGGAAACACAGTAGAGTGAAAGAATGCTGTTTTCTCTAAAACAGAGTGTTTTTCTTGCATGGCACACTAGGGTTCAATTAAACTTCCTAAACGGAGTTGAATCACGTTGAGATTCAAGTTCTAGCAACAAGTGTTCATTCAGGCTAAGAACAGCACTCTTGTGCTATTCTGGCCATATACAGTGCAAATAGCATTAGCGTCAGTTCCCAGCCAGTACAGTGTATTGGACTGAAGAGAAGCTCCTGTTTTACTCAGTTTCCAATACTGAGTTGAACAAGATATGCCCCGTTTGTGTTAGGGAGCACAGTTCTTTTGTTCTGAGCTAGCTCACTCTACGTGCCCTATAGGAAACACAGTAGAGTGAAAGAATGCTGTTTTCTTTAAAACAGAGTGTTTTTCTTTCATGGCACACTAGGGTTCAATTAAACTTCCTAAACGGAGTTGAATCACGTTGAGATTCAAGTTCTAGCAGCAAGTATTCATTCAGGCTATGAACAGCACTCTTGTGCTATTCTGGCCATATACAGTGCAAATAGCATTCGCGTCTGTTCCCAGCCAGTACAGTGTATTGGACTGAAGAGAAGCTCCTGTTTTACTCAGTTTCCAATACTGAGTTGAACTTGATATGCCCCGTTTGTGTAGGAAGCACAGTTCTTTTGTTCTGAGCTAGCTCACTTACGGGCCCTATAGGAAACACAGTAGAGGGAAAGAATGCTGTTTTCTCTAAAACAGAGTGTTTTTCTTGCATGGCACACTAGGGTTCAATTAAACTTCCTAAACGGAGTTGAATCACGTTGAGATTCAAGTTCTAGCAACAAGTGTTCATTCAGGCTAAGAACAGCACTCTTGCTATTCTGGCCATATACAGTGCAAATAGCATTCGCGTCAGTTCCCAGCCAGTACAGTGTATTGGACTGAAGAGAAGCTCCTGTTTTACTCAGTTTCCAATACTGAGTTGAACTAGATATGCCCCGTTTGTGTAGGAAGCACAGTTCTTTTGTTCTGAGCTAGCTCACTGTACGTGCCCTATAGGAAACACAGTAGAGTGAAAGAATGCTGTTTTCTCTAAAACAGAGTGTTTTTCTTTCATGGCACACTAGGGTTCAATTAAACTTCCTAAACGGAGTTGAATCACGTTGAGATTCAAGTTCTAGCAGCAAGTGTTCATTCAGGATAAGAACAGCACACTTGTGCTTTTCTGGCCATATACAGTGCAAATAGCATTCGCGTCTGTTTCTAGCCAGTACAGGGTATTGGACTGAAGAGAAGCTCCTGTTTTACTCAGTTTCCAATACTGAGTTGAACTAGATATGCCCCGTTTGTGTAGGAAGCACAGTTCTTTTGTTCTGAGCTAGCTCACTTACGGGCCCTATAGGAAACACAGTAGAGTGAAAGAATGCTGTTTTCTCTAAAACAGAGTGTTTTTCTTGCATGGCACACTAGGGTTCAATTAAACTTCCTAAACGGAGTTGAATCACGTTGAGATTCAAGTTCTAGCAACAAGTGTTCATTCAGGCTAAGAACAGCACTCTTGTGCTATTCTGGCCATATACAGTGCAAATAGCATTAGCGTCAGGTCCCAGCCAGTACAGTGTATTGGACTGAAGAGAAGCTCCTGTTTTACTCAGTTTCCAATACTGAGTTGAACAAGATATGCCCCGTTTGTGTAGGAGGCACAGTTCTTTTGTTCTGAGCTAGCTCACTCTACGTGCCCTATAGGAAACACAGTAGAGTGAAAGAATGCTGTTTTCTTTAAAACAGAGTGTTTTTCTTTCATGGCACACTAGGGTTCAATTAAACTTCCTAAACGGAGTTGAATCACGTTGAGATTCAAGTTCTAGCAGCAAGTGTGCATTCAGGCTAAGAACAGCACACTTGTGCTATTCTGGCCATATACAGTGCAAATAGCATTCGCGACTGTTCCCAGCCAGTACAGTGTATTGGACTGAAGAGAACCTCCTGTTTTACTCAGTTTCCAATACTGAGTTGAACTAGATATGCCCCGTTTGTGTAGGAAGCACAGTTCTTTTGTTCTGAGCTAGCTCACTTATGGGCCCTATAGGAAACACAGTAGAAGGAAAGAATGCTGTTTTCTCTAAAACGGAGTGTTTTTCTTGCATGGCACACTAGGGTTCAATTAAACTTCCTAAACGGAGTTGAATCACGTTGAGATTCAAGTTCTAGCAGCAAGTGTTCATTCAGGCTAAGAACAGCACACTTGTGCTATTCTGGCCATATACAGTGCAAATAGCATTCGCGTCTGTTCCCAGCCAGTACAGTGTATTGGACTGAAGAGAAGCTCCTGTTTTACTCAGTTTCCAATACTGAGTTGAACTAGATATGCCCCGTTTGTGTAGGAAGCACAGTTCTTTTGTTCTGAGCTAGCTCACTTACGGGCCCTATAGGAAACACAGTAGAGGGAAAGAATGCTGTTTTCCTAAAACAGAGTGTTTTTCTTGCATGGCACACTAGGGTTCAATTATTCTTCCTAAACGGAGTTGAAACACGTTGAGATTCAAGTTCTAGCAGCAAGTGTGCATTCAGGCTAAGAACAGCACACTTGTGCTATTCTGGCCATATACAGTGCAAATAGCATTTGCGTCTGTTCCCAGCCAGTACAGTGTATTGGACTGAAGAGAAACTCCTGTTTTACTCAGTTTCCAATACTGAGTTGAACTAGATATGCCCCGTTTGTGTAGGAAGCACAGTACTTTTGTTCTGAGCTAGATCACTTACGGGCCCTATAGGAAACACAGTAGAGGGAAAGAATGCTGTTTTCCCAAAACAGAGTGTTTTTCTTGCATGGCACACTAGGGTTCAATTATTCTTCCTAAACGGAGTTGAAACACGTTGAGATTCAAGTTCTAGCAGCAAGTGTGCATTCAGGCTAAGAACAGCACACTTGTGCTATTCTGGCCATATAGAGTGCAAATAGCATTTGCGTCTGTTCCCAGCCAGTACAGTGTATTGGACTGATGAGAAGCTCCTGTTTTTCTCAGTTTCCAATACTGAGTTGAACTAGATATGCCCCGTTTGTGAGGGAGCACAGTTCTTTTGTTCTGAGCTAGCTCACTTACGGTCCCTATAGGAAACACAGTAGAGTGAAAGAATGCTGTTTTCTCTAAAACAGAGTGTTTTTCTTTCATGGCACACTAGGGTTCAATTAAACTTCCTAAACGGTGTTGAATCACGTTCTGATTCAAGTTCTAGCAACAAGTGTTCATTCAGGCTAAGAACAGCACTCTTGTGCTATTCTGGCCATATACAGTGCAAATAGCATTCGCGTCAGTTCCCAGCCAGTACAGTGTATTGGACTGAAGAGAAGCTCCTGTTTTACTAAGATTCCAATACTGAGTTGAACTAGATATGCCCCGTTTGTGTAGGAAGCACAGTTCTTTTGTTCTGAGCTAGCTCACTTACGGTCCCTATAGGAAACACAGTAGAGTGAAAGAATGCTGTTTTCTCTAAAACAGAGTGTTTTTCTTGCATGGCACACTAGGGTTCAATTAAACTTCCTAAACGGAGTTGAATCACGTTGAGATTCAAGTTCTAGCAACAAGTGTTCATTCAGGCTAAGAACAGCACTCTTGTGCTATTCTGGCCATATACAGTGCAAATAGCATTCGCGTCAGTTCCCAGCCAGTACAGTGTATTGGACTGAAGAGAAGCTCCTGTTTTACTCAGTTTCCAATACTGAGTTGAACTAGATATGCCCCGTTTGTGTAGGAAGCACAGTTCTTTTGTTCTGAGCTAGCTCACTGTACGTGCCCTATAGGAAACACAGTAGAGTGAAAGAATGCTGTTTTCTCTAAAACAGAGTGTTTTTCTTTCATGGCACACTAGGGTTCAATTAAACTTCCTAAACGGAGTTGAATCACGTTGAGATTCAAGTTCTAGCCCAAGTGTTCATTCAGGATAAGAACAGCACACTTGTGCTTTTCTGGCCATATACAGTGCAAATAGCATTCGCGTCTGTTTCTAACCAGTACAGGGTATTGGACTGAAGAGAAGCTCCTGTTTTACTCAGTTTCCAATACTGAGTTGAACTAGATATGCCCCGTTTGTGTAGGAAGCACAGTTCTTTTGTTCTGAGCTAGCTCACTTACGGGCCCTATAGGAAACACAGTAGAGTGAAAGAATGCTGTTTTCTCTAAAACAGAGTGTTTTTCTTGCATGGCACACTAGGGTTCAATTAAACTTCCTAAACGGAGTTGAATCACGTTGAGATTCAAGTTCTAGCAACAAGTGTTCATTCAGGCTAAGAACAGCACTCTTGTGCTATTCTGGCCATATACAGTGCAAATAGCATTAGCGTCAGTTCCCAGCCAGTACAGTGTATTGGACTGAAGAGAAGCTCCTGTTTTACTCAGTTTCCAATACTGAGTTGAACAAGATATGCCCCGTTTGTGTAGGAAGCACAGTTCTTTTGTTCTGAGCTAGCTCACTCTACGTGCCCTATAGGAAACACAGTAGAGTGAAAGAATGCTGTTTTCTTTAAAACAGAGTGTTTTTCTTTCATGGCACACTAGGGTTCAATTAAACTTCCTAAACGGAGTTGAATCACGTTGAGATTCAAGTTCTAGCAGCAAGTGTGCATTCAGGCTAAGAACAGCACACTTGTGCTATTCTGGCCATATACAGTGCAAATAGCATTCGCGACTGTTCCCAGCCAGTACAGTGTATTGGACTGAAGAGAACCTCCTGTTTTACTCAGTTTCCAATACTGAGTTGAACTAGATATGCCCCGTTTGTGTAGGAAGCACAGTTCTTTTGTTCTGAGCTAGCTCACTTATGGGCCCTATAGGAAACACAGTAGAAGGAAAGAATGCTGTTTTCTCTAAAACGGAGTGTTTTTCTTGCATGGCACACTAGGGTTCAATTAAACTTCCTAAACGGAGTTGAATCACGTTGAGATTCAAGTTCTAGCAGCAAGTGTTCATTCAGGCTAAGAACAGCACACTTGTGCTATTCTGGCCATATACAGTGCAAATAGCATTCGCGTCTGTTCCCAGCCAGTACAGTGTATTGGACTGAAGAGAAGCTCCTGTTTTACTCAGTTTCCAATACTGAGTTGAACTAGATATGCCCCGTTTGTGTAGGAAGCACAGTTCTTTTGTTCTGAGCTAGCTCACTTACGGGCCCTATAGGAAACACAGTAGAGGGAAAGAATGCTGTTTTCCTAAAACAGAGTGTTTTTCTTGCATGGCACACTAGGGTTCAATTATTCTTCCTAAACGGAGTTGAAACACGTTGAGATTCAAGTTCTAGCAGCAAGTGTGCATTCAGGCTAAGAACAGCACACTTGTGCTATTCTGGCCATATACAGTGCAAATAGCATTTGCGTCTGTTCCCAGCCAGTACAGTGTATTGGACTGAAGAGAAGCTCCTGTTTTACTCAGTTTCCAATACTGAGTTGAACTAGATATGCCCCGTTTGTGTAGGAAGCACAGTTCTTTTGTTCTGAGCTAGATCACTTACGGGCCCTATAGGAAACACAGTAGAGGGAAAGAATGCTGTTTTCCCAAAACAGAGTGTTTTTCTTGCATGGCACACTAGGGTTCAATTATTCTTCCTAAACGGAGTTAAAACACGTTGAGATTCAAGTTCTAGCAGCAAGTGTGCATTCAGGCTAAGAACAGCACACTTGTGCTATTCTGGCCATATAGAGTGCAAATAGCATTTGCGTCTGTTCCCAGCCAGTACAGTGTATTGGACTGATGAGAAGCTCCAGTTTTTCTCAGTTTCCAATACTGAGTTGAACTAGATATGCCCCGTTTGTGAGGGAGCACAGTTCTTTTGTTCTGAGCTAGCTCACTTACGGTCCCTATAGGATACACAGTAGAGTGAAAGAATGCTGTTTTCTCTAAAACAGAGTGTTTTTCTTTCATAGCACACTAGGGTTCAATTAAACTTCCTAAACGGTGTTGAATCACGTTCTGATTCAAGTTCTAGCAACAAGTGTTCATTCAGGCTAAGAACAGCACTCTTGTGCTATTCTGGCCATATACAGTGCAAATAGCATTCGCGTCAGTTCCCAGCCAGTACAGTGTATTGGACTGAAGAGAAGCTCCTGTTTTACTAAGTTTCCAATACTGAGTTGAACTAGATATGCCCCGTTTGTGTAGGAAGCACAGTTCTTTTGTTCTGAGCTAGCTCACTTACGGTCCCTATAGGAAACACAGTAGAGTGAAAGAATGCTGTTTTCTCTAAAACAGAGTGTTTTTCTTGCATGGCACACTAGGGTTCAATTAAACTTCCTAAACGGAGTTGAATCACGTTGAGATTCAAGTTCTAGCAACAAGTGTTCATTCAGGCTAAGAACAGCACTCTTGTGCTATTCTGGCCATATACAGTGCAAATAGCATTCGCGTCAGTTCCCAGCCAGTACAGTGTATTGGACTGAAGAGAAGCTCCTGTTTTACTCAGTTTCCAATACTGAGTTGAACTAGATATGCCCCGTTTGTGTAGGAAGCACAGTTCTTTTGTTCTGAGCTAGCTCACTGTACGTGCCCTATAGGAAACACAGTAGAGTGAAAGAATGCTGTTTTCTCTAAAACAGAGTGTTTTTCTTGCATGGCACACTAGGGTTCAATTAAACTTCCTAAACGGAGTTGAATCACGTTGAGATTCAAGTTCTAGCAGCAAGTGTTCATTCAGGATAAGAACAGCACACTTGTGCTTTTCTGGCCATATACAGTGCAAATAGCATTAGCGTCAGTTCCCAGCCAGTACAGTGTATTGGACTGAAGAGAAGCTCCTGTTTTACTCAGTTTCCAATACTGAGGTGAACAAGATATGCCCCGTTTGTGTAGGAAGCACAGTTCTTTTGTTCTGAGCTAGCTCACTCTACGTGCCCTATAGGAAACACAGTAGAGTGAAAGAATGCTGTTTTCTTTAAAACAGAGTGTTTTTCTTTCATGGCACACTAGGGTTCAATTAAACTTCCTAAACGGAGTTGAATCACGTTGAGATTCAAGTTCTAGCAGCAAGTGTGCATTCAGGCTAAGAACAGCACACTTGTGCTATTCTGGCCATATACAGTGCAAATAGCATTCGCGACTGTTCCCAGCCAGTACAGTGTATTGGACTGAAGAGAACCTCCTGTTTTACTCAGTTTCCAATACTGAGTTGAACTAGATATGCCCCGTTTGTGTAGGAAGCACAGTTCTTTTGTTCTGAGCTAGCTCACTTATGGGCCCTATAGGAAACACAGTAGAAGGAAAGAATGCTGTTTTCTCTAAAACGGAGTGTTTTTCTTGCATGGCACACTAGGGTTCAATTAAACTTCCTAAACGGAGTTGAATCACGTTGAGATTCAAGTTCTAGCAGCAAGTGTTCATTCAGGCTAAGAACAGCACACTTGTGCTATTCTGGCCATATACAGTGCAAATAGCATTCGCGTCTGTTCCCAGCCAGTACAGTGTATTGGACTGAAGAGAAGCTCCTGTTTTACTCAGTTTCCAATACTGAGTTGAACTAGATATGCCCCGTTTGTGTAGGAAGCACAGTTCTTTTGTTCTGAGCTAGCTCACTTACGGGCCCTATAGGAAACACAGTAGAGGGAAAGAATGCTGTTTTCCCAAAACAGAGTGTTTTTCTTGCATGGCACACTAGGGTTCAATTATTCTTCCTAAACGGAGTTGAAACACGTTGAGATTCAAGTTCTAGCAGCAAGTGTGCATTCAGGCTAAGAACAGCACACTTGTGCTATTCTGGCCATATAGAGTGCAAATAGCATTTGCGTCTGTTCCCAGCCAGTACAGTGTATTGGACTGATGAGAAGCTCCTGTTTTTCTCAGTTTCCAATACTGAGTTGAACTAGATATGCCCCGTTTGTGAGGGAGCACAGTTCTTTTGTTCTGAGCTAGCTCACTTACGGTCCCTATAGGAAACACAGTAGAGTGAAAGAATGCTGTTTTCTCTAAAACAGAGTGTTTTTCTTTCATGGCACACTAGGGTTCAATTAAACTTCCTAAACGGTGTTGAATCACGTTCTGATTCAAGTTCTAGCAACAAGTGTTCATTCAGGCTAAGAACAGCACTCTTGTGCTATTCTGGCCATATACAGTGCAAATAGCATTCGCGTCAGTTCCCAGCCAGTACAGTGTATTGGACTGAAGAGAAGCTCCTGTTTTACTAAGTTTCCAATACTGAGTTGAACTAGATATGCCCCGTTTGTGTAGGAAGCACAGTTCTTTTGTTCTGAGCTAGCTCACTTACGGTCCCTATAGGAAACACAGTAGAGTGAAAGAATGCTGTTTTCTCTAAAACAGAGTGTTTTTCTTGCATGGCACACTAGGGTTCAATTAAACTTCCTAAACGGAGTTGAATCACGTTGAGATTCAAGTTCTAGCAACAAGTGTTCATTCAGGCTAAGAACAGCACTCTTGTGCTATTCTGGCCATATACAGTGCAAATAGCATTCTCGTCAGTTCCCAGCCAGTACAGTGTATTGGACTGAAGAGAAGCTCCTGTTTTACTCAGTTTCCAATACTGAGTTGAACTAGATATGCCCCGTTTGTGTAGGAAGCACAGTTCTTTTGTTCTGAGCTAGCTCACTGTACGTGCCCTATAGGAAACACAGTAGAGTGAAAGAATGCTGTTTTCTCTAAAACAGAGTGTTTTTCTTGCATGGCACACTAGGGTTCAATTAAACTTCCTAAACGGAGTTGAATCACGTTGAGATTCAAGTTCTAGCAGCAAGTGTTCATTCAGGATAAGAACAGCACACTTGTGCTTTTCTGGCCATATACAGTGCAAATAGCATTCGCGTCTGTTTCTAGCCAGTACAGGGTATTGGACTGAAGAGAAGCTCCTGTTTTACTCAGTTTCCAATACTGAGTTGAACTAGATATGCCCCGTTTGTGTAGGAAGCACAGTTCTTTTGTTCTGAGCTAGCTCACTTACGGGCCCTATAGGAAACACAGTAGAGTGAAAGAATGCTGTTTTCTCTAAAACAGAGTGTTTTTCTTGCATGGCACACTAGGTTCAATTAAACTTCCTAAACGGAGTTGAATCACGTTGAGATTCAAGTTCTAGCAACAAGTGTTCATTCAGGCTAAGAACAGCACTCTTGTGCTATTCTGGCCATATACAGTGCAAATAGCATTAGCGTCAGGTCCCAGCCAGTACAGTGTATTGGACTGAAGAGAAGCTCCTGTTTTACTCAGTTAACAATACTGAGTTGAACAAGATATGCCCCGTTTGTGTAGGAAGCACAGTTCTTTTGTTCTGAGCTAGCTCACTCTACGTGCCCTATAGGAAACACAGTAGAGTGAAAGAATGCTGTTTTCTTTAAAACAGAGTGTTTTTCTTTCATGGCACACTAGGGTTCAATTAAACTTCCTAAACGGAGTTGAATCACGTTGAGATTCAAGTTCTAGCAGCAAGTGTGCATTCACGCTAAGAACAGCACACTTGTGCTATTCTGGCCATATACAGTGCAAATAGCATTCGCGACTGTTCCCAGCCAGTACAGTGTATTGGACTGAAGAGAACCTCCTGTTTTACTCAGTTTCCAATACTGAGTTGAACTAGATATGCCCCGTTTGTGTAGGAAGCACAGTTCTTTTGTTCTGAGCTAGCTCACTTATGGGCCCTATAGGAAACACAGTAGAAGGAAAGAATGCTGTTTTCTCTAAAACGGAGTGTTTTTCTTGCATGGCACACTAGGGTTCAATTAAACTTCCTAAACGGAGTTGAATCACGTTGAGATTCAAGTTCTAGCAGCAAGTGTTCATTCAGGCTAAGAACAGCACACTTGTGCTATTCTGGCCATATACAGTGCAAATAGCATTCGCGTCTGTTCCCAGCCAGTACAGTGTATTGGACTGAAGAGAAGCTCCTGTTTTACTCAGTTTCCAATACTGAGTTGAACTAGATATGCCCCGTTTGTGTAGGAAGCACAGTTCTTTTGTTCTGAGCTAGCTCACTTACGGGCCCTATAGGAAACACAGTAGAGGGAAAGAATGCTGTTTTCCTAAAACAGAGTGTTTTTCTTGCATGGCACACTAGGGTTCAATTATTCTTCCTAAACGGAGTTGAAACACGTTGAGATTCAAGTTCTAGCAGCAAGTGTGCATTCAGGCTAAGAACAGCACACTTGTGCTATTCTGGCCATATACAGTGCAAATAGCATTTGCGTCTGTTCCCAGCCAGTACAGTGTATTGGACTGAAGAGAAACTCCTGTTTTACTCAGTTTCCAATACTGAGTTGAACTAGATATGCCCAGTTTGTGTAGGAAGCACAGTACTTTTGTTCTGAGCTAGATCACTTACGGGCCCTATAGGAAACACAGTAGAGGGAAAGAATGCTGTTTTCCCAAAACAGAGTGTTTTTCTTGCATGGCACACTAGGGTTCAATTATTCTTCCTAAACGGAGTTGAAACACGTTGAGATTCAAGTTCTAGCAGCAAGTGTGAATTCAGGCTAAGAACAGCACACTTGTGCTATTCTGGCCATATAGAGTACAAATAGCATTTGCGTCTGTTCCCAGCCAGTACAGTGTATTGGACTGATGAGAAGCTCCTGTTTTTCTCAGTTTCCAATACTGAGTTGAACTAGATATGCCCCGTTTGTGAGGGAGCACAGTTCTTTTGTTCTGAGCTAGCTCACTTACGGTCCCTATAGGAAACACAGTAGAGTGAAAGAATGCTGTTTTCTCTAAAACAGAGTGTTTTTCTTTCATGGCACACTAGGGTTCAATTAAACTTCCTAAACGGTGTTGAATCACGTTCTGATTCAAGTTCTAGCAACAAGTGTTCATTCAGGCTAAGAACAGCACTCTTGTGCTATTCTGGCCATATACAGTGCAAATAGCATTCGCATCAGTTCCCAGCCAGTACAGTGTATTGGACTGAAGAGAAGCTCCTGTTTTACTAAGTTTCCAATACTGAGTTGAACTAGATATGCCCCGTTTGTGTAGGAAGCACAGTTCTTTTGTTCTGAGCTAGCTCACTTACGGTCCCTATAGGAAACACAGTAGAGTGAAAGAATGCTGTTTTCTCTAAAACTGAGTGTTTTTCTTGCATGGCACACTAGGGTTCAATTAAACTTCCTAAACGGAGTTGAATCACGATGAGATTCAAGTTCTAGCAACAAGTGTTCATTCAGGCTAAGAACAGCACTCTTGTGCTATTCTGGCCATATACAGTGCAAATAGCATTCGCGTCAGTTCCCAGCCAGTACAGTGTATTGGACTGAAGAGAAGCTCCTGTTTTACTCAGTTTCCAATACTGAGTTGAACTAGATATGCACCGTTTGTGTAGGAAGCACAGTTCTTTTGTTCTGAGCTAGCTCACTGTACGTGCCCTATAGGAAACACAGTAGAGTGAAAGAATGCTGTTTTCTCTAAAACAGAGTGTTTTTCTTTCATGGCACACTAGGGTTCAATTAAACTTCCTAAACGGAGTTGAATCACGTTGAGATTCAAGTTCTAGCAGCAAGTGTTCATTCAGGATAAGAACAGCACACTTGTGCTTTTCTGGCCATATACAGTGCAAATAGCATTCGCGTCTGTTTCTAGCCAGTACAGGGTATTGGACTGAAGAGAAGCTCCTGTTTTACTCAGTTTCCAATACTGAGTTGAACTAGATATGCCCCGTTTGTGTAGGAAGCACAGTTCTTTTGTTCTGAGCTAGCTCACTTACGGGCCCTATAGGAAACACAGTAGAGTGAAAGAATGCTGTTTTCTCTAAAACAGAGTGTTTTTCTTGCATGGCACACTAGGGTTCAATTAAACTTCCTAAACGGAGTTGAATCACGTTGAGATTCAAGTTCTAGCAACAAGTGTTCATTCAGGCTAAGAACAGCACTCTTGTGCTATTCTGGCCATATACAGTGCAAATAGCATTAGCGTCAGTTCCCAGCCAGTACAGTGTATTGGACTGAAGAGAAGCTCCTGTTTTACTCAGTTTCCAATACTGAGTTGAACTAGATATGCCCCGTTTGTGTAGGAAGCACAGTTCTTTTGTTCTGAGCTAGCTCACTTACGGGCCCTATAGGAAACACAGTAGAGGGAAAGAATGCTGTTTTCCTAAAACAGAGTGTTTTTCTTGCATGGCACACTAGGGTTCAATTATTCTTCCTTAACGGAGTTGAAACACGTTGAGATTCAAGTTCTAGCAGCAAGTGTGCATTCAGGCTAAGAACAGCACACTTGTGCTATTCTGGCCATATACAGTGCAAATAGCATTTGCGTCTGTTCCCAGCCAGTACAGTGTATTGGACTGAAGAGAAGCTCCTGTTTTACTCAGTTTCCAATACTGAGTTGAACTAGATATGCCCCGTTTGTGTAGGAAGCACAGTTCTTTTGTTCTGAGCTAGATCACTTACGGGCCCTATAGGAAACACAGTAGAGGGAAAGAATGCTGTTTTCCCAAAACAGAGTGTTTTTCTTGCATGGCACACTAGGGTTCAATTATTCTTCCTAAACGGAGTTAAAACACGTTGAGATTCAAGTTCTAGCAGCAAGTGTGCATTCAGGCTAAGAACAGCACACTTGTGCTATTCTGGCCATATAGAGTGCAAATAGCATTTGCGTCTGTTCCCAGCCAGTACAGTGTATTGGACTGATGAGAAGCTCCTGTTTTTCTCAGTTTCCAATACTGAGTTGAACTAGATATGCCCCGTTTGTGAGGGAGCACAGTTCTTTTGTTCTGAGCTAGCTCACTTACGGTCCCTATAGGATACACAGTAGAGTGAAAGAATGCTGTTTTCTCTAAAACAGAGTGTTTTTCTTTCATGGCACACTAGGGTTCAATTAAACTTCCTAAACGGAGTTGAATCACGTTGAGATTCAAGTTCTAGCAACAAGTGTTCATTCAGGCTAAGAACAGCACTCTTGTGCTATTCTGGCCATATACAGTGCAAATAGCATTCGCGTCAGTTCCCAGCCAGTACAGTGTATTGGACTGAAGAGAAGCTCCTGTTTTACTAAGTTTCCAATACTGAGTTGAACTAGATATGCCCCGTTTGTGTAGGAAGCACAGTTCTTTTGTTCTGAGCTAGCTCACTTACGGTCCCTATAGGAAACACAGTAGAGTGAAAGAATGCTGTTTTCTCTAAAACAGAGTGTTTTTCTTGCATGGCACACTAGGGTTCAATTAAACTTCCTAAACGGAGTTGAATCACGTTGAGATTCAAGTTCTAGCAACAAGTGTTCATTCAGGCTAAGAACAGCACTCTTGTGCTATTCTGGCCATATACAGTGCAAATAGCATTCGCGTCAGTTCCCAGCCAGTACAGTGTATTGGACTGAAGAGAAGCTCCTGTTTTACTCAGTTTCCAATACTGAGTTGAACTAGATATGCCCCGTTTGTGTAGGAAGCACAGTTCTTTTGTTCTGAGCTAGCTCACTCTACGTGCCCTATAGGAAACACAGTAGAGTGAAAGAATGCTGTTTTCTTTAAAACAGAGTGTTTTTCTTTCATGGCACACTAGGGTTCAATTAAACTTCCTAAACGGAGTTGAATCACGTTGAGATTCAAGTTCTAGCAGCAAGTGTGCATTCAGGCTAAGAACAGCACACTTGTGCTATTCTGGCCATATACAGTGCAAATAGCATTCGCGACAGTTCCCAGCCAGTACAGTGTATTGGACTGAAGAGAAGCTCCTGTTTTACTCAGTTTCCAATACTGAGTTGAACTAGATATGCCCCGTTTGTGTAGGAAGCAGAGTTCTTTTGTTCTGAGCTAGCTCACTTATGGGCCCTATAGAAAACACAGTAGAAGGAAAGAATGCTGTTTTCTCTAAAACAGAGTGTTTTTCTTGCATGGCACACTAGGGTTCAATTAAACTTCCTAAACGGAGTTGAATCACGTTGAGATTCAAGTTCTAGCAACAAGTGTTCATTCAGGCTAAGAACAGCACTCTTGTGCTATTCTGGCCATATACAGTGCAAATAGCATTCGCGTCAGTTCCCAGCCAGTACAGTGTATTGGACTGAAGAGAAGCTCCTGTTTTACTAAGTTTCCAATACTGAGTTGAACTAGATATGCCCCGTTTGTGTAGGAAGCACAGTTCTTTTGTTCTGAGCTAGCTCACTTACGGTCCCTATAGGAAACACAGTAGAGTGAAAGAATGCTGTTTTCTCTAAAACAGAGTGTTTTTCTTGCATGGCACACTAGGGTTCAATTAAACTTCCTAAACGGAGTTGAATCACGTTGAGATTCAAGTTCTAGCAACAAGTGTTCATTCAGGCTAAGAACAGCACTCTTGTGCTATTCTGGCCATATACAGTGCAAATAGCATTCGCGTCAGTTCCCAGCCAGTACAGTGTATTGGACTGAAGAGAAGCTCCTGTTTTACTCAGTTTCCAATACTGAGTTGAACTAGATATGCCCCGTTTGTGTAGGAAGCACAGTTCTTTTGTTCTGAGCTAGCTCACTGTACGTGCCCTATAGGAAACACAGTAGAGTGAAAGAATGCTGTTTTCTCTAAAACAGAGTGTTTTTCTTTCATGGCACACTAGGGTTCAATTAAACTTCCTAAACGGAGTTGAATCACGTTGAGATTCAAGTTCTAGCAGCAAGTGTTCATTCAGGATAAGAACAGCACACTTGTGCTTTTCTGGCCATATACAGTGCAAATAGCATTCGCGTCTGTTTCTAGCCAGTACAGGGTATTGGACTGAAGAGAAGCTCCTGTTTTACTCAGTTTCCAATACTGAGTTGAACTAGATATGCCCCGTTTGTGTAGGAAGCACAGTTCTTTTGTTCTGAGCTAGCTCACTTACGGGCCCTATAGGAAACACAGTAGAGTGAAAGAATGCTGTTTTCTCTAAAACAGAGTGTTTTTCTTGCATGGCACACTAGGGTTCAATTAAACTTCCTAAACGGAGTTGAATCACGTTGAGATTCAAGTTCTAGCAACAAGTGTTCATTCAGGCTAAGAACAGCACTCTTGTGCTATTCTGGCCATATACAGTGCAAATAGCATTAGCGTCAGTTCCCAGCCAGTACAGTGTATTGGACTGAAGAGAAGCTCCTGTTTTACTCAGTTTCCAATACTGAGTTGAACAAGATATGGCCCGTTTGTGTAGGAAGCACAGTTCTTTTGTTCTGAGCTAGCTCACTCTACGTGCCCTATAGGAAACACAGTAGAGTGAAAGAATGCTGTTTTCTTTAAAACAGAGTGTTTTTCTTTCATGGCACACTAGGGTTCAATTAAACTTCCTAAACGGAGTTGAATCACGTTGAGATTCAAGTTCTAGCAGCAAGTGTGCATTCAGGCTAAGAACAGCACACTTGTGCTATTCTGGCCATATACAGTGCAAATAGCATTCGCGACTGTTCCCAGCCAGTACAGTGTATTGGACTGAAGAGAACCTCCTGTTTTACTCAGTTTCCAATACTGAGTTGAACTAGATATGCCCCGTTTGTGTAGGAAGCACAGTTCTTTTGTTCTGAGCTAGCTCACTTATGGGCCCTATAGGAAACACAGTAGAAGGAAAGAATGCTGTTTTCTCTAAAACGGAGTGTTTTTCTTGCATGGCACACTAGGGTTCAATTAAACTTTCTAAACGGAGTGAATCACGTTGAGATTCAAGTTCTAGCAGCAAGTGTTCATTCAGGCTAAGAACAGCACACTTGTGCTATTCTGGCCATATACAGTGCAAATAGCATTCGCGTCTGTTCCCAGCCAGTACAGTGTATTGGACTGAAGAGAAGCTCCTGTTTTACTCAGTTTCCAATACTGAGTTGAACTAGATATGCCCCGTTTGTGTAGGAAGCACAGTTCTTTTGTTCTGAGCTAGCTCACTTACGGGCCCTATAGGAAACACAGTAGAGGGAAAGAATGCTGTTTTCCCAAAACAGAGTGTTTTTCTTGCATGGCACACTAGGGTTCAATTATTCTTCCTAAACGGAGTTGAAACACGTTGAGATTCAAGTTCTAGCAGCAAGTGTGCATTCAGGCTAAGAACAGCACACTTGTGCTATTCTGGCCATATAGAGTGCAAATAGCATTTGCGTCTGTTCCCAGCCAGTACAGTGTATTGGACTGATGAGAAGCTCCTGTTTTTCTCAGTTTCCAATACTGAGTTGAACTAGATATGCCCCGTTTGTGAGGGAGCACAGTTCTTTTGTTCTGAGCTAGCTCACTTACGGTCCCTATAGGAAACACAGTAGAGTGAAAGAATGCTGTTTTCTCTAAAACAGAGTGTTTTTCTTTCATGGCACACTAGGGTTCAATTAAACTTCCTAAACGGTGTTGAATCACGTTCTGATTCAAGTTCTAGCAACAAGTGTTCATTCAGGCTAAGAACAGCACTCTTGTGCTATTCTGGCCATATACAGTGCAAATAGCATTCGCGTCAGTTCCCAGCCAGTACAGTGTATTGGACTGAAGAGAAGCTCCTGTTTTACTAAGTTTCCAATACTGAGTTGAACTAGATATGCCCCGTTTGTGTAGGAAGCACAGTTCTTTTGTTCTGAGCTAGCTCACTTACGGTCCCTATAGGAAACACAGTAGAGTGAAAGAATGCTGTTTTCTCTAAAACAGAGTGTTTTTCTTGCATGGCACACTAGGGTTCAATTAAACTTCCTAAACGGAGTTGAATCACGTTGAGATTCAAGTTCTAGCAACAAGTGTTCATTCAGGCTAAGAACAGCACTCTTGTGCTATTCTGGCCATATACAGTGCAAATAGCATTCGCGTCAGTTCCCAGCCAGTACAGTGTATTGGACTGAAGAGAAGCTCCTGTTTTACTCAGTTTCCAATACTGAGTTGAACTAGATATGCCCCGTTTGTGTAGGAAGCACAGTTCTTTTGTTCTGAGCTAGCTCACTGTACGTGCCCTATAGGAAACACAGTAGAGTGAAAGAATGCTGTTTTCTCTAAAACAGAGTGTTTTTCTTGCATGGCACACTAGGGTTCAATTAAACTTCCTAAACGGAGTTGAATCACGTTGAGATTCAAGTTCTAGCAACAAGTGTTCATTCAGGCTAAGAACAGCACTCTTGTGCTATTCTGGCCATATACAGTGCAAATAGCATTAGCGTCAGGTCCCAGCCAGTACAGTGTATTGGACTGAAGAGAAGCTCCTGTTTTACTCAGTTAACAATACTGAGTTGAACAAGATATGCCCCGTTTGTGTAGGAAGCACAGTTCTTTTGTTCTGAGCTAGCTCACTCTACGTGCCCTATAGGAAACACAGTAGAGTGAAAGAATGCTGTTTTCTTTAAAACAGAGTGTTTTTCTTTCATGGCACACTAGGGTTCAATTAAACTTCCTAAACGGAGTTGAATCACGTTGAGATTCAAGTTCTAGCAGCAAGTGTGCATTCAGGCTAAGAACAGCACACTTGTGCTATTCTGGCCATATACAGTGCAAATAGCATTCGCGACTGTTCCCAGCCAGTACAGTGTATTGGACTGAAGAGAACCTCCTGTTTTACTCAGTTTCCAATACTGAGTTGAACTAGATATGCCCCGTTTGTGTAGGAAGCACAGTTCTTTTGTTCTGAGCTAGCTCACTTATGGGCCCTATAGGAAACACAGTAGAAGGAAAGAATGCTGTTTTCTCTAAAACGGAGTGTTTTTCTTGCATGGCACACTAGGGTTCAATTAAACTTCCTAAACGGAGTTGAATCACGTTGAGATTCAAGTTCTAGCAGCAAGTGTTCATTCAGGCTAAGAACAGCACACTTGTGCTATTCTGGCCATATACAGTGCAAATAGCATTCGCGTCTGTTCCCAGCCAGTACAGTGTATTGGACTGAAGAGAAGCTCCTGTTTTACTCAGTTACCAATACTGAGTTGAACTAGATATGCCCCGTTTGTGTAGGAAGCACAGTTCTTTTGTTCTGAGCTAGCTCACTTACGGGCCCTATAGGAAACACAGTAGAGGGAAAGAATGCTGTTTTCCTAAAACAGAGTGTTTTTCTTGCATGGCACACTAGGGTTCAATTATTCTTCCTAAACGGAGTTGAAACACGTTGAGATTCAAGTTCTAGCAGCAAGTGTGCATTCAGGCTAAGAACAGCACACTTGTGCTATTCTGGCCATATACAGTGCAAATAGCATTTGCGTCTGTTCCCAGCCAGTACAGTGTATTGGACTGAAGAGAAACTCCTGTTTTACTCAGTTTCCAATACTGAGTTGAACTAGATATGCCCAGTTTGTGTAGGAAGCACAGTACTTTTGTTCTGAGCTAGATCACTTACGGGCCCTATAGGAAACACAGTAGAGGGAAAGAATGCTGTTTTCCCAAAACAGAGTGTTTTTCTTGCATGGCACACTAGGGTTCAATTATTCTTCCTAAACGGAGTTGAAACACGTTGAGATTCAAGTTCTAGCAGCAAGTGTGAATTCAGGCTAAGAACAGCACACTTGTGCTATTCTGGCCATATAGAGTGCAAATAGCATTTGCGTCTGTTCCCAGCCAGTACAGTGTATTGGACTGATGAGAAGCTCCTGTTTTTCTCAGTTTCCAATACTGAGTTGAACTAGATATGCCCCGTTTGTGAGGGAGCACAGTTCTTTTGTTCTGAGCTAGCTCACTTACGGTCCCTATAGGAAACACAGTAGAGTGAAAGAATGCTGTTTTCTCTAAAACAGAGTGTTTTTCTTTCATGGCACACTAGGGTTCAATTAAACTTCCTAAACGGTGTTGAATCACGTTCTGATTCAAGTTCTAGCAACAAGTGTTCATTCAGGCTAAGAACAGCACTCTTGTGCTATTCTGGCCATATACAGTGCAAATAGCATTCGCGTCAGTTCCCAGCCAGTACAGTGTATTGGACTGAAGAGAAGCTCCTGTTTTACTAAGTTTCCAATACTGAGTTGAACTAGATATGCCCCGTTTGTGTAGGAAGCACAGTTCTTTTGTTCTGAGCTAGCTCACTTACGGTCCCTATAGGAAACACAGTAGAGTGAAAGAATGCTGTTTTCTCTAAAACAGAGTGTTTTTCTTGCATGGCACACTAGGGTTCAATTAAACTTCCTAAACGGAGTTGAATCACGATGAGATTCAAGTTCTAGCAACAAGTGTTCATTCAGGCTAAGAACAGCACTCTTGTGCTATTCTGGCCATATACAGTGCAAATAGCATTCGCGTCAGTTCCCAGCCAGTACAGTGTATTGGACTGAAGAGAAGCTCCTGTTTTACTCAGTTTCCAATACTGAGTTGAACTAGATATGCACCGTTTGTGTAGGAAGCACAGTTCTTTTGTTCTGAGCTAGCTCACTGTACGTGCCCTATAGGAAACACAGTAGAGTGAAAGAATGCTGTTTTCTCTAAAACAGAGTGTTTTTCTTTCATGGCACACTAGGGTTCAATTAAACTTCCTAAACGGAGTTGAATCACGTTGAGATTCAAGTTCTAGCAGCAAGTGTTCATTCAGGATAAGAACAGCACACTTGTGCTTTTCTGGCCATATACAGTGCAAATAGCATTCGCGTCTGTTTCTAGCCAGTACAGGGTATTGGACTGAAGAGAAGCTCCTGTTTTACTCAGTTTCCAATACTGAGTTGAACTAGATATGCCCCGTTTGTGTAGGAAGCACAGTTCTTTTGTTCTGAGCTAGCTCACTTACGGGCCCTATAGGAAACACAGTAGAGTGAAAGAATGCTGTTTTCTCTAAAACAGAGTGTTTTTCTTGCATGGCACACTAGGGTTCAATTAAACTTCCTAAACGGAGTTGAATCACGTTGAGATTCAAGTTCTAGCAACAAGTGTTCATTCAGGCTAAGAACAGCACTCTTGTGCTATTCTGGCCATATACAGTGCAAATAGCATTAGCGTCAGTTCCCAGCCAGTACAGTGTATTGGACTGAAGAGAAGCTCCTGTTTTACTCAGTTTCCAATACTGAGTTGAACTAGATATGCCCCGTTTGTGTAGGAAGCACAGTTCTTTTGTTCTGAGCTAGCTGACTTACGGGCCCTATAGGAAACACAGTAGAGGGAAAGAATGCTGTTTTCCTACAACAGAGTGTTTTTCTTGCATGGCACACTAGGGTTCAATTATTCTTCCTAAACGGAGTTGAAACACGTTGAGATTCAAGTTCTAGCAGCAAGTGTGCATTCAGGCTAAGAACAGCACACTTGTGCTATTCTGGCCATATACAGTGCAAATAGCATTTGCGTCTGTTCCCAGCCAGTACAGTGTATTGGACTGAAGAGAAGCTCCTGTTTTACTCAGTTTCCAATACTGAGTTGAACTAGATATGCCCCGTTTGTGTAGGAAGCACAGTTCTTTTGTTCTGAGCTAGATCACTTACGGGCCCTATAGGAAACACAGTAGAGGGAAAGAATGCTGTTTTCCCAAAACAGAGTGTTTTTCTTGCATGGCACACTAGGGTTCAATTATTCTTCCTAAACGGAGTTAAAACACGTTGAGATTCAAGTTCTAGCAGCAAGTGTGCATTCAGGCTAAGAACAGCACACTTGTGCTATTCTGGCCATATAGAGTGCAAATAGCATTTGCGTCTGTTCCCAGCCAGTACAGTGTATTGGACTGATGAGAAGCTCCTGTTTTTCTCAGTTTCCAATACTGAGTTGAACTAGATATGCCCCGTTTGTGAGGGAGCACAGTTCTTTTGTTCTGAGCTAGCTCACTTACGGTCCCTATAGGATACACAGTAGAGTGAAAGAATGCTGTTTTCTCTAAAACAGAGTGTTTTTCTTTCATGGCACACTAGGGTTCAATTAAACTTCCTAAACGGAGTTGAATCACGTTGAGATTCAAGTTCTAGCAACAAGTGTTCATTCAGGCTAAGAACAGCACTCTTGTGCTATTCTGGCCATATACAGTGCAAATAGCATTCGCGTCAGTTCCCAGCCAGTACAGTGTATTGGACTGAAGAGAAGCTCCTGTTTTACTAAGTTTCCAATACTGAGTTGAACTAGATATGCCCCGTTTGTGTAGGAAGCACAGTTCTTTTGTTCTGAGCTAGCTCACTTACGGTCCCTATAGGAAACACAGTAGAGTGAAAGAATGCTGTTTTCTCTAAAACAGAGTGTTTTTCTTGCATGGCACACTAGGGTTCAATTAAACTTCCTAAACGGAGTTGAATCACGTTGAGATTCAAGTTCTAGCAACAAGTGTTCATTCAGGCTAAGAACAGCACTCTTGTGCTATTCTGGCCATATACAGTGCAAATAGCATTCGCGTCAGTTCCCAGCCAGTACAGTGTATTGGACTGAAGAGAAGCTCCTGTTTTACTCAGTTTCCAATACTGAGTTGAACTAGATATGCCCCGTTTGTGTAGGAAGCACAGTTCTTTTGTTCTGAGCTAGCTCACTCTACGTGCCCTATAGGAAACACAGTAGAGTGAAAGAATGCTGTTTTCTTTAAAACAGAGTGTTTTTCTTTCATGGCACACTAGGGTTCAATTAAACTTCCTAAACGGAGTTGAATCACGTTGAGATTCAAGTTCTAGCAGCAAGTGTGCATTCAGGCTAAGAACAGCACACTTGTGCTATTCTGGCCATATACAGTGCAAATAGCATTCGCGACAGTTCCCAGCCAGTACAGTGTATTGGACTGAAGAGAAGCTCCTGTTTTACTCAGTTTCCAATACTGAGTTGAACTAGATATGCCCCGTTTGTGTAGGAAGCACAGTTCTTTTGTTCTGAGCTAGCTCACTTATGGGCCCTATAGAAAACACAGTAGAAGGAAAGAATGCTGTTTTCTCTAAAACAGAGTGTTTTTCTTGCATGGCACACTAGGGTTCAATTAAACTTCCTAAACGGAGTTGAATCACGTTGAGATTCAAGTTCTAGCAACAAGTGTTCATTCAGGCTAAGAACAGCACTCTTGTGCTATTCTGGCCATATACAGTGCAAATAGCATTCGCGTCAGTTCCCAGCCAGTACAGTGTATTGGACTGAAGAGAAGCTCCTGTTTTACTAAGTTTCCAATACTGAGTTGAACTAGATATGCCCCGTTTGTGTAGGAAGCACAGTTCTTTTGTTCTGAGCTAGCTCACTTACGGTCCCTATAGGAAACACAGTAGAGTGAAAGAATGCTGTTTTCTCTAAAACAGAGTGTTTTTCTTGCATGGCACACTAGGGTTCAATTAAACTTCCTAAACGGAGTTGAATCACGTTGAGATTCAAGTTCTAGCAACAAGTGTTCATTCAGGCTAAGAACAGCACTCTTGTGCTATTCTGGCCATATACAGTGCAAATAGCATTCGCGTCAGTTCCCAGCCAGTACAGTGTATTGGACTGAAGAGAAGCTCCTGTTTTACTCAGTTTCCAATACTGAGTTGAACTAGATATGCCCCGTTTGTGTAGGAAGCACAGTTCTTTTGTTCTGAGCTAGCTCACTGTACGTGCCCTATAGGAAACACAGTAGAGTGAAAGAATGCTGTTTTCTTTAAAACAGAGTGTTTTTCTTTCATGGCACACTAGGGTTCAATTAAACTTCCTAAACGGAGTTGAATCACGTTGAGATTCAAGTTCTAGCAGCAAGTGTTCATTCAGGATAAGAACAGCACACTTGTGCTTTTCTGGCCATATACAGTGCAAATAGCATTCGCGTCTGTTTCTAGCCAGTACAGGGTATTGGACTGAAGAGAAGCTCCTGTTTTACTCAGTTTCCAATACTGAGTTGAACTAGATATGCCCCGTTTGTGTAGGAAGCACAGTTCTTTTGTTCTGAGCTAGCTCACTTACGGGCCCTATAGGAAACACAGTAGAGTGAAAGAATGCTGTTTTCTCTAAAACAGAGTGTTTTTCTTGCATGGCACACTAGGGTTCAATTAAACTTCCTAAACGGAGTTGAATCACGTTGAGATTCAAGTTCTAGCAACAAGTGTTCATTCAGGCTAAGAACAGCACTCTTGTGCTATTCTGGCCATATACAGTGCAAATAGCATTAGCGTCAGTTCCCAGCCAGTACAGTGTATTGGACTGAAGAGAAGCTCCTGTTTTACTCAGTTTCCAATACTGAGTTGAACAAGATATGGCCCGTTTGTGTAGGAAGCACAGTTCTTTTGTTCTGAGCTAGCTCACTCTACGTGCCCTATAGGAAACACAGTAGAGTGAAAGAATGCTGTTTTCTTTAAAACAGAGTGTTTTTCTTTCATGGCACACTAGGGTTCAATTAAACTTCCTAAACGGAGTTGAATCACGTTGAGATTCAAGTTCTAGCAGCAAGTGTGCATTCAGGCTAAGAACAGCACACTTGTGCTATTCTGGCCATATACAGTGCAAATAGCATTCGCGACTGTTCCCAGCCAGTACAGTGTATTGGACTGAAGATAAGCTCCTGTTTTACTCAGTTTCCAATACTGAGTTGAACTAGATATGCCCCGTTTGTGTAGGAAGCACAGTTCTTTTGTTCTGAGCTAGCTCACTTATGGGCCCTATAGAAAACACAGTAGAAGGAAAGAATGCTGTTTTCTCTAAAACAGAGTGTTTTTCTTGCATGGCACACTAGGGTTCAATTAAACTTCCTAAACGGAGTTGAATCACGTTGAGATTCAAGTTCTAGCAGCAAGTGTTCATTCAGGCTAAGAACAGCACACTTGTGTATTCTGGCCATATACAGTGCAAATAGCATTCGCGTCTGTTCCCAGCCAGTACAGTGTATTGGACTGAAGAGAAGCTCCTGTTTTACTCAGTTTCCAATACTGAGTTGAACTAGATATGCCCCGTTTGTGTAGGAAGCACAGTTCTTTTGTTCTGAGCTAGCTCACTTACGGGCCCTATAGGAAACACAGTAGAGGGAAAGAATGCTGTTTTCCTAAAACAGAGTGTTTTTCTTGCATGGCACACTAGGGTTCAATTATTCTTCCTAAACGGAGTTGAAACACGTTGAGATTCAAGTTCTAGCAGCAAGTGTGCATTCACGCTAAGAACAGCACACTTGTGCTATTCTGGCCATATACAGTGCAAATAGCATTTGCGTCTGTTCCCAGCCAGTATAGTGTATTGGACTGAAGAGAAGCTCCTGTTTTACTCAGTTTCCAATACTGAGTTGAACTAGATATGCCCCGTTTGTGTAGGAAGCACAGTTCTTTTGTTCTGAGCTAGCTCACTTACGGGCCCTTTAGGAAACACAGTAGAGGGAAAGAATGCTGTTTTCTCTAAAACAGAGTGTTTTTCTTGCATGGCACACTAGGGTTCAATTATTCTTCCTAAACGGAGATGAAACACGTTGAGATTCAAGTTCTAGCAGCAAGTGTGCATTCAGGCTAAGAACAGCACACTTGTTCTATTCTGGCCATATACAGTGCAAATAGCATTCGCGACTGTTCCCAGCCAGTACAGTGTATTGGACTGAAGAGAAGCTCCTGTTTTACTCAGTTTCCAATACTGAGTTGAACTAGATATGCCCCGTTTGTGTAGGAAGCACAGTTCTTTTGTTCTGAGCTAGCTCACTTACGGACCCTATAGGAAACACAGTAGAAGGAAAGAATGCTGTTTTCTCTAAAACAGAGTGTTTTTCTTGCATGGCACACTAGGGTTCAATTAAACTTCCTAAACGGAGTTGAATCACGTTGAGATTCAAGTTCTAGCAGCAAGTGTTCATTCAGGCTAAGAACAGCACACTTGTGCTTTTCTGGCCATATACAGTGCAAATAGCATTCGCGACTGTTCCCAGCCAGTACAGTGTATTGGACTGAAGAGAAGCTCCTGTTTTACTCAGTTTCCAATACTGAGTTGAACTAGATATGCCCCGTTTGTGTAGGAAGCACAGTTCTTTTGTTCTGAGCTAGCTCACTTATGGGCCCTATAGGAAACACAGTAGAAGGAAAGAATGCTGTTTTCTCTAAAACGGAGTGTTTTTCTTGCATGGCACACTAGGGTTCAATTAAACTTCCTAAACGGAGTTGAATCACGTTGAGATTCAAGTTCTCGCAGCAAGTGTTCATTCAGGCTAAGAACAGCACACTTGTGCTATTCTGGCCATATACAGTGCAAATAGCATTCGCGTCTGTTCCCAGCCAGTACAGTGTATTGGACTGAAGAGAAGCTCCTGTTTTACTCAGTTTCCAATACTGAGTTGAACTAGATATGCCCCGTTTGTGTAGGAAGCACAGTTCTTTTGTTCTGAGCTAGCTCACTTACGGGCCCTATAGGAAACACAGTAGAGGGAAAGAATGCTGTTTTCCTAAAACAGAGTGTTTTTCTTGCATGGCACACTAGGGTTCAATTATTCTTCCTAAACGGAGTTGAAACACGTTGAGATTCAAGTTCTAGCAGCAAGTGTGCATTCAGGCTAAGAACAGCACACTTGTGCTATTCTGGCCATATACAGTGCAAATAGCATTTGCGTCTGTTCCCAGCCAGTACAGTGTATTGGACTGAAGAGAAGCTCCTGTTTTACTCAGTTTCCAATACTGAGTTGAACTAGATATGCCCCGTTTGTGTAGGAAGCACAGTTCTTTTGTTCTGAGCTAGATCACTTACGGGCCCTATAGGAAACACAGTAGAGGTAAAGAATGCTGTTTTCCCAAAACAGAGTGTTTTTCTTGCATGGCACACTAGGGTTCAATTATTCTTCCTAAACGGAGTTAAAACACGTTGAGATTCAAGTTCTAGCAGCAAGTGTGCATTCAGGCTAAGAACAGCACACTTGTGCTATTCTGGCCATATAGAGTGCAAATAGCATTTGCGTCTGTTCCCAGCCAGTACAGTGTATTGGACTGATGAGAAGCTCCTGTTTTTCTCAGTTTCCAATACTGAGTTGAACTAGATATGCCCCGTTTGTGAGGGAGCACAGTTCTTTTGTTCTGAGCTAGCTCACTTACGGTCCCTATAGGAAACACAGTAGAGTGAAAGAATGCTGTTTTCTCTAAAACAGAGTGTTTTTCTTTCATGGCACACTAGGGTTCAATTAAACTTCCTAAACGGAGTTGAATCACGTTGAGGTTCAAGTTCTAGCAACAAGTGTTCATTCAGGCTAAGAACAGCACTCTTGTGCTATTCTGGCCATATACAGTGCAAATAGCATTCGCGTCAGTTCCCAGCCAGTACAGTGTATTGGACTGAAGAGAAGCTCCTGTTTTACTAAGTTTCCAATACTGAGTTGAACTAGATATGCCCCGTTTGTGTAGGAAGCACAGTTCTTTTGTTCTGAGCTAGCTCACTTACGGTCCCTATAGGAAACACAGTAGAGTGAAAGAATGCTGTTTTCTCTAAAACAGAGTGTTTTTCTTGCATGGCACACTAGGGTTCAATTAAACTTCCTAAACGGAGTTGAATCACGTTGAGATTCAAGTTCTAGCAACAAGTGTTCATTCAGGCTAAGAACAGCACTCTTGTGCTATTCTGGCCATATACAGTGCAAATAGCATTCGCGTCAGTTCCCAGCCAGTACAGTGTATTGGACTGAAGAGAAGCTCCTGTTTTACTCAGTTTCCAATACTGAGTTGAACTAGATATGCCCCGTTTGTGTAGGAAGCACAGTTCTTTTGTTCTGAGCTAGCTCACTGTACGTGCCCTATAGGAAACACAGTAGAGTGAAAGAATGCTGTTTTCTCTAAAACAGAGTGTTTTTCTTTCATGGCACACTAGGGTTCAATTAAACTTCCTAAACGGAGTTGAATCACGTTGAGATTCAAGTTCTAGCAGCAAGTGTTCATTCAGGATAAGAACAGCACACTTGTGCTTTTCTGGCCATATACAGTGCAAATAGCATTCGCGTCTGTTTTTAGCCAGTACAGGGTATTGGACTGAAGAGAAGCTCCTGTTTTACTCAGTTTCCAATACTGAGTTGAACTAGATATGCCCCGTTTGTGTAGGAAGCACAGTTCTTTTGTTCTGAGCTAGCTCACTTATGGGCCCTATAGGAAACACAGTAGAAGGAAAGAATGCTGTTTTCTCTAAAACGGAGTGTTTTTCTTGCATGGCACACTAGGGTTCAATTAAACTTCCTAAACGGAGTTGAATCACGTTGAGATTCAAGTTCTCGCAGCAAGTGTTCATTCAGGCTAAGAACAGCACACTTGTGCTATTCTGGCCATATACAGTGCAAATAGCATTCGCGTCTGTTCCCAGCCAGTACAGTGTATTGGACTGAAGAGAAGCTCCTGTTTTACTCAGTTTCCAATACTGAGTTGAACTAGATATGCCCCGTTTGTGTAGGAAGCACAGTTCTTTTGTTCTGAGCTAGCTCACTTACGGGCCCTATAGGAAACACAGTAGAGGGAAAGAATGCTGTTTTCCTAAAACAGAGTGTTTTTCTTGCATGGCACACTAGGGTTCAATTATTCTTCCTAAACGGAGTTGAAACACGTTGAGATTCAAGTTCTAGCAGCAAGTGTGCATTCAGGCTAAGAACAGCACACTTGTGCTATTCTGGCCATATACAGTGCAAATAGCATTTGCGTCTGTTCCCAGCCAGTACAGTGTATTGGACTGAAGAGAAGCTCCTGTTTTACTCAGTTTCCAATACTGAGTTGAACTAGATATGCCCCGTTTGTGTAGGAAGCACAGTTCTTTTGTTCTGAGCTAGATCACTTACGGGCCCTATAGGAAACACAGTAGAGGTAAAGAATGCTGTTTTCCCAAAACAGAGTGTTTTTCTTGCATGGCACACTAGGGTTCAATTATTCTTCCTAAACGGAGTTAAAACACGTTGAGATTCAAGTTCTAGCAGCAAGTGTGCATTCAGGCTAAGAACAGCACACTTGTGCTATTCTGGCCATATAGAGTGCAAATAGCATTTGCGTCTGTTCCCAGCCAGTACAGTGTATTGGACTGATGAGAAGCTCCTGTTTTTCTCAGTTTCCAATACTGAGTTGAACTAGATATGCCCCGTTTGTGAGGGAGCACAGTTCTTTTGTTCTGAGCTAGCTCACTTACGGTCCCTATAGGAAACACAGTAGAGTGAAAGAATGCTGTTTTCTCTAAAACAGAGTGTTTTTCTTTCATGGCACACTAGGGTTCAATTAAACTTCCTAAACGGAGTTGAATCACGTTGAGGTTCAAGTTCTAGCAACAAGTGTTCATTCAGGCTAAGAACAGCACTCTTGTGCTATTCTGGCCATATACAGTGCAAATAGCATTCGCGTCAGTTCCCAGCCAGTACAGTGTATTGGACTGAAGAGAAGCTCCTGTTTTACTAAGTTTCCAATACTGAGTTGAACTAGATATGCCCCGTTTGTGTAGGAAGCACAGTTCTTTTGTTCTGAGCTAGCTCACTTACGGTCCCTATAGGAAACACAGTAGCGTGAAAGAATGCTGTTTTCTCTAAAACAGAGTGTTTTTCTTGCATGGCACACTAGGGTTCAATTAAACTTCCTAAACGGAGTTGAATCACGTTGAGATTCAAGTTCTAGCAACAAGTGTTCATTCATGCTAAGAACAGCACTCTTGTGCTATTCTGGCCATATACAGTGCAAATAGCATTAGCGTCAGTTCCCAGCCAGTACAGTGTATTGGACTGAAGAGAAGCTCCTGTTTTACTCAGTTTCCAATACTGAGTTGAACAAGATATGGCCCGTTTGTGTAGGAAGCACAGTTCTTTTGTTCTGAGCTAGCTCACTCTACGTGCCCTATAGGAAACACAGTAGAGTGAAAGAATGCTGTTTTCTTTAAAACAGAGTGTTTTTCTTTCATGGCACACTAGGGTTCAATTAAACTTCCTAAACGGAGTTGAATCACGTTGAGATTCAAGTTCTAGCAGCAAGTGTGCATTCAGGCTAAGAACAGCACACTTGTGCTATTCTGGCCATATACAGTGCAAATAGCATTCGCGACTGTTCCCAGCCAGTACAGTGTATTGGACTGAAGAGAAGCTCCTGTTTTACTCAGTTTCCAATACTGAGTTGAACTAGATATGCCCCGTTTGTGTAGGAAGCACAGTTCTTTTGTTCTGAGCTAGCTCACTTATGGGCCCTATAGAAAACACAGTAGAAGGAAAGAATGCTGTTTTCTCTAAAACAGAGTGTTTTTCTTGCATGGCACACTAGGGTTCAATTAAACTTCCTAAACGGAGTTGAATCACGTTGAGATTCAAGTTCTAGCAGCAAGTGTTCATTCAGGCTAAGAACAGCACACTTGTGTATTCTGGCCATATACAGTGCAAATAGCATTCGCGTCTGTTCCCAGCCAGTACAGTGTATTGGACTGAAGAGAAGCTCCTGTTTTACTCAGTTTCCAATACTGAGTTGAACTAGATATGCCCCGTTTGTGTAGGAAGCACAGTTCTTTTGTTCTGAGCTAGCTCACTTACGGGCCCTATAGGAAACACAGTAGAGGGAAAGAATGCTGTTTTCCTAAAACAGAGTGTTTTTCTTGCATGGCACACTAGGGTTCAATTATTCTTCCTAAACGGAGTTGAAACACGTTGAGATTCAAGTTCTAGCAGCAAGTGTGCATTCACGCTAAGAACAGCACACTTGTGCTTTTCTGGCCATATACAGTGCAAATAGCATTCGCGACTGTTCCCAGCCAGTACAGTGTATTGGACTGAAGAGAAGCTCCTGTTTTACTCAGTTTCCAATACTGAGTTGAACTAGATATGCCCCGTTTGTGTAGGAAGCACAGTTCTTTTGTTCTGAGCTAGCTCACTTATGGGCCCTATAGGAAACACAGTAGAAGGAAAGAATGCTGTTTTCTCTAAAACGGAGTGTTTTTCTTGCATGGCACACTAGGGTTCAATTAAACTTCCTAAACGGAGTTGAATCACGTTGAGATTCAAGTTCTCGCAGCAAGTGTTCATTCAGGCTAAGAACAGCACACTTGTGCTATTCTGGCCATATACAGTGCAAATAGCATTCGCGTCTGTTCCCAGCCAGTACAGTGTATTGGACTGAAGAGAAGCTCCTGTTTTACTCAGTTTCCAATACTGAGTTGAACTAGATATGCCCCGTTTGTGTAGGAAGCACAGTTCTTTTGTTCTGAGCTAGCTCACTTACGGGCCCTATAGGAAACACAGTAGAGGGAAAGAATGCTGTTTTCCTAAAACAGAGTGTTTTTCTTGCATGGCACACTAGGGTTCAATTATTCTTCCTAAACGGAGTTGAAACACGTTGAGATTCAAGTTCTAGCAGCAAGTGTGCATTCAGGCTAAGAACAGCACACTTGTGCTATTCTGGCCATATACAGTGCAAATAGCATTTGCGTCTGTTCCCAGCCAGTACAGTGTATTGGACTGAAGAGAAGCTCCTGTTTTACTCAGTTTCCAATACTGAGTTGAACTAGATATGCCCCGTTTGTGTAGGAAGCACAGTTCTTTTGTTCTGAGCTAGATCACTTACGGGCCCTATAGGAAACACAGTAGAGGTAAAGAATGCTGTTTTCCCAAAACAGAGTGTTTTTCTTGCATGGCACACTAGGGTTCAATTATTCTTCCTAAACGGAGTTAAAACACGTTGAGATTCAAGTTCTAGCAGCAAGTGTGCATTCAGGCTAAGAACAGCACACTTGTGCTATTCTGGCCATATAGAGTGCAAATAGCATTTGCGTCTGTTCCCAGCCAGTACAGTGTATTGGACTGATGAGAAGCTCCTGTTTTTCTCAGTTTCCAATACTGAGTTGAACTAGATATGCCCCGTTTGTGAGGGAGCACAGTTCTTTTGTTCTGAGCTAGCTCACTTACGGTCCCTATAGGAAACACAGTAGAGTGAAAGAATGCTGTTTTCTCTAAAACAGAGTGTTTTTCTTTCATGGCACACTAGGGTTCAATTAAACTTCCTAAACGGAGTTGAATCACGTTGAGGTTCAAGTTCTAGCAACAAGTGTTCATTCAGGCTAAGAACAGCACTCTTGTGCTATTCTGGCCATATACAGTGCAAATAGCATTCGCGTCAGTTCCCAGCCAGTACAGTGTATTGGACTGAAGAGAAGCTCCTGTTTTACTAAGTTTCCAATACTGAGTTGAACTAGATATGCCCCGTTTGTGTAGGAAGCACAGTTCTTTTGTTCTGAGCTAGCTCACTTACGGTCCCTATAGGAAACACAGTAGAGTGAAAGAATGCTGTTTTCTCTAAAACAGAGTGTTTTTCTTGCATGGCACACTAGGGTTCAATTAAACTTCCTAAACGGAGTTGAATCACGTTGAGATTCAAGTTCTAGCAACAAGTGTTCATTCAGGCTAAGAACAGCACTCTTGTGCTATTCTGGCCATATACAGTGCAAATAGCATTCGCGTCAGTTCCCAGCCAGTACAGTGTATTGGACTGAAGAGAAGCTCCTGTTTTACTCAGTTTCCAATACTGAGTTGAACTAGATATGCCCCGTTTGTGTAGGAAGCACAGTTCTTTTGTTCTGAGCTAGCTCACTGTACGTGCCCTATAGGAAACACAGTAGAGTGAAAGAATGCTGTTTTCTCTAAAACAGAGTGTTTTTCTTTCATGGCACACTAGGGTTCAATTAAACTTCCTAAACGGAGTTGAATCACGTTGAGATTCAAGTTCTAGCAGCAAGTGTTCATTCAGGATAAGAACAGCACACTTGTGCTTTTCTGGCCATATACAGTGCAAATAGCATTCGCGTCTGTTTTTAGCCAGTACAGGGTATTGGACTGAAGAGAAGCTCCTGTTTTACTCAGTTTCCAATACTGAGTTGAACTAGATATGCCCCGTTTGTGTAGGAAGCACAGTTCTTTTGTTCTGAGCTAGCTCACTTACGGGCCCCATAGGAAACACAGTAGAGTGAAAGAATGCTGTTTTCTCTAAAACAGAGTGTTTTTCTTGCATGGCACACTAGGGTTCAATTAAACTTCCTAAACGGAGTTGAATCACGTTGAGATTCAAGTTCTAGCAACAAGTGTTCATTCAGGCTAAGAACAGCACTCTTGTGCTATTGTGGCCATATACAGTGCAAATAGCATTAGCGTCAGTTCCCAGCCAGTACAGTGTATTGGACTGAAGAGAAGCTCCTGTTTTACTCAGTTTCCAATACTGAGTTGAACAAGATATGGCCCGTTTGTGTAGGAAGCACAGTTCTTTTGTTCTGAGCTAGCTCACTCTACGTGCCCTATAGGAAACACAGTAGAGTGAAAGAATGCTGTTTTCTTTAAAACAGAGTGTTTTTCTTTCATGGCACACTAGGGTTCAATTAAACTTCCTAAACGGAGTTGAATCACGTTGAGATTCAAGTTCTAGCAGCAAGTGTGCATTCAGGCTAAGAACAGCACACTTGTGCTATTCTGGCCATATACAGTGCAAATAGCATTCGCGACTGTTCCCAGCCAGTACAGTGTATTGGACTGAAGAGAAGCTCCTGTTTTACTCAGTTTCCAATACTGAGTTGAACTAGATATGCCCCGTTTGTGTAGGAAGCACAGTTCTTTTGTTCTGAGCTAGCTCACTTATGGGCCCTATAGAAAACACAGTAGAAGGAAAGAATGCTGTTTTCTCTAAAACAGAGTGTTTTTCTTGCATGGCACACTAGGGTTCAATTAAACTTCCTAAACGGAGTTGAATCACGTTGAGATTCAAGTTCTAGCAGCAAGTGTTCATTCAGGCTAAGAACAGCACACTTGTGCTATTCTGGCCATATACAGTGCAAATAGCATTCGCGTCTGTTCCCAGCCAGTACAGTGTATTGGACTGAAGAGAAGCTCCTGTTTTACTCAGTTTCCAATACTGAGTTGAACTAGATATGCCCCGTTTGTGTAGGAAGCACAGTTCTTTTGTTCTGAGCTAGCTCACTTACGGGCCCTATAGGAAACACAGTAGATGGAAAGAATGCTGTTTTCTCTAAAACAGAGCGTTTTTCTTGCATGGCACACTAGAGTTCAATTAAACTTCCTAAACGGAGTTGAATCACGTTGACATTCAAGTTCTAGCAGCAAGTGTTCATTCAGGCTAAGAACAGCACTCTTGTGCTATTCAGGCCATATACAGTGCAAATAGCATTTGCGTCTGTTCCCAGCCAGTACAGTGTATTGGACTGAAGAGAAGCTCCTGTTTTACTCAGTTTCCAATACTGAGTTGAACTAGATATGCCCCGTTTGTGTAGGAAGCACATTTCTTTTTTTCTGAGCTAGCTCACTTACGGGAGCTATAGGAAACACAGTAGAAGGAAAGAATGCTGTTTTCTCTAAAACAGAGTGTTTTTCTTGCATGGCACACTAGGGTTCAATTAAACTTCCTAAACGGAGTTGAATCAAGTTGAGATTCAAGTTCTAGCAACAACTGTTCATTCAGGCTAAGAACAGCACTCTTGTGCTATTCTGGCCATATACAGTGCAAATAGCATTCGCGTCTGTTCCCAGCCAGTACAGTGTATTGGACTGAAGAGAAGCTCCTGTTTTACTCAGTTTCCAATACTGAGTTGAACTAGATATGCCCCGTTTGTGTAGGAAGCACAGTTCTTTTGTTCTGAGCTAGCTCACTGTACGTGCCCTCTAGGAAACACAGTAGAGTGAAAGAATGCTGTTTTCTCTAAAACAGAGTGTTTTTCTTGCATGGCACACTAGGATTCAATTAAACTTCCTAAACGGAGTTGAATCACGTTGAGATTCAAGTTCTAGCAGCAAGTGTTCATTCAGGCTAAGAACAGCACTCTTGTGCTATTGTGGCCATATACAGTGCAAATAGCATTAGCGTCAGTTCCCAGCCAGTACAGTGTATTGGACTGAAGAGAAGCTCCTGTTTTACTCAGTTTCCAATACTGAGTTGAACAAGATATGGCCCGTTTGTGTAGGAAGCACAGTTCTTTTGTTCTGAGCTAGCTCACTCTACGTGCCCTATAGGAAACACAGTAGAGTGAAAGAATGCTGTTTTCTTTAAAACAGAGTGTTTTTCTTTCATGGCACACTAGGGTTCAATTAAACTTCCTAAACGGAGTTGAATCACGTTGAGATTCAAGTTCTAGCAGCAAGTGTGCATTCAGGCTAAGAACAGCACACTTGTGCTATTCTGGCCATATACAGTGCAAATAGCATTCGCGTCTGTTCCCAGCCAGTACAGTGTATTGGACTGAAGAGAAGCTCCTGTTTTACTCAGTTTCCAATACTGAGTTGAACTAGATATGCCCCGTTTGTGTAGGAAGCACAGTTCTTTTGTTCTGAGCTAGCTCACTTACGGGCCCTATAGGAAACACAGTAGAGGGAAAAAATGCTGTTTTCCTAAAACAGAGTGTTTTTCTTGCATGGCACACTAGGGTTCAATTATTCTTCCTAAACGGAGTTGAAACACGTTGAGATTCAAGTTCTAGCAGCAAGTGTGCATTCAGGCTAAGAACAGCACACTTGTGCTATTCTGGCCATATACAGTGCAAATAGCATTTGCGTCTGTTCCCAGCCAGTACAGTGTATTGGACTGAAGAGAAGCTCCTGTTTTACTCAGTTTCCAATACTGAGTTGAACTAGATATGCCCCGTTTGTGTAGGAAGCACAGTTCTTTTGTTCTGAGCTAGCTCACTTACGGGCCCTTTAGGAAACACAGTAGAGGGAAAGAATGCTGTTTTCTCTAAAACAGAGTGTTTTTCTTGCATGGCACACTAGGGTTCAATTATTCTTCCTAAACGGAGTTGAAACACGTTGAGATTCAAGTTCTAGCAGCAAGTGTGCATTCAGGCTAAGAACAGCACACTTGTGCTATTCTGGCCATATACAGTGCAAATAGCATTCGCGACTGTTCCCAGCCAGTACAGTGTATTGGACTGAAGAGAAGCTCCTGTTTTACTCAGTTTCCAATACTGAGTTGAACTAGATATGCCCCGTTTGTGTAGGAAGCACAGTTCTTTTGTTCTGAGCTAGCTCACTTACGGACCCTATGGGAAACACAGTAGAAGGAAAGAATGCTGTTTTCTCTAAAACAGAGTGTTTTTCTTGCATGGCACACTAGGGTTCAATTAAACTTCCTAAACGGAGTTGAATCACGTTGAGATTCAAGTTCTAGGAGCAAGTGTTCATTCAGGCTAAGAACAGCACTCTTGTGCTATTCTGGCCATATACAGTGCAAATAGCATTCGCGTCTGTTCCCAGCCAGTACAGTGTATTGGACTGAAGAGAAGCTCCTGTTTTACTCAGTTTCCAATACTGAGTTGAACTAGATATGCCTCGTTTGTGTAGGAAGCACAGTTCTTTTGTTCTGAGCTAGATCACTTACGGGCCCTATAGGAAACACAGTAGAGGTAAAGAATGCTGTTTTCCCAAAACAGAGTGTTTTTCTTGCATGGCACACTAGGGTTCAATTATTCTTCCTAAACGGAGTTGAAACACGTTGAGATTCAAGTTCTAGCAGCAAGTGTGCATTCAGGCTAAGAACAGCACACTTGTGCTATTCTGGCCATATAGAGTGCAAATAGCATTTGCGTCTGTTCCCAGCCAGTACAGTGTATTGGACTGATGAGAAGCTCCTGTTTTACTCAGTTTCCAATACTGAGTTGAACTAGATATGCCCCGTTTGTGAGGGAGCACAGTTCTTTTGTTCTGAGCTAGCTCACTTACGGTCCCTATAGGAAACACAGTAGAGTGAAAGAATGCTGTTTTCTCTAAAACAGAGTGTTTTTCTTTCATGGCACACTAGGGTTCAATTAAACTTCCTAAACGGAGTTGAATCACGTTGAGATTCAAGTTCTACCAACAAGTGTTCATTCAGGCTAAGAACAGCACTCTTGTGCTATTCTGGCCATATACAGTGCAAATAGCATTCGCGTCAGTTCCCAGCCAGTACAGTGTATTGGACTGAAGAGAAGCTCCTGTTTTACTCAGTTTCCAATACTGAGTTGAACTAGATATGCCCCGTTTGTGTAGGAAGCACAGTTCTTTTGTTCTGAGCTAGCTCACTTACGGGCCCTATAGGAAACACAGTAGATGGAAAGAATGCTGTTTTCTCTAAAACAGAGCGTTTTTCTTGCATGGCACACTAGAGTTCAATTAAACTTCCTAAACGGAGTTGAATCACGTTGACATTCAAGTTCTAGCAGCAAGTGTTCATTCAGGCTAAGAACAGCACTCTTGTGCTATTCAGGCCGTATACAGTGCAAATAGCATTTGCGTCTGTTCCCAGCCAGTACAGTGTATTGGACTGAAGAGAAGCTCCTGTTTTACTCAGTTTCCAATACTGAGTTGAACTAGATATGCCCCGTTTGTGTAGGAAGCACATTTCTTTTTTTCTGAGCTAGCTCACTTACGGGCCCTATAGGAAACACAGTAGAAGGAAAGAATGCTGTTTTCTCTAAAACAGAGTGTTTTTCTTGCATGGCACACTAGGGTTCAATTAAACTTCCTAAACGGAGTTGAATCAAGTTGAGATTCAAATTCTAGCAACAACTGTTCATTCAGGCTAAGAACAGCACTCTTGTGCTATTCTGGCCATATACAGTGCAAATAGCATTCGCGTCTGTTCCCAGCCAGTACAGTGTATTGGACTGAAGAGAAGCTCCTGTTTTACTCAGTTTCCAATACTGAGTTGAACTAGATATGCCCCGTTTGTGTAGGAAGCACAGTTCTTTTGTTCTGAGCTAGCTCACTGTACGTGCCCTCTAGGAAACACAGTAGAGTGAAAGAATGCTGTTTTCTCTAAAACAGAGTGTTTTTCTTGCATGGCACACTAGGATTCAATTAAACTTCCTAAACGGAGTTGAATCACGTTGAGATTCAAGTTCTAGCAGCAAGTGTGCATTCAGGCTAAGAACAGCACACTTGTGCTATTCTGGCCATATACAGTGCAAATAGCATTCGCGACTGTTCCCAGCCAGTACAGTGTATTGGACTGAAGAGAACCTCCTGTTTTACTCAGTTTCCAATACTGAGTTGAACTAGATATGCCCCGTTTGTGTAGGAAGCACAGTTCTTTTGTTCTGAGCTAGCTCACTTATGGGCCCTATAGGAAACACAGTAGAAGGAAAGAATGCTGTTTTCTCTAAAACGGAGTGTTTTTCTTGCATGGCACACTAGGGTTCAATTAAACTTCCTAAACGGAGTTGAATCACGTTGAGGTTCAAGTTCTAGCAGCAAGTGTTCATTCAGGCTAAGAACAGCACACTTGTGCTATTCTGGCCATATACAGTGCAAATAGCATTCGCGTCTGTTCCCAGCCAGTACAGTGTATTGGACTGAAGAGAAGCTCCTGTTTTACTCAGTTTCCAATACTGAGTTGAACTAGATATGCCCCGTTTGTGTAGGAAGCACAGTTCTTTTGTTCTGAGCTAGCTCACTTACGGGCCCTATAGGAAACACAGTAGAGGGAAAGAATGCTGTTTTCCTAAAACAGAGTGTTTTTCTTGCATGGCACACTAGGGTTCAATTATTCTTCCTAAACGGAGTTGAAACACGTTGAGATTCAAGTTCTAGCAGCAAGTGTGCATTCAGGCTAAGAACAGCACACTTGTGCTATTCTGGCCATATACAGTGCAAATAGCATTTGCGTCTGTTCCCAGCCAGTACAGTGTATTGGACTGAAGAGAAGCTCCTGTTTTACTCAATTTCCAATACTGAGTTGAACTAGATATGCCCCGTTTGTGTAGGAAGCACAGTTCTTTTGTTCTGAGCTAGATCACTTACGGGCCCTATAGGAAACACAGTAGAGGTAAAGAATGCTGTTTTCCCAAAACAGAGTGTTTTTCTTGCATGGCACACTAGGGTTCAATTATTCTTCCTAAACGGAGTTAAAACACGTTGAGATTCAAGTTCTAGCAGCAAGTGTGCATTCAGGCTAAGAACAGCACACTTGTGCTATTCTGGCCATATAGAGTGCAAATAGCATTTGCGTCTGTTCCCAGCCAGTACAGTGTATTGGACTGATGAGAAGCTCCTGTTTTTCTCAGTTTCCAATACTGAGTTGAACTAGATATGCCCCGTTTCTGAGGGAGCACAGTTCTTTTGTTCTGAGCTAGCTCACTTACGGTCCCTATAGGATACACAGTAGAGTGAAAGAATGCTGTTTTCTCTAAAACAGAGTGTTTTTCTTTCATGGCACACTAGGGTTCAATTAAACTTCCTAAACGGAGTTGAATCACGTTGAGATTCAAGTTCTAGCAGCAAGTGTGCATTCAGGCTAAGAACAGCACACTTGTGCTATTCTGGCCATATACAGTGCAAATAGCATTCGCGTCTGTTTCTAGCCAGTACAGTGTATTGGACTGAAGAGAAGCTCCTGTTTTACTCAGTTTCCAATACTGAGTTGAACTAGATATGCCCCGTTTGTGTAGGAAGCACAGTTCTTTTGTTCTGAGCTAGCTCACTTATGGGCCCTATAGAAAACACAGTAGAAGGAAAGAATGCTGTTTTCTCTAAAACAGAGTGTTTTTCTTGCATGGCACACTAGGGTTCAATTAAACTTCCTAAACGGAGTTGAATCACGTTGAGATTCAAGTTCTAGCAGCAAGTGTTCATTCAGGCTAAGAACAGCACACTTGTGCTATTCTGGCCATATACAGTGCAAATAGCATTCGCGTCTGTTCCCAGCCAGTACAGTGTATTGGACTGAAGAGAAGCTCCTGTTTTACTCAGTTTCCAATACTGAGTTGAACTAGATATGCCCCGTTTGTGTAGGAAGCACAGTTCTTTTGTTCTGAGCTAGCTCACTTACGGGCCCTATAGGAAACACAGTAGAGGGAAAGAATGCTGTTTTCCTAAAACAGAGTGTTTTTCTTGCATGGCACACTAGGGTTCAATTATTCTTCCTAAACGGAGTTGAAACACGTTGAGATTCAAGTTCTAGCAGCAAGTGTGCATTCAGGCTAAGAACAGCACACTTGTGCTATTCTGGCCATATACAGTGCAAATAGCATTTGCGTCTGTTCCCAGCCAGTACAGTGTATTGGACTGAAGAGAAGCTCCTGTTTTACTCAGTTTCCAATACTGAGTTGAACTAGATATGCCCCGTTTGTGTAGGAAGCACAGTTCTTTTGTTCTGAGCTAGCTCACTTACGGGCCCTTTAGGAAACACAGTAGAGGGAAAGAATGCTGTTTTCTCTAAAACAGAGTGTTTTCCTTGCATGGCACACTAGGGTTCAATTATTCTTCCTAAACGGAGTTGAAACACGTTGAGATTCAAGTTCTAGCAGCAAGTGTGCATTCAGGCTAAGAACAGCACACTTGTGCTATTCTGGCCATATACAGTGCAAATAGCATTCGCGACTGTTCCCAGCCAGTACAGTGTATTGGACTGAAGAGAAGCTCCTGTTTTACTCAGTTTCCAATACTGAGTTGAATTAGATATGCCCCGTTTGTGTAGGAAGCACAGTTCTTTTGTTCTGAGCTAGCTCACTTACGGACCCTATAGGAAACACAGTAGAAGGAAAGAATGCTGTTTTCTCTAAAACAGAGTGTTTTTCTTGCATGGCACACTAGGGTTCAATTAAACTTCCTAAACGGAGTTGAATCACGTTGAGATTCAAGTTCTAGGAGCAAGTGTTCATTCAGGCTAAGAACAGCACTCTTGTGCTATTCTGGCCATATACAGTGCAAATAGCATTCGCGTCTGTTCCCAGCCAGTACAGTGTATTGGACTGAAGAGAAGCTCCTGTTTTACTCAGTTTCCAATACTGAGTTGAACTAGATATGCCTCGTTTGTGTAGGAAGCACAGTTCTTTTGTTCTGAGCTAGATCACTTACGGGCCCTATAGGAAACACAGTAGAGGTAAAGAATGCTGTTTTCCCAAAACAGAGTGTTTTTCTTGCATGGCACACTAGGGTTCAATTATTCTTCCTAAACGGAGTTGAAACACGTTGAGATTCAAGTTCTAGCAGCAAGTGTGCATTCAGGCTAAGAACAGCACACTTGTGCTATTCTGGCCATATAGAGTGCAAATAGCATTTGCGTCTGTTCCCAGCCAGTACAGTGTATTGGACTGATGAGAAGCTCCTGTTTTACTCAGTTTCCAATACTGAGTTGAACTAGATATGCCCCGTTTGTGAGGGTGCACAGTTCTTTTGTTCTGAGCTAGCTCACTTACGGTCCCTATAGGAAACACAGTAGAGTGAAAGAATGCTGTTTTCTCTAAAACAGAGTGTTTTTCTTTCATGGCACACTAGGGATCAATTAAACTTCCTAAACGGAGTTGAATCACGTTGAGATTCAAGTTCTACCAACAAGTGTTCATTCAGGCTAAGAACAGCACTCTTGTGCTATTCTGGCCATATACAGTGCAAATAGCATTCGCGTCAGTTCCCAGCCAGTACAGTGTATTGGACTGAAGAGAAGCTCCTGTTTTACTCAGTTTCCAATACTGAGTTGAACTAGATATGCCCCGTTTGTGTAGGAAGCACAGTTCTTTTGTTCTGAGCTAGCTCACTTACGGGCCCTATAGGAAACACAGTAGATGGAAAGAATGCTGTTTTCTCTAAAACAGAGCGTTTTTCTTGCATGGCACACTAGAGTTCAATTAAACTTCCTAAATGGAGTTGAATCACGTTGACATTCAAGTTCTAGCAGCAAGTGTTCATTCAGGCTAAGAACAGCACTCTTGTGCTATTCAGGCCATATACAGTGCAAATAGCATTTGCGTCTGTTCCCAGCCAGTACAGTGTATTGGACTGAAGAGAAGCTCCTGTTTTACTCAGTTTCCAATACTGAGTTGAACTAGATATGCCCCGTTTGTGTAGGAAGCACATTTCTTTTTTTCTGAGCTAGCTCACTTACGGGCCCTATAGGAAACACAGTAGAAGGAAAGAATGCTGTTTTCTCTAAAACAGAGTGTTTTTCTTGCATGGCACACTAGGGTTCAATTAAACTTCCTAAACGGAGTTGAATCAAGTTGAGATTCAAGTTCTAGCAACAACTGTTCATTCAGGCTAAGAACAGCACTCTTGTGCTATTCTGGCCATATACAGTGCAAATAGCATTCGCGTCTGTTCCCAGCCAGTACAGTGTATTGGACTGAAGAGAAGCTCCTGTTTTACTCAGTTTCCAATACTGAGTTGAACTAGATATGCCCCGTTTGTGTAGGAAGCACAGTTCTTTTGTTCTGAGCTAGCTCACTGTACGTGCCCTCTAGGAAACACAGTAGAGTGAAAGAATGCTGTTTTCTCTAAAACAGAGTGTTTTTCTTGCATGGCACACTAGGATTCAATTAAACTTCCTAAACGGAGTTGAATCACGTTGAGATTCAAGTTCTAGCAGCAAGTGTGCATTCAGGCTAAGAACAGCACACTTGTGCTATTCTGGCCATATACAGTGCAAATAGCATTCGCGACTGTTCCCAGCCAGTACAGTGTATTGGACTGAAGAGAAGCTCCTGTTTTACTCAGTTTCCAATACTGAGTTGAACTAGATATGCCCCGTTTGTGTAGGAAGCACAGTTCTTTTGTTCTGAGCTAGCTCACTTACGGGCCCTATAGGAAACACAGTAGAGGGAAAGAATGCTGTTTTCCTAAAACAGAGTGTTTTTCTTGCATGGCACACTAGGGTTCAATTATTCTTCCTAAACGGAGTTGAAACACGTTGAGATTCAAGTTCTAGCAGCAAGTGTGCATTCAGGCTAAGAACAGCACACTTGTGCTATTCTGGCCATATACAGTGCAAATAGCATTTGCGTCTGTTCCCAGCCAGTACAGTGTATTGGACTGAAGAGAAGCTCCTGTTTTACTCAGTTTCCAATACTGAGTTGAACTAGATATGCCCCGTTTGTGTAGGAAGCACAGTTCTTTTGTTCTGAGCTAGATCACTTACGGGCCCTATAGGAAACACAGTAGAGGTAAAGAATGCTGTTTTCCCAAAACAGAGTGTTTTTCTTGCATGGCACACTAGGGTTCAATTATTCTTCCTAAACGGAGTTAAAACACGTTGAGATTCAAGTTCTAGCAGCAAGTGTGCATTCAGGCTAAGAACAGCACACTTGTGCTATTCTGGCCATATAGAGTGCAAATAGCATTTGCGTCTGTTCCCAGCCAGTACAGTGTATTGGACTGATGAGAAGCTCCTGTTTTTCTCAGTTTCCAATACTGAGTTGAACTAGATATGCCCCGTTTCTGAGGGAGCACAGTTCTTTTGTTCTGAGCTAGCTCACTTACGGTCCCTATAGGATACACATTAGAGTGAAAGAATGCTGTTTTCTCTAAAACAGAGTGTTTTTCTTTCATGGCACACTAGGGTTCAATTAAACTTCCTAAACGGAGTTGAATCACGTTGAGATTCAAGTTCTAGCAGCAAGTGTTCATTCAGGATAAGAACAGCACACTTGTGCTTTTCTGGCCATATACAGTGCAAATAGCATTCGCGTCTGTTTCTAGCCAGTACAGGGTATTGGACTGAAGAGAAGCTCCTGTTTTACTCAGTTTCCAATACTGAGTTGAACTAGATATGCCCCGTTTGTGTAGGAAGCACAGTTCTTTTGTTCTGAGCTAGCTCACTTACGGGCCCTATAGGAAACACAGTAGAGTGAAAGAATGCTGTTTTCTCTAAAACAGAGTGTTTTTCTTGCATGGCACACTAGGGTTCAATTAAACTTCCTAAACGGAGTTGAATCACGTTGAGATTCAAGTTCTAGCAACAAGTGTTCATTCAGGCTAAGAACAGCACTCTTGTGCTATTCTGGCCATATACAGTGCAAATAGCATTAGCGTCAGTTCCCAGCCAGTACAGTGTATTGGACTGAAGAGAAGCTCCTGTTTTACTCAGTTTCCAATACTGAGTTGAACAAGATATGGCCCGTTTGTGTAGGAAGCACAGTTCTTTTGTTCTGAGCTAGCTCACTCTACGTGCCCTATAGGAAACACAGTAGAGTGAAAGAATGCTGTTTTCTTTAAAACAGAGTGTTTTTCTTTCATGGCACACTAGGTTTCAATTAAACTTCCTAAACGGAGTTGAATCACGTTGAGATTCAAGTTCTAGCAGCAAGTGTGCATTCAGGCTAAGAACAGCACACTTGTGCTATTCTGGCCATATACAGTGCAAATATCATTCGCGACTGTTCCCAGCCAGTACAGTGTATTGGACTGAAGAGAAGCTCCTGTTTTACTCAGTTTCCAATACTGAGTTGAACTAGATATGCCCCGTTTGTGTAGGAAGCACAGTTCTTTTGTTCTGAGCTAGCTCACTTATGGGCCCTATAGAAAACACAGTAGAAGGAAAGAATGCTGTTTTCTCTAAAACAGAGTGTTTTTCTTGCATGGCACACTAGGGTTCAATTAAACTTCCTAAACGGAGTTGAATCACGTTGAGATTCAAGTTCTAGCAGCAAGTGTTCATTCAGGCTAAGAACAGCACACTTGTGTATTCTGGCCATATACAGTGCAAATAGCATTCGCGTCTGTTCCCAGCCAGTACAGTGTATTGGACTGAAGAGAAGCTCCTGTTTTACTCAGTTTCCAATACTGAGTTGAACTAGATATGCCCCGTTTGTGTAGGAAGCACAGTTCTTTTGTTCTGAGCTAGCTCACTTACGGGCCCTATAGGAAACACAGTAGAGGGAAAGAATGCTGTTTTCCTAAAACAGAGTGTTTTTCTTGCATGGCACACTAGGGTTCAATTATTCTTCCTAAACGGAGTTGAAACACGTTGAGATTCAAGTTCTAGCAGCAAGTGTGCATTCAGGCTAAGAACAGCACACTTGTGCTATTCTGGCCATATACAGTGCAAATAGCATTTGCGTCTGTTCCCAGCCAGTACAGTGTATTGGACTGAAGAGAAGCTCCTGTTTTACTCAGTTTCCAATACTGAGTTGAACTAGATATGCCCCGTTTGTGTAGGAAGCACAGTTCTTTTGTTCTGAGCTAGCTCACTTACGGGCCCTTTAGGAAACACAGTAGAGGGAAAGAATGCTGTTTTCTCTAAAACAGAGTGTTTTTCTTGCATGGCACACTAGGGTTCAATTATTCTTCCTAAACGGAGTTGAATCACGTTGAGATTCAAGTTCTAGCAGCAAGTGTGCATTCAGGCTAAGAACAGCACACTTGTTCTATTCTGGCCATATACAGTGCAAATAGCATTCGCAACTGTTCCCAGCCAGTATAGTGTATTGGACTGAAGAGAAGCTCCTGTTTTACTCAGTTTCCAATACTGAGTTGAACTAGATATGCCCCGTTTGTGTAGGAAGCACAGTTCTTTTGTTCTGAGCTAGCTCACTTACGGTCCCTATAGGAAACACAGTAGAGTGAAAGAATGCTGTTTTCTCTAAAACGGAGTGTTTTTCTTGCATGGCACACTAGGGTTCATTTAAACTTCCTAAACGGAGTTGAATCACGTTGAGATTCAAGTTCTCGCAGCAAGTGTTCATTCAGGCTAAGAACAGCACACTTGTGCTATTCTGGCCATATACAGTGCAAATAGCATTCGCGTCTGTTCCCAGCCAGTACAGTGTATTGGACTGAAGAGAAGCTCCTGTTTTACTCAGTTTCCAATACTGAGTTGAACTAGATATGCCCCGTTTGTGTAGGAAGCACAGTTCTTTTGTTCTGAGCTAGCTCACTTACGGGCCCTTTAGGAAACACAGTAGAGGGAAAGAATGCTGTTTTCCTAAAACAGAGTGTTTTTCTTGCATGGCACACTAGGGTTCAATTATTCTTCCTAAACGGAGTTGAAACACGTTGAGATTCAAGTTCTAGCAGCAAGTGTGCATTCAGGCTAAGAACAGCACACTTGTGCTATGCTGGCCATATACAGTGCAAATAGCATTTGCGTCTGTTCCCAGCCAGTACAGTGTATTGGACTGAAGAGAAGCTCCTGTTTTACTCAGTTTCCAATACTGAGTTGAACTAGATATGCCCCGTTTGTGTAGGAAGCACAGTTCTTTTGCTCTGAGCTAGATCACTTACGGGCCCTATAGGAAACACAGTAGAGGTAAAGAATGCTGTTTTCCCAAAACAGAGTGTTTTTCTTGCATGGCACACTAGGGTTCAATTATTCTTCCTAAACGGAGTTAAAACACGTTGAGATTCAAGTTCTAGCAGCAAGTGTGCATTCAGGCTAAGAACAGCACACTTGTTCTTCTGGCCATATAGAGTGCAAATAGCATTTGCGTCTGTTCCCAGCCAGTACAGTGTATTGGACTGATGAGAAGCTCCTGTTTTTCTCAGTTTCCAATACTGAGTTGAACTAGATATGCCCCGTTTGTGAGGGAGCACAGTTCTTTTGTTCTGAGCTAGCTCACTTACGGTCACTATAGGAAACACAGTAGAGTGAAAGAATGCTGTTTTCTCTAAAACAGAGTGTTTTTCTTTCATGGCACACTAGGGTTCAATTAAACTTCCTAAACGGAGTTGAATCACGTTGAGATTCAAGTTCTAGCAACAAGTGTTCATTCAGGCTAAGAACAGCACTCTTGTGCTATTCTGGCCATATACAGTGCAAATAGCATTCGCGTCAGTTCCCAGCCAGTACAGTGTATTGGACTGAAGAGAAGCTCCTGTTTTACTCAGTTTCCAATACTGAGTTGAACTAGATATGCCCCGTTTGTGTAGGAAGCACAGTTCTTTTGTTCTGAGCTAGCTCACTTACGGTCCCTATAGGAAACACAGTAGAGTGAAAGAATGCTGTTTTCTCTAAAACAGAGTGTTTTTCTTGCATGGCACACTAGGGTTCAATTAAACTTCCTAAACGGAGTTGAAACACGTTGAGATTCAAGTTCTAGCAGCAAGTGTGCATTCAGGCTAAGAACAGCACACTTGTGCTATTCTGGCCATATAGAGTGCAAATAGCATTTGCGTCTGTTCCCAGCCAGTACAGTGTATTGGACTGATGAGAAGCTCCTGTTTTACTCAGTTTCCAATACTGAGTTGAACTAGATATGCCCCGTTTGTGAGGGAGCACAGTTCTTTTGTTCTGAGCTAGCTCACTTACGGTCCCTATAGGAAACACAGTAGAGTGAAAGAATGCTGTTTCCTCTAAAACAGAGTGTTTTTCTTTCATGGCACACTAGGGTTCAATTAAACTTCCTAAACGGAGTTGAATCACGTTGAGATTCAAGTTCTACCAACAAGTGTTCATTCAGGCTAAGAACAGCACTCTTGTGCTATTCTGGCCATATACAGTGCAAATAGCATTCGCGTCAGTTCCCAGCCAGTACAGTGTATTGGACTGAAGAGAAGCTCCTGTTTTACTCAGTTTCCAATACTGAGTTGAACTAGATATGCCCCGTTTGTGTAGGAAGCACAGTTCTTTTGTTCTGAGCTAGCTCACTTACGGGCCCTATAGGAAACACAGTAGATGGAAAGAATGCTGTTTTCTCTAAAACAGAGCGTTTTTCTTGCATGGCACACTAGAGTTCAATTAAACTTCCTAAACGGAGTTGAATCACGTTGACATTCAAGTTCTAGCAGCAAGTGTTCATTCAGGCTAAGAACAGCACTCTTGTGCTATTCAGGCCATATACAGTGCAAATAGCATTTGCGTCTGTTCCCAGCCAGTACAGTGTATTGGACTGAAGAGAAGCTCCTGTTTTACTCAGTTTCCAATACTGAGTTGAACTAGATATGCCCCGTTTGTGTAGGAAGCACAGTTCTTTTGTTCTGAGCTAGCTCACTGTACGTGCCCTCTAGGAAACACAGTAGAGTGAAAGAATGCTGTTTTCTCTAAAACAGAGTGTTTTTCTTGCATGGCACACTAGGATTCAATTAAACTTCCTAAACGGAGTTGAATCACGTTGAGATTCAAGTTCTAGCAGCAAGTGTGCATTCAGGCTAAGAACAGCACACTTGTGCTATTCTGGCCATATACAGTGCAAATAGCATTCGCGACTGTTCCCAGCCAGTACAGTGTATTGGACTGAAGAGAACCTCCTGTTTTACTCAGTTTCCAATACTGAGTTGAACTAGATATGCCCCGTTTGTGTAGGAAGCACAGTTCTTTTGTTCTGAGCTAGCTCACTTATGGGCCCTATAGGAAACACAGTAGAAGGAAAGAATGCTGTTTTCTCTAAAACGGAGTGTTTTTCTTGCATGGCACACTAGGGTTCAATTAAACTTCCTAAACGGAGTTGAATCACGTTGAGGTTCAAGTTCTAGCAGCAAGTGTTCATTCAGGCTAAGAACAGCACACTTGTGCTATTCTGGCCATATACAGTGCAAATAGCATTCGCGTCTGTTCCCAGCCAGTACAGTGTATTGGACTGAAGAGAAGCTCCTGTTTTACTCAGTTTCCAATACTGAGTTGAACTAGATATGCCCCGTTTGTGTAGGAAGCACAGTTCTTTTGTTCTAAGCTAGCTCACTTACGGGCCCTATAGGAAACACAGTAGAGGGAAAGAATGCTGTTTTCCTAAAACAGAGTGTTTTTCTTGCATGGCACACTAGGGTTCAATTATTCTTCCTAAACGGAGTTGAAACACGTTGAGATTCAAGTTCTAGCAGCAAGTGTGCATTCAGGCTAAGAACAGCACACTTGTGCTATTCTGGCCATATACAGTGCAAATAGCATTTGCGTCTGTTCCCAGCCAGTACAGTGTATTGGACTGAAGAGAAGCTCCTGTTTTACTCAGTTTCCAATACTGAGTTGAACTAGATATGCCCCGTTTGTGTAGGAAGCACAGTTCTTTTGTTCTGAGCTAGATCACTTACGGGCCCTATAGGAAACACAGTAGAGGTAAAGAATGCTGTTTTCCCAAAACAGAGTGTTTTTCTTGCATGGCACACTAGGGTTCAATTATTCTTCCTAAACGGAGTTAAAACACGTTGAGATTCAAGTTCTAGCAGCAAGTGTGCATTCAGGCTAAGAACAGCACACTTGTGCTATTCTGGCCATATAGAGTGCAAATAGCATTTGCGTCTGTTCCCAGCCAGTACAGTGTATTGGACTGATGAGAAGCTCCTGTTTTTCTCAGTTTCCAATACTGAGTTGAACTAGATATGCCCCGTTTCTGAGGGAGCACAGTTCTTTTGTTCTGAGCTAGCTCACTTACGGTCCCTATAGGATACACAGTAGAGTGAAAGAATGCTGTTTTCTCTAAAACAGAGTGTTTTTCTTTCATGGCACACTAGGGTTCAATTAAACTTCCTAAACGGAGTTGAATCACGTTGAGATTCAAGTTCTAGCAGCAAGTGTTCATTCAGGATAAGAACAGCACACTTGTGCTTTTCTGGCCATATACAGTGCAAATAGCATTCGCGTCTGTTTCTAGCCAGTACAGGGTATTGGACTGAAGAGAAGCTCCTGTTTTACTCAGTTTCCAATACTGAGTTGAACTAGATATGCCCCGTTTGTGTAGGAAGCACAGTTCTTTTGTTCTGAGCTAGCTCACTTACGGGCCCTATAGGAAACACAGTAGAGTGAAAGAATGCTGTTTTCTCTAAAACAGAGTGTTTTTCTTGCATGGCACACTAGGGTTCAATTAAACTTCCTAAACGGAGTTGAATCACGTTGAGATTCAAGTTCTAGCAACAAGTGTTCATTCAGGCTAAGAACAGCACTCTTGTGCTATTCTGGCCATATACAGTGCAAATAGCATTAGCGTCAGTTCCCAGCCAGTACAGTGTATTGGACTGAAGAGAAGCTCCTGTTTTACTCAGTTTCCAATACTGAGTTGAACAAGATATGGCCCGTTTGTGTAGGAAGCACAGTTCTTTTGTTCTGAGCTAGCTCACTCTACGTGCCCTATAGGAAACACAGTAGAGTGAAAGAATGCTGTTTTCTTTAAAACAGAGTGTTTTTCTTTCATGGCACACTAGGGTTCAATTAAACTTCCTAAACGGAGTTGAATCACGTTGAGATTCAAGTTCTAGCAGCAAGTGTGCATTCAGGCTAAGAACAGCACACTTGTGCTATTCTGGCCATATACAGTGCAAATATCATTCGCGACTGTTCCCAGCCAGTACAGTGTATTGGACTGAAGAGAAGCTCCTGTTTTACTCAGTTTCCAATACTGAGTTGAACTAGATATGCCCCGTTTGTGTAGGAAGCACAGTTCTTTTGTTCTGAGCTAGCTCACTTATGGGCCCTATAGAAAACACAGTAGAAGGAAAGAATGCTGTTTTCTCTAAAACAGAGTGTTTTTCTTGCATGGCACACTAGGGTTCAATTAAACTTCCTAAACGGAGTTGAATCACGTTGAGATTCAAGTTCTAGCAGCAAGTGTTCATTCAGGCTAAGAACAGCACACTTGTGTACTCTGGCCATATACAGTGCAAATAGCATTCGCGTCTGTTCCCAGCCAGTACAGTGTATTGGACTGAAGAGAAGCTCCTGTTTTACTCAGTTTCCAATACTGAGTTGAACTAGATATGCCCCGTTTGTGTAGGAAGCACAGTTTTTTGTTCTGAGCTAGCTCACTTACGGGCCCTATAGGAAACACAGTAGAGGGAAAGAATGCTGTTTTCCTAAAACAGAGTGTTTTTCTTGCATGGCACACTAGGGTTCAATTATTCTTCCTAAACGGAGTTGAAACACGTTGAGATTCAAGTTCTAGCAGCAAGTGTGCATTCAGGCTAAGAACAGCACACTTGTGCTATTCTGGCCATATACAGTGCAAATAGCATTTGCGTCTGTTCCCAGCCAGTACAGTGTATTGGACTGAAGAGAAGCTCCTGTTTTACTCAGTTTCCAATACTGAGTTGAACTAGATATGCCCCGTTTGTGTAGGAAGCACAGTTCTTTTGTTCTGAGCTAGCTCACTTACGGGCCCTTTAGGAAACACAGTAGAGGGAAAGAATGCTGTTTTCTCTAAAACAGAGTGTTTTTCTTGCATGGCACACTAGGGTTCAATTATTCTTCCTAAACGGAGTTGAATCACGTTGAGATTCAAGTTCTAGCAGCAAGTGTGCATTCAGGCTAAGAACAGCACACTTGTTCTATTCTGGCCATATACAGTGCAAATAGCATTCGCGACTGTTCCCAGCCAGTACAGTGTATTGGACTGAAGAGAAGCTCCTGTTTTACTCAGTTTCCAATACTGAGTTTAACTAGATATGCCCCGTTTGTGTAGGAAGCACAGTTCTTTTGTTCTGAGCTAGCTCACTTACGGTCCCTATAGGAAACACAGTAGAGTGAAAGAATGCTGTTTTCTCTAAAACAGAGTGTTTTTCTTGCATGGCACACTAGGGTTCAATTAAACTTCCTAAACTGAGTTGAATCACGTTGAGATTCAAGTTCTAGCAGCAAGTGTTCATTCAGGCTAAGAACAGCACACTTGTGCTATTCTGGCCATATACAGTGCAAATAGCATTCGCGACTGTTCCCAGCCAGTACAGTGTATTGGACTGAAGAGAAGCTCCTGTTTTACTCAGTTTCCAATACTGAGTTGAACTAGATATGCCCCGTTTGTGTAGGAAGCACAGTTCTTTTGTTCTGAGCTAGCTCACTTATGGGCCCTATAGGAAACACAGTAGAAGGAAAGAATGCTGTTTTCTCTAAAACGGAGTGTTTTTCTTGCATGGCACACTAGGGTTCAATTAAATTCCTAAACGGAGTTGAATCACGTTGAGATTCAAGTTCTCGCAGCAAGTGTTCATTCAGGCTAAGAACAGCACACTTGTGCTATTCTGGCCATATACAGTGCAAATAGCATTCGCGTCTGTTCCCAGCCAGTACAGTGTATTGGACTGAAGAGAAGCTCCTGTTTTACTCAGTTTCCAATACTGAGTTGAACTAGGTATGCCCCGTTTGTGTAGGAAGCACAGTTCTTTTGTTCTGAGCTAGCTCACTTACGGGCCCTATAGGAAACACAGTAGAGGGAAAGAATGCTGTTTTCCTAAAACAGAGTGTTTTTCTTGCATGGCACACTAGGGTTCAATTATTCTTCCTAAACGGAGTTGAAACACGTTGAGATTCAAGTTCTAGCAGCAAGTGTGCATTCAGGCTAAGAACAGCACACTTGTGCTATGCTGGCCATATACAGTGCAAATAGCATTTGCGTCTGTTCCCAGCCAGTACAGTGTATTGGACTGAAGAGAAGCTCCTGTTTTACTCAGTTTCCAATACTGAGTTGAACTAGATATGCCCCGTTTGTGTAGGAAGCACAGTTCTTTTGTTCTGAGCTAGATCACTTACGGGCCCTATAGGAAACACAGTAGAGGTAAAGAATGCTGTTTTCCCAAAACAGAGTGTTTTTCTTGCATGGCACACTAGGGTTCAATTATTCTTCCTAAACGGAGTTAAAACACGTTGAGATTCAAGTTCTAGCAGCAAGTGTGCATTCAGGCTAAGAACAGCACACTTGTTCTTCTGGCCATATAGAGTGCAAATAGCATTTGCGTCTGTTCCCAGCCAGTACAGTGTATTGGACTGATGAGAAGCTCCTGTTTTTCTCAGTTTCCAATACTGAGTTGAACTAGATATGCCCCGTTTGTGAGGGAGCACAGTTCTTTTGTTCTGAGCTAGCTCACTTACGGTCACTATAGGAAACACAGTAGAGTGAAAGAATGCTGTTTTCTCTAAAACAGAGTGTTTTTCTTTCATGGCACACTAGGGTTCAATTAAACTTCCTAAACGGAGTTGAATCACGTTGAGATTCAAGTTCTAGCAACAAGTGTTCATTCAGGCTAAGAACAGCACTCTTGTGCTATTCTGGCCATATACAGTGCAAATAGCATTCGCGTCAGTTCCCAGCCAGTACAGTGTATTGGACTGAAGAGAAGCTCCTGTTTTACTCAGTTTCCAATACTGAGTTGAACTAGATATGCCCCGTTTGTGTAGGAAGCACAGTTCTTTTGTTCTGAGCTAGCTCACTGTACGTGCCCTATAGGAAACACAGTAGAATGAAAGAATGCTGTTTTCTCTAAAACAGAGTGTTTTTCTTTCATGGCACACTAGGGTTCAATTAAACTTCCTAAACGGAGTTGAATCACGTTGAGATTCAAGTTCTAGCAGCAAGTGTTCATTCAGGCTAAGAACAGCACACTTGTGCTTTTCTGGCCATATACAGTGCAAATAGCATTCGCGTCTGTTTCTAGCCAGTACAGGGTATTGGACTGAAGAGAAGCTCCTGTTTTACTCAGTTTCCAATACTGAGTTGAACTAGATATGCCCCGTTTGTGTAGGAAGCACAGTTCTTTTGTTCTGAGCTAGCTCACTTACGGGCCCTATAGGAAACACAGTAGAGTGAAAGAATGCTGTTTTCTCTAAAACAGAGTGTTTTTCTTGCATGGCACACTAGGGTTCAATTAAACTTCCTAAACGGAGTTGAATCACGTTGAGATTCAAGTTCTAGCAACAAGTGTTCATTCAGGCTAAGAACAGCACTCTTGTGCTATTCTGGCCATATACAGTGCAAATAGCATTAGCGTCAGTTCCCAGCCAGTACAGTGTATTGGACTGAAGAGAAGCTCCTGTTTTACTCAGTTTCCAATACTGAGTTGAACAAGATATGGCCCGTTTGTGTAGGAAGCACAGTTCTTTGGTCTGAGCTAGCTCACTCTACGTGCCCTATAGGAAACACAGTAGAGTGAAAGAATGCTGTTTTCTTTAAAACAGAGTGTTTTTCTTTCATGGCACACTAGGGTTCAATTAAACTTCCTATACGGAGTTGAATCACGTTGAGATTCAAGTTCTAGCAGCAAGTGTGCATTCAGGCTAAGAACAGCACACTTGTGCTATTCTGGCCATATACAGTGCAAATAGCATTCGCGACTGTTCCCAGCCAGTACAGTGTTTTGGACTGAAGAGAAGCTCCTGTTTTACTCAGTTTCCAATACTGAGTTGAACTAGATATGCCCCGTTTGTGTAGGAAGCACAGTTCTTTTGTTCTGAGCTAGCTCACTTATGGGCCCTATAGAAAACACAGTAGAAGGAAAGAATGCTGTTTTCTCTAAAACAGAGTGTTTTTCTTGCATGGCACACTAGGGTTCAATTAAACTTCCTAAACGGAGTTGAATCACGTTGAGATTCAAGTTCTAGCAGCAAGTGTTCATTCAGGCTAAGAACAGCACACTTGTGCTATTCTGGCCATATACAGTGCAAATAGCATTCGCGTCTGTTCCCAGCCAGTACAGTGTATTGGACTGAAGAGAAGCTCCTGTTTTACTCAGTTTCCAATACTGAGTTGAACTAGATATGCCCCGTTTGTGTAGGAAGCACAGTTCTTTTGTTCTGAGCTAGCTCACTTACGGGCCCTATAGGAAACACAGTAGAGGGAAAGAATGCTGTTTTCCTAAAACAGAGTGTTTTTCTTGCATGGCACACTAGGGTTCAATTATTCTTCCTAAACGGAGTTGAAACACGTTGAGATTCAAGTTCTAGCAGCAAGTGTTCATGCAGGCTAAGAACAGCACACTTGTGCTATTCTGGCCATATACAGTGCAAATAGCATTCGCGACTGTTCCCAGCCAGTACAGTGTATTGGACTGAAGAGAAGCTCCTGTTTTACTCAGTTTCCAATACTGAGTTGAACTAGATATGCCCCGTTTGTGTAGGAAGCACAGTTCTTTTGTTCTGAGCTAGCTCACTTACGACCCTATAGGAAACACAGTAGAAGGAAAGAATGCTGTTTTTTCTAAAACAGAGTGTTTTTCTTGCATGGCACACTAGGGTTCAATTAAACTTCCTAAACGGAGTTGAATCACGTTGAGATTCAAGTTCTAGGAGCAAGTGTTCATTCAGGCTAAGAACAGCACTCTTGTGCTATTCTGGCCATATACAGTGCAAATAGCATTCGCGTCTGTTCCCAGCCAGTACAGTGTATTGGACTGAAGAGAAGCTCCTGTTTTACTCAGTTTCCAATACTGAGTTGAACTAGATATGCCTCGTTTGTGTAGGAAGCACAGTTCTTTTGTTCTGAGCTAGATCACTTACGGGCACTATAGGAAACACAGTAGAGGTAAAGAATGCTGTTTTCCCAAAACAGAGTGTTTTTCTTGCATGGCACACTAGGGTTCAATTATTCTTCCTAAACGGAGTTGAAACACGTTGAGATTCAAGTTCTAGCAGCAAGTGTGCATTCAGGCTAAGAACAGCACACTTGTGCTATTCTGGCCATATAGAGTGCAAATAGCATTTGCGTCTGTTCCCAGCCAGTACAGTGTATTGGACTGATGAGAAGCTCCTGTTTTACTCAGTTTCCAATACTGAGTTGAACTAGATATGCCCCGTTTGTGAGGGAGCACAGTTCTTTTGTTCTGAGCTAGCTCACTTACGGTCCCTATAGGAAACACAGTAGAGTGAAAGAATGCTGTTTTCTCTAAAACAGAGTGTTTTTCTTTCATGGCACACTAGGGTTCAATTAAACTTCCTAAACGGAGTTGAATCACGTTGAGATTCAAGTTCTAGCAACAAGTGTTCATTCAGGCTAAGAACAGCACTCTTGTGCTATTCTGGCCATATACAGTGCAAATAGCATTCGCGTCAGTTCCCAGCCAGTACAGTGTATTGGACTGAAGAGAAGCTCCTGTTTTACTCAGTTTCCAATACTGAGTTGAACTAGATATGCCCCGTTTGTGTAGGAAGCACAGTTCTTTTGTTCTGAGCTAGCTCACTTACGGGCCCTATAGGAAACACAGTAGATGGAAAGAATGCTGTTTTCTCTAAAACAGAGCGTTTTTCTTGCATGGCACACTAGCGTTCAATTAAACTTCCTAAACGGAGTTGAATCACGTTGACATTCAAGTTCTAGCAGCAAGTGTTCATTCAGGCTAAGAACAGCACTCTTGTGCTACTCAGGCCATATACAGTGCAAATAGCATTTGCGTCTGTTCCCAGCCAATACAGTGTATTGGACTGAAGAGAAGCTCCTGTTTTACTCAGTTTCCAATACTGAGTTGAACTAGATATGCCCCGTTTGTGTAGGAAGCACATTTCTTTTTTTCTGAGCTAGCTCACTTACGGGCCCTATAGGAAACACAGTAGAAGGAAAGAATGCTGTTTTCTCTAAAACAGAGTGTTTTTCTTGCATGGCACACTAGGGTTCAATTAAACTTCCTAAACGGAGTTGAATCACGTTGAGATTCAAGTTCTAGCAACAACTGTTCATTCAGGCTAAGAACAGCACTCTTGTGCTATTCTGGCCATATACAGTGCAAATAGCATTCGCGTCTGTTCCCAGCCAGTACAGTGTATTGGACTGAAGAGAAGCTCCTGTTTTACTCAGTTTCCAATACTGAGTTGAACTAGATATGCCCCGTTTGTGTAGGAAGCACAGTTCTTTTGTTCTGAGCTAGCTCACTGTACGTGCCCTCTAGGAAACACAGTAGAGTGAAAGAATGCTGTTTTCTCTAAAACAGAGTGTTTTTCTTGCATGGCACACTAGGGTTCAATTAAACTTCCTAAACGGAGTTGAATCACGTTGAGATTCAAGTTCTAGCAGCAAGTGTTCATTCAGGATAAGAACAGCACACTTGTGCTTTTCTGGCCATATACAGTGCAAATAGCATTCGCGTCTGTTTCCAGCCAGTACAGGGTATTGGACTGAAGAGAAGCTCCTGTTTTACTCAGTTTCCAATACTGAGTTGAACTAGATATGCCCCGTTTGTGTAGGAAGCACAGTTCTTTTGTTCTGAGCTAGCTCACTTACGGGCCCTATAGTAAATACAGTAGAGTGAAAGAATGCTGTTTTCTCTAAAACAGAGTGTTTTTCTTGCATGACACACTAGGGTTCAATTAAACTTCCTAAACGGAGTTGAATCACGTTGAGATTCAAGTTCTAGCAGCAAGTGTGCATTCAGGCAAAAACAGCACACTTGTGCTTTTCTGGCCATATACAGTGCAAATAGCATTCTCGTCTGTTCCCAGCCAGTACAGTGTATTGGACTGATGAGAAGCTCCTGTTTTACTCAGTTTCCAATACTGAGTTGAACTAGATATGCCCCGTTTGTGTAGGAAGCACAGTTCTTTTGTTCTGAGCTAGCTCACTTATGGGTCCTATAGGAAACACAGTAGAGGGAAAGAATGCTGTTTTCTCTAAAACAGAGTGTTTTTCTTGCATGGCACACTAGGTTTCAATTAAACTTCCTAAACGGAGTTGAAACACGTTGAGATTCAAGTTCTAGCAGCAAGTGTGCATTCAGGCTAAGAACAGCACTCTTGTGCTATTCTGGCCATACAGTGCAAATAGCATTCTCGTCTGTTCCCAGCCAGTACAGTGTATTGGTCTGAAGAGAAGCTCCTGTTTTCCTCAGTTTCCAATACTGAGTTGAACTAGATATGCCCCGTTTGTGTAGGAAGCACAGTTCTTTTGTTCTGAGCTAGCTCACTTACGGGCCCTATAGGAAACACAGTAGAAGGAATGAATGCTGTTTTCTCTAAAACAGAGTGTTTTTCTTGCATGGCACACTAGGGTTCAATTAAACTTCCTAAACGGAGTTGAATCACGTTGAGATTCAAGTTCTAGCAGCAAGTGTTCATTCAGGCTAAGAACAGCACTCTTGTGCAATTCTGGCCATATACAGTGCAAATAGCATTCGCGTCTGTTCCCAGCCAGTACAGTGTATTGGACTGAAGAGAAGCTCCTGTTTTACTCAGTTTCCAATACTGAGTTGAACTAGATATGCCCCGTTTGTGTAGGAAGCACAGTTCTTTTGTTCTGAGCTAGCTCACTTACGGGCCCTATAGGAAACACTGTAGAGTGAAAGAATGCTGTTTTCTCTAAAACAGAGTGTTTTTCTTTCATGGCACACTAGGGTTCAATTAAACTTCCTAAACGGAGTTGAATCACGTTGAGATTCAAGTTCTAGCAGCAAGTGTTCATTCAGGCTAAGAACAGCACTCTTGTGCTATTCTGGCCATATACAGTGCAAATAGCATTAGCGTCAGTTCCCATCCAGTACAGTGTATTGGACTGAAGAGAAGCTCCTGTTTTACTCAGTTTCCAATACTGAGTTGAACAAGATATGCCCCGTTTGTGTAGGAAGCACATTTCTTTTTTTCTGAGCTAGCTCACTTACGGGCCCTATAGGAAACACAGTAGAAGGAAAGAATGCTGTTTTCTCTAAAACAGAGTGTTTTTCTTGCATGGCACACTAGGGTTCAATTAAACTTCCTAAACGGAGTTGAATCACGTTGAGATTCAAATTCTAGCAGCAAGTGTTCATTCAGGCTAAGAACAGCACACTTGTGCTCTTCTGGCCATATACAGTGCAAATAGCATTCTCGTCTGTTCCCAGCCAGTACAGTGTATTGGACTGATGAGAAGCTCCTGTTTTACTCAGTTTCCAATACTGAGTTGAACTAGATATGCCCCGTTTGTGTAGGAAGCACAGTTCTTTTGTTCTGAGCTAGCTCACTTACAGTCCCTATAGGAAACACAGTAGAGTGAATGAATGCTGTTTTCTCTAAAACAGAGAGTTTTTCTTTCATGGCACACTAGGGTTCAATTAAACTTCCTAAACGGAGTTGAATCACGTTGAGATTCAAGTTCTAGCAACAAGTGTTCATTCAGGCTAAGAACAGCACTCTTGCGCTATTCTGGCCATATACAGTGCAAATAGCATTCGCGTCAGTTCCCAGCCAGTACAGTGTATTGGACTGAAGAGAAGCTCCTGTTTTACTCAGTTTCCAATACTGAGTTGAACTAGATATGCCCCGTTTGTGTAGGAAGCACAGTTCTTTTGTTCTGAGGTAGCTCACTTACGGGCCCTATAGGAAACACAGTATATGGAAAGAATGCTGTTTTCTCTAAAACAGAGCGTTTTTCTTGCATGGCACACTAGAGTTCAATTAAACTTCCTAAACGGAGTTGAATCACGTTGAGATTCAAGTTCTAGCAGCAAGTGTTCATTCAGGCTAAGAACAGCACTCTTGTGCTATTCAGGCCATATACAGTGCAAATAGCATTCGCGTCTGTTCCCAGCCAGTACAGTGTATTGGACAGAAGAGAAGCTCCTGTTTTACTCAGTTTCCAATACTGAGTTGAACTAGATATGCCCCGTTTGTGTAGGAAGCACAGTTCTTTTGTTCTGAGCTAGCTCACTTACGGGCCCTATAGGAAACACAGTAGATGGAAAGAATGCTGTTTTATCTAAAACAGAGCGTTTTTCTTGCATGGCACACTAGAGTTCAATTAAACTTCCTAAACGGAGTTGAATCACGTTGAGATTCAAGTTCTAGCAGCAAGTGTTCATTCAGGCTAAGAACAGCACTCTTGTGCTATTCTGGCCATATACAGTGCAAATAGCATTCGCGTCTGTTCCCAGCCAGTACAGTGTATTGGACTGAAGAGAAGCTCCTGTTTTACTCAGTTTCCAATACTGAGTTGAACTAGATATGCCCCGTTTGTGTAGGAAGCACAGTTCTTTTGTTCTGAGCTAGCTCACTGTAGGTGCCCTATAGGAAACACAGTAGAGTGAAAGAATGCTGTTTTCTCTAAAACAGAGTGTTTTTCTTGCATGGCACAGTAGGTTTCAATTAAACTTCCTAAACGGAGTTGAAACACGTTGAGATTCAAGTTCTAGCAGCAAGTGTGCATTCAGGCTAAGAACAGCACACTTGTGCTATTCTGGCCATATACAGTGCAAATAGCATTCTCGTCTGTTCCCAGCCAGTACAGTGTATTGGACTGAAGAGAAGTTCCTGTTTTACTCAGTTTCCAATACTGAGTTGAACTAGATATGCCCCGTTTGTGTAGGAAGCACAGTTCTTTTGTTCTGAGCTAGCTCACTTACGGGCCCTATAGGAAACACAGTAGAAGGAAAGAATGCTGTTTTCTCTAAAACAGAGTGTTTTTCTTGCATGGCACACTAGGGTTCAATTAAACTTCCTAAACGGAGTTGAATCACGTTGAGATTCAAGTTCTAGCAGCAAGTGTTCATTCAGGCTAAGAACAGCACACTTGTGCTATTCTGGCCCTAAACAGTGCAAATAGCATTCGCGTCTGTTCCCAGCCAGTACAGTGTATTGGACTGAAGAGAAGCTCCTGTTTTACTCAGTTTCCAATACTGAGTTGAACTAGATATGCCCCGTTTGTGTAGGAAGCACAGTTCTTTTGTTCTGAGCTAGCTAACTTACGGGTCCTATAGGAAACACAGTAGAGGGAAAGAATGCTGTTTTCTCTAAAACAGAGTGTTTTTCTTGCATGGCACAGTAGGTTTCAATTAAACTTCCTAAACGGAGTTGAACCACGTTGATTTCAAGTTCTAGCAGCAAGTGTGCATTCAGGCTAAGAACAGCACTCTTGTGCTATTCTGGCCATATACAGTGCAAATAGCATTCGCGTCTGTTCCCAGCCAGTACAGTGTATTGGACTGAAGAGAAGCTCCTGTTTTACTCAGTTTCCAATACTGAGTTGAACTAGATATGCCCCGTTTGTGTAGGAAGCACAGTTTTTTTGTTCGGAGCTAGCTCACTTACGGGCCCTATAGGAAACACAGTAGAAGGAAAGAATGCTGTTTTCTCTAAAACAGAGTGTTTTTCTTGCATGGCACACTAGGGTTCAATTAAACTTCCTAAACGGAGTTGAATCACGTTGAGATTCAAGTTCTAGCAGCAAGTGTTCATTCATGCTAAGAACAGCACTCTTGTGCTATTCTGGCCATATACAGTGCAAATAGCATTCGCGTCTGTTCCCAGCCAGTACAGTGTATTGGACTGAAGAGAAGCTCCTGTTTTACTCAGTTTCCAATACTGAGTTGAACTAGATATGCCCCGTTTCTGTAGGAAGCACAGTTCTTTTGTTCTGAGCTAGCTCACTTACGGGCCCTATAGGAAACACAGTAGAGTGAAAGAATGCTGTTTTCTCTAAAACAGAGTGTTTTTCTTGCATGGCACACTAGGGTTGAATTAAACTTCCTAAACGGAGTTGAATCGCGTTGAGATTCAAGTTCTAGCAGCAAGTGTTCATTCAGGCTAAGAACAGCACACTTGTGCTCTTCTGGCCATATACAGTGCAAATAGCATTCGCGTCTGTTCCCAGCCAGTACAGTGTATTGGATTGAAGAGAAGCTCCTGTTTTACTCAGTTTCCAATACTGAGTTGAACTAGATATGCCCCGTTTGTGTAGGAAGCACAGTTCTTTTGTTCTGAGCTAGCTCACTTACGGTCCCTATAGGAAACACAGTAGAGTGAAAGAATGCTGTTTTCTCTAAAACAGAGTGTTTTTCTTTCATGGCACACTAGGGTTCAATTAAACTTCCTAAACGGAGTTGAATCACGTTGAGATTCAAGTTCTAGCAGCAAGTGTTCATTCAGGATAAGAACAGCACTCTTGTGCTATTCTGGCCATATACAGAGCAAATAGCATTAGCGTCAGTTCCCAGCCAGTACAGTGTATTGAACTGAAGAGAAGCTCCTGTTTTACTCAGTTTCCAATACTGAGTTGAACAAGATATGCCCCGTTTGTGTAGGAAGCACAGTTCTTTTGTTCTGAGCTAGCTCACTGTACGTGCCCTATAGGAAACACAGTAGAGTGAAAGAATGCTGTTTTCTCTAAAACAGAACGTTTTTCTTGCATGGCACACTAGGGTTCAATTAAACTTCCTAAACGGAGTTGAATCACGTTGAGATTCAAGTTCTAGCAGCAAGTGTTCATTCAGGCTAAGAACAGCACACTTGTGCTCTTCTGGCCATATACAGTGCAAATAGCATTCGCGTCTGTTCCCAGCCAGTACAGTGTATTGGACTGAAGAGGAGCTCCTGTTTTACTCAGTTTCGAATACTGAGTTGAACTAGATATGCCCCGTTTGTGTAGGAAGCAAGGTTCTTTGTTCTGAGCTAGCTCACTTACGGGTCCTATAGGAAACACAGTAGAGGGAAAGAATGCTGTTTTCTCTAAAACAGAGCGTTTTTCTTGCATGGCACACTAGGGTTCAATTAAACGTCCTAAACGGAGTTGAAACACGTTGAGATTCAAGTTCTAGCAGCAAGTGTGCATTCAGGCTAAGAACAGCACACTTGTGCTATTCTGGCCATATACAGTGTAAATAGCATTCGCGTCTGTTCCCAGCCAGTACAGTGTATTGGACTGAAGAGAAGCTCCTGTTTTACTCAGTTTCCAATACTGAGTTGAACTAGATATACCCCGTTTGTGTAGGAAGCACAATTCTTTTTTTCTGAGCTAGCTCACTCTACGTGCCCTATAGGAAAAACAGTAGAGTGAAAGAATGCAGTTTTCTCTAAAACAGAGTGTTTTTCTTGCATGGCACACTAGGGTTCAATTAAACTTCCTAAACGGAGTTGAATCACGTTGAGAATCAAGTTCTAGCAGCAAGTGTGCATTCAGGCTAAGAACAGCACACTTGTGCTTTTCTGGCCATATACAGTGCAAATAGCATTCTCGTTAGTTCCCAGCCAGTACAGTGTATTGGACTGAAGAGAAGCTCCTGTTTTACTCAGTTTCCAATACTGAGTTGAACTAGATATGCCCCGTTTGTGTAGGAAGCACAGTTCTTTTGTTCTGAGCTAGCTCACTGTACGTGCCCTATAGGAAACACAGTAGAGTGAAAGAATGCTGTTTTCTCTAAAACAGAGTGTTTTTCTTGCATGGCACACTAGGGTTCAATTAAACTTCCTAAACGGAGTTGAATCACGTTGAGATTCAAGTTCTAGCAACAAGTGTTCATTCAGGCTAAGAACAGCACTCTTGCGCTATTCTGGCCATATACAGTGCAAATAGCATTCGCGTCAGTTCCCAGCCAGTACAGTGTATTGGACTGAAGAGAAGCTCCTGTTTTACTCAGTTTCCAATACTGAGTTGAACTAGATATGCCCCGTTTGTGTAGGAAGCACAGTTCTTTTGTTCTGAGCTAGCTCACTTACGGGCCCTATAGGAAACACAGTAGATGGAAAGAATGCTGTTTTCTCTAAAACAGAGCGTTTTTCTTGCATGGCACACTAGAGTTCAATTAAACTTCCTAAACGGAGTTGAATCACGTTGAGATTCAAGTTCTAGCAGCAAGTGTTCATTCAGGCTAAGAACAGCACTCTTGTGCTATTCAGGCCATATACAGTGCAAATAGCATTCGCGTCTGTTCCCAGCCAGTACAGTGTATTGGACTGAAGAGAAGCTCCTGTTTTACTCAGTTTCCAATACTGAGTTGAACTAGATATGCCCCGTTTGTGTAGGAAGCACAGTTCTTTTGTTCTGAGCTAGCTCACTTACGGGCCCTATAGGAAACACAGTAGATGGAAAGAATGCTGTTTTATCTAAAACAGAGCGTTTTTCTTGCATGGCACACTAGAGTTCAATTAAACTTCCTAAACGGAGTTGAATCACGTTGAGATTCAAGTTCTAGCAGCAAGTGTTCATTCAGGCTAAGAACAGCACTCTTGTGCTATTCTGGCCATATACAGTGCAAATAGCATTCGCGTCTGTTCCCAGCCAGTACAGTGTATAGGACTGAAGAGAAGCTCCTGTTTTACTCAGTTTCCAATACTGAGTTGAACTAGATATGCCCCGTTTGTGTAGGAAGCACAGTTCTTTTGTTCTGAGCTAGCTCACTGTAGGTGCCCTATAGGAAACACAGTAGAGTGAAAGAATGCTGTTTTCTCTAAAACAGAGTGTTTTTCTTGCATGGCACAGTAGGTTTCAATTAAACTTCCTAAACGGAGTTGAAACACGTTGAGATTCAAGTTCTAGCAGCAAGTGTGCATTCAGGCTAAGAACAGCACACTTGTGCTATTCTGGCCATATACAGTGCAAATAGCATTCTCGTCTGTTCCCAGCCAGTACAGTGTATTGGACTGAAGAGAAGCTCCTGTTTTACTCAGTTTCCAATACTGAGTTGAACTAGATATGCCCCGTTTGTGTAGGAAGCACAGTTCTTTTGTTCTGAGCTAGCTCACTTACGGGCCCTATATGAAACACAGTAGAAGGAAAGAATGCTGTTTTCTCTAAAACAGAGTGTTTTTCTTGCATGGTACACTAGGGTTCAATTAAACTTCCTAAACGGAGTTGAATCACGTTGAGATTCAAGTTCTAGCAGCAAGTGTTCATTCAGGCTAAGAACAGCACACTTGTGCTATTCTGGCCCTAAACAGTGCAAATAGCATTCGCGTCTGTTCCCAGCCAGTACAGTGTATTGGACTGAAGAGAAGCTCCTGTTTTACTCAGTTTCCAATACTGAGTTGAACTAGATATGCCCCGTTTGTGTAGGAAGCACAGTTCTTTTGTTCTGAGCTAGCTAACTTACGGGTCCTATAGGAAACACAGTAGAGGGAAAGAATGCTGTTTTCTCTAAAACAGAGTGTTTTTCTTGCATGGCACAGTAGGTTTCAATTAAACTTCCTAAACGGAGTTGAACCACGTTGATTTCAAGTTCTAGCAGCAAGTGTGCATTCAGGCTAAGAACAGCACTCTTGTGCTATTCTGGCCATATACAGTGCAAATAGCATTCGCGTCTGTTCCCAGCCAGTACAGTGTATTGGACTGAAGAGAAGCTCCTGTTTTACTCAGTTTCCAATACTGAGTTGAACTAGATATGCCCCGTTTGTGTAGGAAGCACAGTTTTTTTGTTCGGAGCTAGCTCACTTACGGGCCCTATAGGAAACACAGTAGAAGGAAAGAATGCTGTTTTCTCTAAAACAGAGTGTTTTTCTTGCATGGCACACTAGGGTTCAATTAAACTTCCTAAACGGAGTTGAATCACGTTGAGATTCAAGTTCTAGCAGCAAGTGTTCATTCATGCTAAGAACAGCACTCTTGTGCTATTCTGGCCATATACAGTGCAAATAGCATTCGCGTCTGTTCCCAGCCAGTACAGTGTATTGGACTGAAGAGAAGCTCCTGTTTTACTCAGTTTCCAATACTGAGTTGAACTAGATATGCCCCGTTTCTGTAGGAAGCACAGTTCTTTTGTTCTGAGCTAGCTCACTTACGGGCCCTATAGGAAACACAGTAGAGTGAAAGAATGCTGTTTTCTCTAAAACAGAGTGTTTTTCTTGCATGGCACACTAGGGTTGAATTAAACTTCCTAAACGGAGTTGAATCGCGTTGAGATTCAAGTTCTAGCAGCAAGTGTTCATTCAGGCTAAGAACAGCACACTTGTGCTCTTCTGGCCATATACAGTGCAAATAGCATTCGCGTCTGTTCCCAGCCAGTACAGTGTATTGGATTGAAGAGAAGCTCCTGTTTTACTCAGTTTCCAATACTGAGTTGAACTAGATATGCCCCGTTTGTGTAGGAAGCACAGTTCTTTTGTTCTGAGCTAGCTCACTTACGGTCCCTATAGGAAACACAGTAGAGTGAAAGAATGCTGTTTTCTCTAAAACAGAGTGTTTTTCTTTCATGGCACACTAGGGTTCAATTAAACTTCCTAAACGGAGTTGAATCACGTTGAGATTCAAGTTCTAGCAGCAAGTGTTCATTCAGGATAAGAACAGCACTCTTGTGCTATTCTGGCCATATACAGAGCAAATAGCATTAGCGTCAGTTCCCAGCCAGTACAGTGTATTGAACTGAAGAGAAGCTCCTGTTTTACTCAGTTTCCAATACTGAGTTGAACAAGATATGCCCCGTTTGTGTAGGAAGCACAGTTCTTTTGTTCTGAGCTAGCTCACTGTACGTGCCCTATAGGAAACACAGTAGAGTGAAAGAATGCTGTTTTCTCTAAAACAGAACGTTTTTCTTGCATGGCACACTAGGGTTCAATTAAACTTCCTAAACGGAGTTGAATCACGTTGAGATTCAAGTTCTAGCAGCAAGTGTTCATTCAGGCTAAGAACAGCACACTTGTGCTCTTCTGGCCATATACAGTGCAAATAGCATTCGCGTCTGTTCCCAGCCAGTACAGTGTATTGGACTGAAGAGGAGCTCCTGTTTTACTCAGTTTCGAATACTGAGTTGAACTAGATATGCCCCGTTTGTGTAGGAAGCACAGTTCTTTGTTCTGAGCTAGCTCACTTACGGGTCCTATAGGAAACACAGTAGAGGGAAAGAATGCTGTTTTCTCTAAAACAGAGCGTTTTTCTTGCATGGCACACTAGGTTTCAATTAAACGTCCTAAACGGAGTTGAAACACGTTGAGATTCAAGTTCTAGCAGCAAGTGTGCATTCAGGCTAAGAACAGCACACTTGTGCTATTCTGGCCATATACAGTGTAAATAGCATTCGCGTCTGTTCCCAGCCAGTACAGTGTATTGGACTGAAGAGAAGCTCCTGTTTTACTCAGTTTCCAATACTGAGGTGAACTAGATATGCCCCGTTTGTGTAGGAAGCACAGTTCTTTTTTTCTGAGCTAGCTCACTCTACGTGCCCTATAGGAAAAACAGTAGAGTGAAAGAATGCAGTTTTCTCTAAAACAGAGTGTTTTTCTTGCATGGCACACTAGGGTTCAATTAAACTTCCTAAACGGAGTTGAATCACGTTGAGAATCAAGTTCTAGCAGCAAGTGTGCATTCAGGCTAAGAACAGCACACTTGTGCTTTTCTGGCCATATACAGTGCAAATAGCATTCTCGTTAGTTCCCAGCCAGTACAGTGTATTGGACTGAAGAGAAGCTCCTGTTTTACTCAGTTTCCAATACTGAGTTGAACTAGATATGCCCCGTTTGTGTAGGAAGCACAGTTCTTTTGTTCTGAGCTAGCTCACTGTACGTGACCTATAGGAAACACAGTAGAGTGAAAGAATGCTGTTTTCTCTAAAACAGAGTGTTTTTCTTGCATGGCACACTAGGGTTCAATTAAACTTCCTAAACGGAGTTGAATCACGTTGAGATTCAAGTTCTAGCAGCAAGTGTTCATTCAGGCAAAAACAGCACACTTGTGCTTTTCTGGCCATATACAGTGCAAATAGCATTCGCGTCTGTTTCCAGACAGTACAGTGTATTGGACTGATGAGAAGCTCCTGTTTTACTCAGTTTCCAATACTGAGTTGAACTAGATATGCCCCGTTTGTGTAGGAAATACAGTTCTTTTGTTCTGAGCTAGCTCACTTATGGGTCCTATAGGAAACACAGTAGAGGGAAAGAATGCTCTTTTCTCTAAAACAGAGTGTTTTTCTTGCATGGCACACTAGGGTTCAATTAAACTTCCTAAACGGAGTTGAATCACGTTGAGATTCAAGTTCTAGCAGCAAGTGTGCATTCAGGCTAAGAACAGCACTCTTGTGCTATTCTGGCCATATACAGTGCAAATAGCATTCGCGTCTGTTCCCAGCCAGTACAGTGTATTGGACTGAAGAGAAGTTCCTGTTTTACTCAGTTTCCAATACTGAGTAGAACTAGATATGCCCCGTTTGTGTAGGAAGCACAGTACTTTTGTTCGGAGCTAGCTCACTTACGGGCCCTATAGGAAACACAGTAGAAGGAAAGAATGCTGTTTTCTCTAAAACAGAGTGTTTTTCTTGCATGGCACACTAGGGTTCAATTAAACTTCCTAAACGGAGTTGAATCACGTTGAGATTCAAGTTCTAGCAGCAAGTGTTCATTCATGCTAAGAACAGCACTCTTGTGCTATTCTGGCCATATACAGTGCAAATAGCATTCGCGTCTGTTCCCAGCCAGTACAGTGTATTGGACTGAAGAGAAGCTCCTGTTTTACTCAGTTTCCAATACTGAGTTGAACTAGATATGCCCCGTTTGTGTAGGAAGCACAGTTCTTTTGTTCTGAGCTAGCTCACTTACGGTCCCTATAGGAAACACAGTAGAGTGAAAGAATGCTGTTTTCTCTAAAACAGAGTGTTTTTCTTTCATGGCACACTAGGGTTCAATTAAACTTCCGAAACGGAGTTGAATCACGTTGAGATTCAAGTTCTAGCAGCAAGTGTTCATTCAGGCTAAGAACAGCACTCTTGTGCTCTTCTGGCCATATACAGTGCAAATAGCATTCGCGTCTGTTCCCAGCCAGTACAGTGTATTGGACTGAAGAGAAGCTCCTGTTTTACTCAGTTTCCAATACTGAGTTGAACTAGATATGCCCCGTTTGTGTAGGAAGCACAGTTCTTTTGTTCTGAGCTAGCTCACTGTACGTTCCCTATAGGAAACACAGTAGAGTGAAAGAATGCTGTTTTCTCTAAAACAGAGTGTTTTTCTTGCATGGCACACTAGGGTTCAATTAAACTTCCTAAACGGAGTTGAATCACGTTGAGATTCAAGTTCTAGCAGCAAGTGTTCATTCATGATAAGAACAGCACACTTGTGCTTTTCTGGCCATATACAGTGCAAATAGCATTCGCGTCTGTTTCCAGCCAGTACAGGGTATTGGACTGAAGAGAAGCTCCTGTTTTACTCAGTTTCCAATACTGAGTTGAACTAGATATGCCCCGTTTGTGTAGGAAGCACAGTTCTTTGTTCTGAGCTAGCTCACTCTACGTGCCCTATAGGAAACACAGTAGAGTGAAAGAATGCTGTTTTCTCTAAAACAGAGTGTTTTTCTTGCATGGCACACTAGGGTTCAATTAAACTTCCTAAACGGAGTTGAATCACGTTGAGATTCAAGTTCTAGCAGCAAGTGTGCATTCAGGCTAAGAACAGCACACTTGTGCTTTTCTGGCCATATACAGTGCAAATAGCATTCTCGTCTGTTCCCAGCCAGTACAGTGTATTGGACTGATGAGAAGCTCCTGTTTTACTCAGTTTCCAATACTGAGTTGAACTAGATATGCCCCGTTTGTGTAGGAAGCACAGTTCTTTTGTTCTGAGCTAGCTCACATATGGGCCCTATAGGAAACACAGTAGTGTGAAAGAATGCGGTTTTCTCTAAAACAGAGTGTTTTTCTTGCATGGCACACTGGGGTTCAATTAAACTTCCTAAACGGAGTTGAATCACGTTGAGATTCAATTTCTAGTAGCAAGTGTTCATTCAGGCTTAGAACAGCACACTTGTGCTTTTCTGGCCATATACAGTGCAAATAGCATTCGCGTCTGTTTCCAGCCAGTACAGTGTTTTGGACTGAAGAGAAGCTCCTGTTTTACTCAGTTTCCAATACTGAGTTGAACTAGATATGCCCCGTTTGTGTAGGAAGAACAGTTCTTTTGTTCTGAGCTAGCTCACTGTACTGGCCCTATAGGAAACACAACAGAGTGCAAGAATGCTGTTTTCTCTAAAACAGAGTGTTTTTCTTTCATGGCACACTAGGGTTCAATTAAACTTCCTAAACGGAGTTGAATCACGTTGAGATTCAAGTTCTAGCAGCAAGTGTTCATTCAGGCTAAGAACAGCACACATGTGCTCTTCTGGCCATATACAGTGCAAATAGCATTCTCGTCTGTTCCCAGCCAGTGTAGTGTATTGGACTGAAGAGAAGCTCCTGTTTTACTCAGTTTCCAATACTGAGTTGAACTAGATATGCCCCGTTTGTGTAGGAAGCACAGTTCTTCTGTTCTGAGCTAGCTCACTGTACATGCCCTATAGGAAACACAGTAGAGAGAAAGAATGCTGTTTTCTCTAAAACAGAGTGTTTTTCTTGCATGGCACACTAGGATTCAATTAAACTACCTAAACGGAGTTGAATCACGTTGAGATTCAAGTTCTAGCAGCAAGTGTTCATTCAGGCTAAGAACAGCACACTTGTGCTATTCTGGCCATATACAGTGAAAATAGCATTTGCGTCTGTTCCCAGCCAGTACAGTGTATTGGACTGATGAGCAGCTCCTGTTTTACTCAGTTTCCAATACTGAGTTGAACTAGATATGCCCCGTTTGTGTAGGAAGCACAGTTCTTTTGTTCTGAGCTAGCTCACTTACGGGCCTTATAGGAAACACAGTAGAGGGAAAAAATGCTGTTTTCTCTAAAACAGAGTGTTTTTCTTGCATGGCACACTAGGGTTCAATTAAACTTCCTAAACGGAGTTGAAACACGTTGAGATTCAAGTTCTAGCAGCAAGTGTTCATTCCGGCTAAGAACAGCACTTGTGCTATTCTGGCCATATACAGTGCAAATAGCATTTGCGTCTGTTCCCAGCCAGTACAGTGTATTGGAATGAAGAGAAGCTCCTGTTTTACTCAGTTTCCAATACTGAGTTGAACTAGATATGCCCCGTTTGTGTAGGAAGCACAGTTCCTTTGTTCTGAGCTCGCTCACTTATGGGCCCTATAGGAAAAAAAGTAGAGGGAAAGAATGCTGTTTTCTCTAAAACAGAGTGTTTTTCTTGCATGGCACACTAGGGTTCAATTAAACTTCCTAAACGGAGTTGAATCACGTTGAGATTCAAGTTCTAGCAGCAAGTGTTCATTCAGGCTAAGAACAGCACACTTATGCTTTTCTGGCCATATACAGTGCAAATAGCATTCGCGTCTGTTCCCAGCGAGTACAGTGAATTGGACTGAAGAGAAGCTCCTGTTTTACTCAGTTTCCAATACTGAGTTGAACTAGATATGCCCCGTTTGTGTAGGAAGCACAGTTCTTTTGTTCTGAGCAAGCTCACATACGGGCCCTATAGGAACCACAGTAGAGTGAAAGAATGCTGTTTTCTCTAAAACAAAGTGTTTTTCTTGCATGGCACACTAGGGTTCAATTAAACTTCCTAAACGGAGTTGAATCACGTTGAGATTCAAGTTCTAGCAGCAAGTGTTCATTCAGGCTAAGAACAGCACTCTTGTGCTATTCTGGCCATATACAGTGCAAATAGCATTCGCGTCTGTTCGCAGCCACTACAGTGTATTGGACTGAAGAGAAGCTCCTGTTTTACTCAGTTTCCAATACTGAGTTGAACTAGATATGCCCCGTTTGTGTAGGAAGCACAGTTCTTTGTTCTGAGCTAGCTCACTCTACGTGCCCTATAGGAAACACAGTAGAGTGAAAGAATGCTGTTTTCTCTAAAAGAGAGTGTTTTTCTTTCATGGCACACTAGGGTTCAATTAAACTTCCTAAACGGAGTTGAAACACGTTGAGATTCAATTTCTAGCAGCAAGTGTTCATTCAGGCTAAGAACAGCACACTTGTGCTTTTCTGGCAATATACAGTGCAAATAGCATTCGTGTCTGTTCCCAGCCAGTACAGTGTATTGGACTGACGAGAAGCTCCTGTTTTACTCAGTTTCCAATACTGAGTTGAACTAGATATGCCCCGTTTGTGTAGGAAGCACAGTTCTTTTGTTCTGAGCTAGCTCACTGTACGTGCCCTATAGGAAACACAGTAGAGTGAAAGAATGCTGTTTTCTCTAAAACAGAGCATTTTTCTTGCATGGCACACTAGGGTTCAATTAAACTTCCTAAACGGAGTTGAATCACGTTGAGATTCAAGTTCTAGCAGCAAGTGTTCATTCAGGTTAAGAACAGCACACTTGTGCTATTCTGGCCATATACAGTACAAATAGCATTCGCGTCTGTTCCCAGCCAGTACAGTGTATTGGACTGAAGAGAAGCTCCTGTTTTACTCAGTTTCCAATACTGAGTTGAACTAGATATGCCCCGTTTGTGTAGGAAGCACAGTTCTTTTGTTCTGAGCTAGCTCACTGTACGTGCCCTATAGGAAACACAGTAGAGTGAAAGAATGCTGTTTTCTCTAAAACAGAGCGTTTTTCTTGCATGGCACACTAGGGTTCAATTAAACTTCCTAAACGGAGTTGAATCACGTTGAGATTCAAGTTCTAGCAGCAAGTGTTCATTCAGGCTAAGAACAGCACACTTGTGCTATTCTGGCCATATACAGTGCAAATAGCATTCGCGTCTGTTCCCAGCCAGTACAGTGTATTGGACTGAAGAGAAGCTCCTGTTTTACTCAGTTTCCAATACTGAGTTGAAGTAGATATGCCCCGTTTGTGTAGGAAGCACAGTTCTTTTGTTCTGTGGTAGCTCACTCTACGTGCCCTATAGGAAACACAGTAGAGTGAAAGAATGCTGTTTTCTCTAAAACAGAGTGTTTTTCTTTCATGGCACACTAGGGTTCAATTAAACTTCCTAAACGGAGTTGAATCACGTTGAGATTCAAGTTCTAGCAGTAAGTGTTCATTCAGGCTAAGAACAGCACACTTGTGCTTTTCTAGCCATATACAGTGCAAATAGCATTCGTGTCTGTTTCCAGCCAGTACAGTGTATTGGACTGAAGAGAAGCTCCTGTTTTACTCAGTTTCCAATACTGAGTTGAACTAGATATGCCCCGTTTGTGTAGGAAGCACAGTTCTTTTGTTCTGAGCTAGCTCACTGTACGTGCCCTATAGGAAACACAGTAGAGTGAAAGAATGCTGTTTTCTCTAAAACAGAGTGTTTTTCTTTCATGGCACACTAGGGTTCAATTAAACTTCCTAAACGGAGTTGAATCACGTTGAGATTCAATTTCTAGCAGCAAGTGTTCATTCAGGCTAAGAACAGCACACTTGTGCTTTTCTGGCCATATACAGTGCAAATAGCATTCGTGTCTGTTCCCAGCCAGTACAGTGTATTGGACTGACGAGAAGCTCCTGTTTTACTCAGTTTCCAATACTGAGTTGAACTAGATATGCCCCGTTTGTGTAGGAAGCACAGTTCTTTTGTTCTGAGCTAGCTCACTCTACGTGCCCTATAGGAAACACAGTAGAGTGAAAGAATGCTGTTTTCTCTAAAACAGCGTTTTTCTTGCATGGCACACTAGGGTTCAATTAAACTTCCTCAACGTAGGTGAAACACGTTGAGATTCAAGTTCTAGCAGCAAGTGTTCATTCAGGCTAAGAACAGCACACTTGTGCTATTCTGGCCATATATAGTGCAAATAGCATTCGCGTCTGTTCCCAGCCAGTACAGTGAATTGGACTGAAGAGAAGCTCCTGTTTTACTCAGTTTCCAATACTGAGTTGAACTAGATATGCCCCGTTTGTGTAGGAAGCACAGTTCTTTTGTTCTGAGCTAGCTCACTTACAGGCCCTATTGGAAACACAGTAGAGGGAAAGAATGCTGTTTTCTCTAAAACAGAGTGTTTTTCTTGCATGGCACACTAGGGTTCAATTAAACTTCCTAAACGGAGTTGAATCACGTTGAGATTCAAGTTCTAGCAGCAAGTGTTCATTCAGGCTAAGAACAGCACACTTGTGCTAATCTGGCCATATACAGTACAAATAGCATTCGCGTCTGTTCCCAGCCAGTACAGTGTATTGGACTGAAGAGAAGCTCCTGTTTTACTCAGTTTCCAATACTGAGTTGAACTAGATATGCCCCGTTTGTGTAGGAAGCACAGTTCTTTTGTTCTGAGCTAGCTCACTTACGGGAACTATAGGAAACACAGTAGAGGGAAAGAATGCTGTTTTCTCTAAAACAGAGTGTTTTTCTTTCATGGCACACTAGGGTTCAATTAAACTTCCTAAACGGAGTTGAATCACGTTGAGATTCAAGTTCTAGCAGCAAGTGTGCATTCAGGCTAAGAACAGCACACTTGTGCTCTTCTGGCCATATACAGTGCAAATAGCATTCGCGTCTGTTCAAAGCCACTACAGTGTATTGGACTGAAGAGAAGCTCCTGTTTTACTCAGTTTCCAATACTGAGTTGAACTAGATATGCCCCGTTTGTGTAGGAAGCACAGTTCTTTGTTCTGAGCTAGCTCACTCTACGTGCCCTATAGGAAACACAGTAGAGTGAAAGAATGCTGTTTTCTCTAAAACAGAGTGTTTTTCTTTCATGGCACACTAGGGTTCAATTAAACTTCCTAAACGGAGTTGAATCACGTTGAGATTCAATTTCTAGCAGCAAGTGTTCATTCAGGCTAAGAACAGCACACTTGTGCTTTTCTGGCCATATACAGTGCAAATAGCATTCGTGTCTGTTCCCAGCCAGTACAGTGTATTGGACTGACGAGAAGCTCCTGTTTTACTCAGTTTCCAATACTGAGTTGAACTAGATATGCCCCGTTTGTGTAGGAAGCACAGTTCTTTTGTTCTGAGCTAGCTCACTCTACGTGCCCTATAGGAAACACAGTAGAGTGAAAGAATGCTGTTTTCTCTAAAACAGAGCGTTTTTCTTGCATGGCACACTAGGGTTCAATTAAACTTCCTAAACGGAGTTGAATCACGTTGAGATTCAAGTTCTAGCAGCAAGTGTTCATTCAGGCTAAGAACAGCACACTTGTGCTATTCTGGCCATATACAGTGCAAATAGCATTCGCGTCTGTTCCCAGCCAGTACAGTGTATTGGACTGAAGAGAAGCTCCTGTTTTACTCAGGTTCCAATACTGAGTTGAACTAGATATGCCCCGTTTGTGTAGGAAGCACAGTTCTTTTGTTCTGAGCTAGCTCACTGTACGTGCCCTATAGGAAACACAGTAGAGTGAAAGAATGCTGTTTTCTCTAAAACAGAGTGTTTTTCTTTCATGGCACACTAGGGTTCAATTAAACTTCCTAAACGGAGTTGAATCACGTTGAGATTCAAGTTCTAGCAGTAAGTGTTCATTCAGGCTAAGAACAGCACACTTGTGCTTTTCTGGGCATATACAGTGCAAATAGCATTCGCGTCTGTTTCCAGCCAGTACAGTGTATTGGACTGAAGAGAAGCTCCTGTTTTACTCAGTTTCCAATACTGAGTTGAGCTAGATATGCCCCGTTTGTGTAGGAAGCACAATTCTTTTGTTCTGAGCTAGCTGACTTACGGGCCTAGAGGAAACACAGTAGAGGGAAAGAATGCTGTTTTCTCTAAAACAGAATGTTTTTCTTGCATGGCACACTAGGGTTCAATTAAACTTCCTAAACGGAGTTGAAACACGTTGAGATTCAAGTTCTCGCAGCAAGTGTGCATTCAGGCTAAGAACAGCACACTTGTGCTCTTCTGGCCATATACAGTGCAAATAGCATTCGCGTCTGTTCCCAGCCAGTACAGTGTATTGGACTGAAGAGAAGCTCCTGTTTTACTCAGTTTCCAATACTGAGTTGAACTAGATATGCCCCGTTTGTGTAGGAAGCACAGTTCTTTTGTTCTGAGCTAGCTCACTTACGGGAACTATAGGAAACACAGTAGAGGGAAAGAATGCTGTTTTCTCTAAAACAGAGTGTTTTTCTTTCATGGCACACTAGGGTTCAATTAAACTTCCTAAACGGAGTTGAATCACGTTGAGATTCAAGTTCTAGCAGCAAGTGTTCATTCAGGCTAAGAACAGCACTCTTGTGCTATTCTAGCCATATACAGTGCAAATAGCATTCGCGTCTGTTCCCAGCCAGTACAGTGTATTGGACTGAAGAGAAGCTCCTGTTTTACTCTGTTTCCAATACTGAGTTGAACTAGATATGCCCCGTTTGTGTAGGAAGCACAGTTCTTTTGTTCTGATCTAGCTCACTCTACGTGCCCTATAGGAAACACAGTAGAGGGAAAGAATGCTGTTTTCTCTAAAACAGAGTGTTTTTCTTGCATGGCACACTAGGGTTCAATTAAAATTCCTAAACGGGGTTGAATCACGTTGAGATTCAAGTTCTAGCAGCACGTGTTCATTCAGGCTAAGAACAGCACTCTTGTGCTATTCTGGCCATATACAGTGCAAATAGCATTCGCGTCTGTTCCCAGCCAGTACAGTGTATTGGACTGAAGAGAAGCTCCTGTGTTACTAAGTTTCCAATACCGAGTTGAACGAGATATGCCCCGTTTGTGTAGGAAGCACAGTTCTTTTGTTCTGAGCTAGCTCACTCTACGTGCCCTATAGGAAACACAGTAGAGGGAAAGAATGCTGTTTTCTCTAAAACAGAGTGTTTTTCTTGCATGGCACACTAGGGTTCAATTAAACTTCCTAAACGGAGTTGAATCACGTTGAGATTCAAGTTCTAGCAGCAAGTGTTCATTCAGGCTAAGAACAGCACAGTTGTGCTTTTCTGGCCATATACAGTGCAAATAGCATTCGCGTCTGTTCCCAGCCAGTACAGTGTATTGGACTGAAGAGAAGCTCCTGTTTTACTCAGTTTCCAATACTGAATTGAGCTAGATATGCCCCGTTTGTGTAGGAAGCACAGTTCTTTTGTTCTGAGCTAGCTCACTTACGGGAACTATAGGAAACACAGTAGAGGGAAAGAATGCTGTTTTCTCTAAAACAGAGTGTTTTTCTTTCATGGCACACTAGGGTTCAATTAAACTTCCTAAACGGAGTTGAATCACGTTGAGATTCAAGTTCTAGCAGCAAGTGTTCATTCAGGCTAAGAACAGCACTCTTGTGCTATTCTAGCCATATACAGTGCAAATAGCATTCGCGTCTGTTCCCAGCCAGTACAGTGTATTGGACTGAAGAGAAGCTCCTGTTTTACTCTGTTTCCAATACTGAGTTGAACTAGATATGCCCCGTTTGTGTAGGAAGCACAGTTCTTTTGTTCTGATCTAGCTCACTCTACGTGCCCTATAGGAAACACAGTAGAGGGAAAGAATGCTGTTTTCTCTAAAACAGAGTGTTTTTCTTGCATGGCACACTAGGGTTCAATTAAAATTCCTAAACGGGGTTGAATCACGTTGAGATTCAAGTTCTAGCAGCACGTGTTCATTCAGGCTAAGAACAGCACTCTTGTGCTATTCTGGCCATATACAGTGCAAATAGCATTCGCGTCTGTTCCCAGCCAGTACAGTGTATTGGACTGAAGAGAAGCTCCTGTGTTACTAAGTTTCCAATACCGAGTTGAACGAGATATGCCCCGTTTGTGTAGGAAGCACAGTTCTTTTGTTCTGAGCTAGCTCACTCTACGTGCCCTATAGGAAACACAGTAGAGGGAAAGAATGCTGTTTTCTCTAAAACAGAGTGTTTTTCTTGCATGGCACACTAGGGTTCAATTAAACTTCCTAAACGGAGTTGAATCACGTTGAGATTCAAGTTCTAGCAGCAAGTGTTCATTCAGGCTAAGAACAGCACAGTTGTGCTTTTCTGGCCATATACAGTGCAAATAGCATTCGCGTCTGTTCCCAGCCAGTACAGTGTATTGGACTGAAGAGAAGCTCCTGTTTTACTCAGTTTCCAATACTGAATTGAGCTAGATATGCCCCGTTTGTGTAGGAAGCACAGTTCTTTTGTTCTGAGCTAGCTCACATACGGGCCCTAGAGGAAACACAGTAGAGTGAAAGAATGCTGTTATCTCTAAAACAGAGTGTTTTTCTTGCATGACACACTAGGGTTCAATTAAACTTCCTAAACGCAGTTGAATCACGTTGAGATTCAAGTTCTAGCAGTAAGTGTTCATTCAGGCTAAGAACAGCACACTTGTGCTTTTCTGGCCATATACAGTGCAAATAGCATTCGCATCTGTTCCCAGCCAGTACAGTGTATTGGACTGAAGAGAAGCTCCTGTTTTACTCAGTTTCCAATACTGAGTTGAACTAGATATGCCCCGTTTGTGTAGGAAGCACAGTTCTTTTGTTCTGAGCTAGCTCACTGTACGTGCCCTATAGGAAAAACAGCGGAGTGAAAGAATGCTGTTTTCTCTAAAACAGAGTGTTTTTCTTGCATGGCACACTAGGGTTCAATTAAAATTCCTAAACGGAGTTGAATCACGTTGAGATTCAAGTTCTAGCAGCAAGTGTTCATTCAGTCTAAGAACAGCACATTGTGCTTTTCTGGCCATATACAGTGCAAATAGCATTCGCGTCTGTTCCCAGCCAGTACAGTGTATTGGACTGAAGAGAAGCTCCTGTTTTACTCAGTTTCCAATACTGAGTTGAACTAGATATGCCCCGTTTGTGTAGGAAGCACAGTTCTTTTGTTCTGAGCTAGCTCACTTACGGGCCCTATTGGAAACACAGTAGAGGGAAAGAATGCTGTTTTCCCTAAAACAGAGTGTTTTTCTTGCATGGCACACTAGGGTTCAATTAAAATTCCTAAACGGGGTTGAATCACGTTGAGATTCAAGTTCTAGCAGCAAGTGTTCATTCAGGCTAAGAACAGCACACTTGTGCTATTCTGGCCATATACAGTGCAAATTGCATTCGCGTCTGTTCCCAGCCAGTACAGTGTATTGGACTGAAGAGAAGCTCCTGTGTTACTAAGTTTCCAATACCGATTTGAACGAGATATGCCCCGTTTGTGTAGGAAGCACAGTTCTTTTGTTCTGAGCTAGCTCACTTACGGGCCCTATAGGAACCACAGTAGAGGGAAAGAATGCTGTTTTCTCTAAAACAGAGTGTTTTTCTTGCATGGCACACTAGGGTTCAATTAAACTTCCTAAACAGAGTTGAAACACGTTGAGATTCAAGTTCTCGCAGCAAGTGTGCATTCAGGCTAAGAACAGCACACTTGTGCTCTTCTGGCCATATAGTGCAAATAGCATTCGCGTCTGTTCCCAGCCAGTACAGTGTATTGGACTGAAGAGAAGCTCCTGTTTTACTCAGTTTCCAATACTGAGTTGAACTAGATATGCCCCGTTTGTGTAGGAAGCACAGTTCTTTTGTTCTGAGCTAGCTCACTCTACGTGCCCTATAGGAAAAACAGCGGAGTGAAAGAATGCTGTTTTCTCTAAAACAGAGTGTTTTTATTGCATGGCACACTAGGGTTCAATTAAACTTCCTAAACGGAGTTGAATCACGTTGAGATTCAAGTTCTAGCAGCAAGTGTTCATTCAGGCTAAGAACAGCACACTTGTGCTTTTCTGGCCATAAACAGTACAAATAGCATTCGCCTCTGTTCCTAACCAGTACAGTGTATTGGACTGAAGAGAATCTCCTTTTTTACTCAGTTTCCAATACTGAGTTGAGCTAGATATGCCCCGTTTGTGTAGAAAGCACAGTTCTTTTGTTCTGAGCTTGCTCACTGTATGTGCCCTGTAGGAAACACAGTAGAGTGAAAGAATGCTGTTTTCTCTAAAACAGAGCGTTTTTCTTGCATGGCACACTAGGGTTCAATTAAACTTCCAAAACGGAGTTGAATCACGTTGAGATACAAGTTCTATCAGCATGTGTTCATTCAGGCTAAGAACAGCACACATGTGCTATTCTGGCCATATACAGTGCAAATAGCATTCGCGTCTGTTCCCAGCCAGTACAGTGTATTGGACTGAAGAGAAGCTCCTGTTTTACTCAGTTTCCAATACTGAGTTGAACTAGATATGCCCCGTTTGTGTAGGAAGCACAGTTCTTTTGTTCTGAGCTAGCTCACTGTACGTGCCCTATAGGAAAAACAGCGGAGTGAAAGAATGCTGTTTTCTCTAAAACAGAGTGTTTTTCTTGCATGGCACAGTAGGGTTCAATTAAAATTCCTAAACGGAGTTGAATCACGTTGAGATTCAAGTTCTAGTAGAAAGTGTTCATTCAGTCTAAGAACAGCACGTTGTGCTTTTCTGGCCATATACAGTGCAAATAGCATTCGCGTCTGTTCCCAGCCAGTACAGTGTATTGGACTGAAGAGAAGCTCCTGTTTTACTCAGTTTCCAATACTGAGTTGAACTAGATATGCCCCGTTTGTGTAGGAAGCACAGTTCTTTTGTTCTGAGCTAGCTCACTTACGGGCCCTATTGGAAACACAGTAGATGGAAAGAATGCTGTTTTCTCTAAAACAGAGTGTTTTTCTTGCATGGCACACTAGGGTTCAATTAAACTTCCTAAACGGAGTTGAATCACGTTGAGATTCAAGTTCTAGCAGCAAGTGTTCATTCAGGCTAAGAACAGCACACTTGTGCTATTCTGGCCATATACAGTGCAAATAGCATTCGCGTCTGTTCCCAGCCAGTACAGTGTATTGGACTGAAGAGAAGCTCCTGTGTTACTAAGTTTCCAATACTGAGTTGAACTAGATATGCCCCGTTTGTGTAGGAAGCACAGTTCTTTTGTTCTGAGCTAGCTCACTTACGGGCCATATAGGGACCACAGTAGAGGGAAAGAATGCTGTTTTCTCTAAAACAGAGCGTTTTTCTTGCATGGCACACTAGGGTTCAATTAAACTTCCTAAACGGAGTTGAATCACGTTGAGATTCAATTTTAGCAGCAAGTGTTCATTCAGGCTAAGAACAGCACACTTGTGCTATTCTGGCCATATACAGTGCAAATAGCATTCGCGTCTGTTCCCAGCCAGTACAGTGTATTTAACTGAAGAGAAGCTTCTGTTTTACTCAGTTTCCAATACTGAGTTGAACTAGATATGCCCCGTTTATGTAGGAAGCACAGTTCTTTTGTTCTGAGCTAGGTCACTGTACGTGCCCTATAGGAAACACAGTAGAGGGAAGGAATGCTGTTTTCTCTAAAACAGAGCGTTTTTCTTGCATGGCACACTAGGGTTCAATTAAACTTCCTAAACGGAGTTGAATCACGTTGAGATTCAAGTTCTAGCAGCAAGTGTTCATTCAGGCTAAGAACAGAACACTTGTGCTTTTCTGGCCATATACAGTGCAAATAGCATTCGTGTCTCTCCCAGCCAGTACAGTGTATTGGACTGAAGAGAAGCTCCTGTTTTACTCAGTTTCCAATACTGAGTTGAACTAGATATGCCCCGTTTGTGTAGGAAGCACAGTTCTTTTGTTCTGAGCTAGCTCACTCTACGTGCCCTATAGGAAACACAGCGGAGTGAAAGAATGCTGTTTTCTCTAAAACAGAGTGTTTTTATTGCATGGCACACTAGGGTTCAATTAAACTTCCTAAACGGAGTTGAATAACGTTGAGATTCAAGTTCTAGCAGCAAGTGTTCATTCAGGCTAAGAACAGCACAGTTGTGCTTTTCTGGCCATATACAGTGCAAATACCATTCACGTCTGTTCCCAGCCATACAGTGTATTGGACTGAAGAGAAGCTCCTGTTTTACTCAGTTTCCAATACTGAGTTGAGCTAGATATGCCCCGTTTGTGTAGGAAGCACAGTTCTTTTGTTCTGAGCTAGCTGACTTACGGGCCCTATAGGAAACACAGTAGAGGGAAAGAATGCTGTTTTCTCTAAAACAGAGTGTTTTTCTTGCATGGCACACTAGGGTTCAATTAAACTTCCTAAACGGAGTTGAAACACGTTGAGATTCAAGTTCTAACAGCAAGTGTGCATTCAAGCTAAGAACAGCACACTTGTGCTCTTCTGGCCATATACAGTGCAAATAGCATTCGCGTCTGTTCCCAGCCAGTACAGTGTATTGGACTGAAGAGAAGCTCCTGTTTTACTCAGTTTCCAATACTGAGTTGATCTAGATATGCCCCGTTTGTGTAGGAAGCACAGTTCTTTTGTTCTGAGCTAGCTCACTGTACGTGCCCTATAGGAAAAACAGCGGAGTGAAAGAATGCTGTTTTCTCTAAAACAGAGTGTTTTTCTTGCATGGCACACTAGGGTTCAATTAAACTTCCTCAACGGAGTTGAAACACGTTGAGATTCAAGTTCTAGCAGCAAGTGTTCATTCAGGCTAAGAACAGCACACTTGTGCTATTCTGGCCATATACAGTGCAAATAGCATTCGCGTCTGTTCCCAGCCAGTACAGTGTATTGGACTGAAGAGAAGCTCCTGTTTTACTCAGTTTCCAATACTGAGTTGAACTAGATATGCCCCGTTTGTGTAGGAAGCACAGTTCTTTTGTTCTGAGCTAGCTCACTGTACGTGCCCTATAGGAAAAACAGCGGAGTGAAAGAATGCTGTTTTCTCTAAAACAGAGTGTTTTTATTGCATGGCACACTAGGGTTCAATTAAACTTCCTAAACGGAGTTGAATCACGTTGAGATTCAAGTTCTAGCAGCAAGTGTTCATTCAGGCTAAGAACAGCACACTTGTGCTTTTCTGGCCATAAACAGTACAAATAGCATTCGCCTCTGTTCCTAACCAGTACAGTGTATTGGACTGAAGAGAATCTCCTTTTTTACTCAGTTTCCAATACTGAGTTGAGCTAGATATGCCCCGTTTGTGTAGAAAGCACAGTTCTTTTGTTCTGAGCTTGCTCACTGTATGTGCCCTGTAGGAAACACAGTAGAGTGAAAGAATGCTGTTTTCTCTAAAACAGAGCGTTTTTCTTGCATGGCACACTAGGGTTCAATTAAACTTCCAAAACGGAGTTGAATCACGTTGAGATACAAGTTCTATCAGCATGTGTTCATTCAGGCTAAGAACAGCACACATGTGCTATTCTGGCCATATACAGTGCAAATAGCATTCGCGTCTGTTCCCAGCCAGTACAGTGTATTGGACTGAAGAGAAGCTCCTGTTTTACTCAGTTTCCAATACTGAGTTGAACTAGATATGCCCCGTTTGTGTAGGAAGCACAGTTCTTTTGTTCTGAGCTAGCTCACTGTACGTGCCCTATAGGAAAAACAGCGGAGTGAAAGAATGCTGTTTTCTCTAAAACAGAGTGTTTTTCTTGCATGGCACAGTAGGGTTCAATTAAAATTCCTAAACGGAGTTGAATCACGTTGAGATTCAAGTTCTAGTAGCAAGTGTTCATTCAGTCTAAGAACAGCACGTTGTGCTTTTCTGGCCATATACAGTGCAAATAGCATTCGCGTCTGTTCCCAGCCAGTACAGTGTATTGGACTGAAGAGAAGCTCCTGTTTTACTCAGTTTCCAATACTGAGTTGAACTAGATATGCCCCGTTTGTGTAGGAAGCACAGTTCTTTTGTTCTGAGCTAGCTCACTTACGGGCCCTATTGGAAACACAGTAGATGGAAAGAATGCTGTTTTCTCTAAAACAGAGTGTTTTTCTTGCATGGCACACTAGGGTTCAATTAAACTTCCTAAACGGAGTTGAATCACGTTGAGATTCAAGTTCTAGCAGCAAGTGTTCATTCAGGCTAAGAACAGCACACTTGTGCTATTCTGGCCATATACAGTGCAAATAGCATTCGCGTCTGTTCCCAGCCAGTACAGTGTATTGGACTGAAGAGAAGCTCCTGTGTTACTAAGTTTCCAATACTGAGTTGAACTAGATATGCCCCGTTTGTGTAGGAAGCACAGTTCTTTTGTTCTGAGCTAGTTCACTTACGGGCCATATAGGGACCACAGTAGAGGGAAAGAATGCTGTTTTCTCTAAAACAGAGCGTTTTTCTTGCATGGCACACTAGGGTTCAATTAAACTTCCTAAACGGAGTTGAATAACGTTGAGATTCAAGTTCTAGCAGCAAGTGTTCATTCAGGCTAAGAACAGCACAGTTGTGCTTTTCTGGCCATATACAGTGCAAATACCATTCACGTCTGTTCCCAGCCATACAGTGTATTGGACTGAAGAGAAGCTCCTGTTTTACTCAGTTTCCAATACTGAGTTGAGCTAGATATGCCCCGTTTGTGTAGGAAGCACAGTTCTTTTGTTCTGAGCTTGCTCACTGTATGTGCCCTGTAGGAAACACAGTAGAGTGAAAGAATGCTGTTTTCTCTAAAACAGAGTGTTTTTCTTGCATGACACACTAGGGTTCAATTAAACTTCTTAAACGCAGTTGAATCACGTTGAGATTCAAGTTCTAGCAGTAAGTGTTCATTCAGGCTAAGAACAGCACACTTGTACTTTTCTGGCCATATACAGTGCAAATAGCATTCGCGTCTGTTTCCAGCCAGTACAGTGTATTGGACTGAAGAGAAGCTCCTGTTTTACTCAGTTTCCAATACTGAGTTGAACTAGATATGCCCCGTTTGTGTAGGAAGCACAGTTCTTTTGTTCTGAGCTAGCTGACTTACGGGCCCTATAGGAAACACAGTAGAGGGAAAGAATGCTGTTTTCTCTAAAACAGAGTGTTTTTCTTGCATGGCACACTAGGGTTCAATTAAACTTCCTAAACGGAGTTGAAACACGTTGAGATTCAAGTTCTAACAGCAAGTGTGCATTCAAGCTAAGAACAGCACACTTGTGGTCTTCTGGCCATATACAGTGCAAATAGCATTCGCGTCTGTTCCCAGCCAGTACAGTGTATTGGACTGAAGAGAAGCTCCTGTTTTACTCAGTTTCCAATACTGAGTTGATCTAGATATGCCCCGTTTGTGTAGGAAGCACAGTTCTTTTGTTCTGAGCTAGCTCACTGTACGTGCCCTATAGGAAAAACAGCGGAGTGAAAGAATGCTGTTTTCTCTAAAACAGAGTGTTTTTCTTGCATGGCACACTAGGGTTCAATTAAACTTCCTCAACGGAGTTGAAACACGTTGAGATTCAAGTTCTAGCAGCAAGTGTTCATTCAGGCTAAGAACAGCACACTTGTGCTATTCTGGCCATATACAGTGCAAATAGCATTCGCGTCTGTTCCCAGCCAGTACAGTGTATTGGACTGAAGAGAAGCTCCTGTTTTACTCAGTTTCCAATACTGAGTTGAACTAGATATGCCCCGTTTGTGTAGGAAGCACAGTTCTTTTGTTCTGAGCTAGCTCACTGTACGTGCCCTATAGGAAAAACAGCGGAGTGAAAGAATGCTGTTTTCTCTAAAACAGAGTGTTTTTATTGCATGGCACACTAGGGTTCAATTAAACTTCCTAAACGGAGTTGAATCACGTTGAGATTCAAGTTCTAGCAGCAAGTGTTCATTCAGGCTAAGAACAGCACACTTGTGCTTTTCTGGCCATAAACAGTACAAATAGCATTCGCCTCTGTTCCTAACCAGTACAGTGTATTGGACTGAAGAGAATCTCCTTTTTTACTCAGTTTCCAATACTGAGTTGAGCTAGATATGCCCCGTTTGTGTAGAAAGCACAGTTCTTTTGTTCTGAGCTTGCTCACTGTATGTGCCCTGTAGGAAACACAGTAGAGTGAAAGAATGCTGTTTTCTCTAAAACAGAGCGTTTTTCTTGCATGGCACACTAGGGTTCAATTAAACTTCCAAAACGGAGTTGAATCACGTTGAGATACAAGTTCTATCAGCATGTGTTCATTCAGGCTAAGAACAGCACACATGTGCTATTCTGGCCATATACAGTGCAAATAGCATTCGCGTCTGTTCCCAGCCAGTACAGTGTATTGGACTGAAGAGAAGCTCCTGTTTAACTCAGTTTCCAATACTGAGTTGAACTAGATATGCCCCGTTTGTGTAGGAAGCACAGTTCTTTTGTTCTGAGCTAGCTCACTGTACGTGCCCTATAGGAAAAACAGCGGAGTGAAAGAATGCTGTTTTCTCTAAAACAGAGTGTTTTTCTTGCATGGCACAGTAGGGTTCAATTAAAATTCCTAAACGGAGTTGAATCACGTTGAGATTCAAGTTCTAGTAGCAAGTGTTCATTCAGTCTAAGAACAGCACGTTGTGCTTTTCTGGCCATATACAGTGCAAATAGCATTCGCGTCTGTTCCCAGCCAGTACAGTGTATTGGACTGAAGAGAAGCTCCTGTTTTACTCAGTTTCCAATACTGAGTTGAACTAGATATGCCCCGTTTGTGTAGGAAGCACAGTTCTTTTGTTCTGAGCTAGCTCACTTACGGGCCCTATTGGAAACACAGTAGATGGAAAGAATGCTGTTTTCTCTAAAACAGAGTGTTTTTCTTGCATGGCACACTAGGGTTCAATTAAACTTCCTAAACGGAGTTGAATCACGTTGAGATTCAAGTTCTAGCAGCAAGTGTTCATTCAGGCTAAGAACAGCACACTTGTGCTATTCTGGCCATATACAGTGCAAATAGCATTCGCGTCTGTTCCCAGCCAGTACAGTGTATTGGACTGAAGAGAAGCTCCTGTGTTACTAAGTTTCCAATACTGAGTTGAACTAGATATGCCCCGTTTGTGTAGGAAGCACAGTTCTTTTGTTCTGAGCTAGCTCACTTACGGGCCATATAGGGACCACAGTAGAGGGAAAGAATGCTGTTTTCTCTAAAACAGAGCGTTTTTCTTGCATGGCACACTAGGGTTCAATTAAACTTCCTAAACGGAGTTGAATAACGTTGAGATTCAAGTTCTAGCAGCAAGTGTTCATTCAGGCTAAGAACAGCACAGTTGTGCTTTTCTGGCCATATACAGTGCAAATACCATTCACGTCTGTTCCCAGCCATACAGTGTATTGGACTGAAGAGAAGCTCCTGTTTTACTCAGTTTCCAATACTGAGTTGAGCTAGATATGCCCCGTTTGTGTAGGAAGCACAGTTCTTTTGTTCTGAGCTTGCTCACTGTATGTGCCCTGTAGGAAACACAGTAGAGTGAAAGAATGCTGTTTTCTCTAAAACAGAGTGTTTTTCTTGCATGACACACTAGGGTTCAATTAAACTTCTTAAACGCAGTTGAATCACGTTGAGATTCAAGTTCTAGCAGTAAGTGTTCATTCAGGCTAAGAACAGCACACTTGTACTTTTCTGGCCATATACAGTGCAAATAGCATTCGCGTCTGTTTCCAGCCAGTACAGTGTATTGGACTGAAGAGAAGCTCCTGTTTTACTCAGTTTCCAATACTGAGTTGAACTAGATATGCCCCGTTTGTGTAGGAAGCACAGTTCTTTTGTTCTGAGCTAGCTGACTTACGGGCCCTATAGGAAACACAGTAGAGGGAAAGAATGCTGTTTTCTCTAAAACAGAGTGTTTTTCTTGCATGGCACACTAGGGTTCAATTAAACTTCCTAAACGGAGTTGAAACACGTTGAGATTCAAGTTCTAACAGCAAGTGTGCATTCAAGCTAAGAACAGCACACTTGTGCTCTTCTGGCCATATACAGTGCAAATAGCATTCGCGTCTGTTCCCAGCCAGTACAGTGTATTGGACTGAAGAGAAGCTCCTGTTTTACTCAGTTTCCAATACTGAGTTGATCTAGATATGCCCCGTTTGTGTAGGAAGCACAGTTCTTTTGTTCTGAGCTAGCTCACTGTACGTGCCCTATAGGAAAAACAGCGGAGTGAAAGAATGCTGTTTTCTCTAAAACAGAGTGTTTTTCTTGCATGGCACACTAGGGTTCAATTAAACTTCCTCAACGGAGTTGAAACACGTTGAGATTCAAGTTCTAGCAGCAAGTGTTCATTCAGGCTAAGAACAGCACACTTGTGCTATTCTGGCCATATACAGTGCAAATAGCATTCGCGTCTGTTCCCAGCCAGTACAGTGTATTGGACTGAAGAGAAGCTCCTGTTTTACTCAGTTTCCAATACTGAGTTGAACTAGATATGCCCTGTTTGTGTAGGAAGCACAGTTCTTTTGTTCTGAGCTAGCTCACTGTACGTGCCCTATAGGAAAAACAGCGGAGTGAAAGAATGCTGTTTTCTCTAAAACAGAGTGTTTTTCTTGCATGGCACACTAGGGTTCAATTAAACTTCCTAAACGGAGTTGAATCACGTTGAGATTCAAGTTCTAGCAGCAAGTGTTCATTCAGTCTAAGAACAGCACATTGTGCTTTTCTGGCCATATACAGTGCAAATAGCATTCGCGTCTGTTCCCAGCCAGTACAGTGTATTGGACTGAAGAGAAGCTCCTGTTTTACTCAGTTTCCAATACTGAGTTGAACTAGATATTCCCCGTTTGTGGAGGAAGCACAGTTCTTTTGTTCTGAGCTAGCTCACTTACGGGCCCTATTGGAAACACAGTAGAGGGAAAGAATGCTGTTTTCTCTAAAACAGAGTGTTTTTCTTGCATGGCACACTAGGGTTCAATTAAAATTCCTAAACGGAGTTGAATCACGTTGAGATTCAAGTTCTAGCAGCAAGTGTTCATTCAGGCTAAGAACAGCACACTTGTGCTATTCTGGCCATATACAGTGCAAATAGCATTCGCGTCTGTTCCCAGCCAGTACAGTGTATTGGACTGAAGAGAAGCTCCTGTGTTACTAAGTTTCCAATACCGAGTTGAACGAGATATGCCCCATTTGTGTAGGAAGCACAGTTCTTTTGTTCTGAGCTAGCTCACTTACGGGCCCTATAGGAAACACAGTAGAGTGAAAGAATGCTGTTTTCTCTAAAACAGAGTGTTTTTCTTGCATGGCACAGTAGGGTTCAATTAAACTTCCTAAACGGAGTTGAATCACGTTGAGATACAAGTTCTAGCAGCAAGTGTTCATTCAGGCTAAGAACAGCACACTTGTGCTATTCTGGTCATATACAGTGCAAATAGCATTCGCGTCTGTTCCCAGCCAGTACAGTGTATTGGACTGAAGAGAAGCTCCTGTTTTACTCAGTTTCCAATACTGAGTTGAACTAGATATGCCCCGTTTGTGTAGGAAGCACAGTTCTTTTGTTCTGAGCTTGCTCACTGTATGTGCCCTGTAGGAAACACAGAAGAGTGAAAGAATGCTGTTTTCTCTAAAACAGAGCGTTTTTCTTGCATGGCACACTAGGGTTCAATTAAACTTCCTAAACGGAGTTGAATCACGTTGAGATTCAAGTTCTATCAGCATGTGTTCATTCAGGCTAAGAACAGCACACTTGTGCTATTCTGGCCATATACAGTGCAAATAGCATTCGCGTCTGTTCCCAGCCAGTACAGTGTATTGGACTGAAGAGAAGCTCCTGTTTTACTCAGTTTCCAATACTGAGTTGAACTAGATATGCCCCGTTTGTGTAGGAAGCACAGTTCTTTTGTTCTGAGCTAGCTCACTGTACGTGCCCTATAGGAAAAACAGCGGAGTGAAAGAATGCTGTTTTCTCTAAAACAGAGTGTTTTTCTTGCATGGCACAGTAGGGTTCAATTAAAATTCCTAAACGGAGTTGAATCACGTTGAGATTCAAGTTCTAGTAGCAAGTGTTCATTCAGTCTAAGAACAGCACATTGTGCTTTTCTGGCCATATACAGTGCAAATAGCATTCGCGTCTGTTCCCAGCCAGTACAGTGTATTGGACTGAAGAGAAGCTCCTGTGTTACTCAGTTTCCAATACTGAGTTGAACTAGATATGCCCCGTTTGTGTAGGAAGCACAGTTCTTTTGTTCTGAGCTAGCTCACTTACGGGCCATATAGGGACCACAGTAGAGGGAAAGAATGCTGTTTTCTCTAAAACAGAGCGTTTTTCTTGCATGGCACACTAGGGTTCAATTAAACTTCCTAAACGGAGTTGAAACACGTTGAGATTCAAGTTCTTGCAGCAAGTGTGCATTCAGGCTAAGAACAGCACACTTGTGCTTTTCTGGCCATATACAGTGCAAATAGCATTCGTGTCTCTCCCAGCCAGTACAGTGTATTGGACTGAAGAGAAGCTCCTGTTTTATTCAGTTTCCAATACTGAGTTGAACTAGATATGCCCCATTTGTGTAGGAAGCACAGTTCTTTTGTTCTGAGCTAGCTCACTTACGGGCCCTATAGGAACCACAGTAGAGTGAAAGAATGCTGTTTTCTCTAAAACAGAGCGTTTTTCTTGCATGGCACACTAGGGTTCAATTAAACTTCCTAAACGGAGTTGAATCACGTTGAGATTCAATTCTAGCAGCAAGTGTTCATTCAGGCTAAGAACAGCACACTTGTGCTATTCTGGCCATATACAGTGCAAATAGCATTCGCGTCTGTTCCCAGCCAGTACAGTGTATTGAACTGAAGAGAAGCTTCTGTTTTACTCAGTTTCCAATACTGAGTTGAACTAGATATGCCCCGTTTATGTAGGAAGCACAGTTCTTTTGTTCTGAGCTAGGTCACTGTACGTGCCCTATAGGAAACACAGTAGAGGGAAAGAATGCTGTTTTCTCTAAAACAGAGCGTTTTTCTTGCATGGCACACTAGGGTTCAATTAAACTTCCTAAACGGAGTTGAATCACGTTGAGATTCAAGTTCTAGCAGCAAGTGTTCATTCAGGCTTAGAACAGAACAATTGTGCTTTTCTGGCCATATACAGTGCAAATAGCATTCGTGTCTCTCCCAGCCAGTACAGTGTATTGGACTGAAGAGAAGCTCCTGTTTTACTCAGTTTCCAATACTGAGTTGAACTAGATATGCCCCGTTTGTGTAGGAAGCACAGTTCTTTTGTTCTGAGCTAGCTCACTTACGGGCCCTATAGGAACCACAGTAGAGTGAAAGAATGCTGTTTCTCTAAAACAGAGTGTTTTTCTTGCATGGCACACTAGGGTTCAATTAAACTTCCTAAACGGAGTTGAATCACGTTGAGATTCAAGTTCTAGCAGCAAGTGTTCATTCAGGCTAAGAACAGCACACTTGTGCTATTCTGGCCATATACAGTGCAAATAGCAGTCGCGTCTCTCCCAGCCAGTACAGTGTATTGGACTGAAGAGAAGCTCCTGTTTTACTCAGTTTCCAATACTGAGTTGAACTAGATATGCCCCGTTTGTGTAGGAAGCACAGTTCTTTTGTTCTCAGCTAGCTCACTTACGGGCCCTATAGGAAACACAGTAGAGGGAAAGAATGCTGTTTTCTCTAAAACAGAGTGTTTTTCTTGCATGGCACACTAGGGTTCAATTAAAATTCCTAAACGGAGTTGAATCACGTTGAGATTCAAGTTCTAGCAGCAAGTGTTCATTCAGGCTAAGAACAGCACACTTGTGCTATTCTGGCCATATACAGTGCAAATAGCATTCGCGTCTGTTCCCAGCCAGTACAGTGTAGTGGACTGAAGAGAAGCTCCTGTTTTTCTCAGTTTCCAATACTGAGTTGAACTAGATATGCCCCGTTTGTGTAGGAAGCACAGTTCTTTTGTTCTGAGCTAGCTCACTGTACGTGCCCTATAGGAAACACAGTGGAGTGAAAGAATGCTGTTTTCTCTAAAACAGAGTGTTTTTCTTGCATGGCACACTAGGGTTCAATTAAACTTCCTAAACGGAGTTGAATCACGTTGAGATTCAAGTTCTAGCAGCAAGTGTTCATTCAGGCTAAGAACAGCACACTTGTGCTATTCTGGCCATATACAATGCAAATAGCATTCGCGTCTGTTCCCAGCCAGTACAGTGTATTGGCCTGAAGAGAAGCTCCTGTTTTACTCAGTTTCCAATACTGAGTTGAACTAGATATGCCCCGTTTGTGTAGGAAGCACAGTTCTTTTGTTCTGAGCTAGCTCACTTACGGGCCCTATAGGAAACACAGTAGAGTGAAAGAATGCTGTTTTCTCTAAAACAGAGTGTTTTTTTTTGCATGGCACACTAGGGTTCAATTAAACTTCCTAAACGGAGTTGAATCACGTTGAGATTCTAGTTCTAGCAGCAAGTGTTCATTCAGGCTAAGAACAGCACACTTGTGCTTTTCTGGCCATATACAGTGCAAATAGCATTCGCGTCAGTTCCCAGCCAGTACAGTGTATTGGACTGAAGAGAAGCTCCTGTTTTACTCAGTTTCCAATACTGAGTTGAACTAGATATGCCCCGTTTGTGTAGGAAGCACAGTTCTTTTGTTCTGAACTAGCTCACTTACGGGCCCTATAGGAAACACAGTAGAGTGAAAGAATGCTGTTTTCTCTAAAACAGAGTGTCTTTCTTGCATGGCACACTAGGGTTCAATTAAACTTCCTAAACGGAGTTGAATCACGTTGAGATTCAAGTTCTAGCAGCAAGTGTTCATTCAGGCTAAGAACAGCACTCTTGTGCTATTCTGGCCATATACAGTGCAAATAGCATTCGCGTCTGTACCCAGCCAGTACAGTGTATTGGACTGAAGAGAAGCTCCTGTGTTACTCAGTTTCCAATACTGAGTTGAACTAGATATGCCCCGTTTGTGTAGGAAGCACAGTTCTTTGTTCTGATCTAGCTCACTTACGGGCCCTATAGGAAACACAGTAGAGGGAAAGAATGCTGTTTTCTCTAAAACAGAGTGTTTTTCTTGCATGGCACACTAGGGTTCAATTAAACTTCCTAAACGGAGTTGAAACACGTTGAGATTCAAGTTCTAGCAGCAAGTGTTCATTCAGGCTAAGAACAGCACCCTTGTGCTATTCTGGCCATATACAGTGCAAACAGCATTCGCGTTTGTTCCCAGCCAGTACAGTGTATTGGACTGAAGAGAAGCTCCTGTTTTACTCAGTTTCCAATACTGAGTTGAGCTAGATATGCCCCGTTTGTGTAGGAAGCACAGTTCTTTTGTTCTGAGCTAGCTCACTGTACATGCCCTATAGGAAACACAGTAGAGTGAAAGAATGCTGTTTTCTCTAAAACAGAGTGTTTTTCTTGCATGGCACACTAGGGTTCAATTAAAATTCCTAAACGCAGTTGAATCACGTTGAGATTCAAGTTCTAGCAGCAAGTGTTCATTCAGGCTAAGAACAGCACACTTGTGCTTTTCTGGCCATATACAGGGCAAATAGCATTCGCGTCTGTTCCCAACCAGTACAGTGTAGTGGACTTAAGAGAAGCTCCTGTGTTACTCAGTTTCCAATACTGAGTTGAACTAGATATGCCCCGTTTGTGTAGGAAGCACAGTTCTTTTGTTCTGAGCTAGCTCACTGTACGTGCCCTATAGGAAACACAGGAGAGTGAAAGAATGCTGTTTTCTCTAAAACAGAGCGTTTTTCTTGCATGGCACACTAGGGTTCAATTAAACTTCCTAAACGGAGTTGAATCACGTTGAGATTCAAGTTCTAGCAGCAAGTGTTCATTCAGGCTAAGAACAGCACACTTGTGCTATTCTGGCCATATACAGTGCAATTAGCATTCGTGTCTGTTCCCAGCCAGTACAGTGTATTGGACTGAAGAGAAGCTCCTGTTTTACTCAGGTTCCAATACTGAGTTGAACTGGATGTGCCCCGTTTGTGTAGGAAGCACAGTTCTTTTGTTCTGAGCTAGCTCACTGTACGTGCCCTATAGGATACACAGCGGAGTGAAAGAATGCTGTTTTCTCTAAAACAGAGTGTTTTTCTTGCATGGCACACTAGGGTTCAATTAAACTTCCTAAACGGAGTTGAATCACGTTTAGATTCAAGTTCTAGCAGCAAGTGTTCATTCAGGCTAAGAACAGCACTCTTGTGCTATTCTGGCCATGAACAGTGCAAATAGCATTCGCGTCTGTTCCAAGCCAGTACAGTGTATTGGCCTGAAGAGAAGCTCCTGTTTTACTCAGTTTCCAATACTGAGTTGAACTAGATATGCCCCGTTTGTGTAGGAAGCACAGTTCTTTTGTTCTGAGCTAGCTCACTTACGGGCCATATAGGAACCACAGTAGAGGGAAAGAATGCTGTTTTCTCTAAAACAGAGCGTTTTTCTTGCATGGCACACTAGGGTTCAATTAAACTTCCTAAACGGAGTTGAATCACGTTGAGATTCAAGTTCTAGCAGCAAGTGTTCATTCAGGCTAAGAACAGCACACTTGTGCTTTTCTGGCCATATACAGTGCAAATAGCATTCGTGTCTCTCCCAGCCAGTACAGTGTATTGGACTGAAGAGAAGCTCCTGTTTTATTCAGTTTCCAATACTGAGTTGAACTAGATATGCCCCATTTGTGTAGGAAGCACAGTTCTTTTGTTCTGAGCTAGCTCACTTACGGGCCCTATAGGAACCACAGTAGAGTGAAAGAATGCTGTTTTCTCTAAAACAGAGCGTTTTTCTTGCATGGCACACTAGGGTTCAATTAAACTTCCTAAACGGAGTTGAATCACGTTGAGATTCAAGTTCTAGCAGCAAGTGTTCATTCAGGCTAAGAACAGCACACTTGTGCTATTCTGGCCATATACAGTGCAAATAGCATTCGCGTCTGTTCCCAGCCAGTATAGTGTATTGAACTGAAGAGAAGCTTCTGTTTTACTCAGTTTCCAATACTGAGTTGAACTAGATATGCCCCGTTTATGTAGGAAGCACAGTTCTTTTGTTCTGAGCTAGCTTACTTACGGGCCCTATAGGAACCACAGTAGAGTGAAAGAATGCTGTTTTCTCTAAAACAGAGCGTTTTTCTTGCATGGCACACTAGGGTTCAATTAAACTTCCTAAACGGAGTTGAATCACGTTGAGATTCAAGTTCTAGCAGCAAGTGTTCATTCAGGCTAAGAACAGCACACTTGTGCTATTCTGGCCATATACAGTGCAAATAGCATTCGTGTCTCCCCCAGCCAGTACAGTGTATTGGACTGAAGAGAAGCTCCTGTTTTACTCAGTTTCCAATACTGAGTTGAACTTGATATGCCCCGTTTGTGTAGGAAGCACAGTTCTTTTGTTCTCAGCTAGCTCACAAACGGGCCCTATAGGAAACACAGTAGAGGGAAAGAATGCTGTTTTCTCTAAAACAGAGTGTTTTTCTTGCATGGCACACTAGGGTTCAATTAAACTTCCTTAACGGAGTTGAATCACGTTGAGATTCAAGTTCTAGCAGCAAGTGTTCATTCAGGCTAAGAACAGCACACTTGTGCTATTCTGGCCATATACAGTGCAAATAGCATTCGCGTCTGTTCACAGCCAGTACAGTGTATTGGACTGAAGAGAAGCTCCTGTTTTACTCAGTTTCCAATACTGAGTTGAACTAGATATTCCCCGTTTGTGTAGGAAGCACAGTTCTTTTGTTCTGAGCTAGCTCACTTACGGGCCCTATTGGAAACACAGTAGTTGGAAAGAATGCTGTTTTCTCTAAAACAGAGTGTTTTTCTTGCATGGCACACTAGGGTTCAATTAAACTTCCTAAACGGAGTTGAATCACGTTGAGATTCAAGTTCTAGCAGCAAGTGTTCATTCAGGCTAAGAACAGCACACTTGTGCTTTTCTGGCCATAAACAGTACAAATAGCATTCGCGTCTGTTCCCAACCAGTACAGTGTATTGGACTGAAGAGAAGCTCCTGTTTTTCCCAGTTTCCAATACTGAGTTGATCTAGATATGCCCCGTTTGTGTAGGAAGCACAGTTCTTTTGTTCTGAGCTTACTCACTGTATGTGCCCTGTAGGAAACACAGTAGAGTGAAAGAATGCTGTTTTCTTTAAAACAGAGCGTTTTTCTTGCATGGCACACTAGGGTTCAATTAAACTTCCTAAACGGAGTTGAATCACGTTGAGATTCAAGTTCTAGCAGCAAGTGTTCATTCAGGCTAAGAACAGCACTCTTGTGCTATTCTGGCCATATACAGTGCAAATAGCATTCCCGTCTGTTCCCAGCCAGTACAGTGTATTGGACTGAAGAGAAGCTCCTGTTTTACTCAGTTTCCAATACTGAGTTGAACTAGATATGCCCCGTTCGTGTAGGAGTCACAGTTCTTTTGTTCTGAAGTAGCTCACTCTACGTGCCCTATTGGAAACACAGTAGAGGGAAAGAATGCTGTTTTCTCTAAAACAGAGTGTTTTTCTTGCATGGCACACTAGGGTTCATTTAAAATTCCTAAACGGAGTTGAATCACGTTGAGATTCAGGTTCTAGCAGCAAGTGTTCATTCAGGCTAAGAACAGCACACTTGTGCTATTCTGGCCATATACAGTGCAAATAGCATTCGCGTCTGTTCCCAGCCAGTACAGTGTATTGGACTGATGAGAAGCTCCTGTTTTACTAAGTTTCCAATACTGAGTTGAACTAGATATGCCCCGTTTGTGTAGGAAGCACAGTTCTTTTGTTCTGAGCTAGCTCACTTACGGGCCCTATAGGAACCACAGTAGAGGGAAAGAATGCTGTTTTCTCTAAAACAGAGCGTTTCTCTTGCATGGCACACTAGGGTTCAATTAAACTTCCTAAACGGAGTTGAATCACGTTGAGATTCAAGTTCTAGCAGCAAGTGTTCATTCAGGCTAAGAACAGCACATTGTGCTTTTCTGGCCATATACAGTGCAAAGAGCATTCGCGTCTGTTCCCAGCCAGTACAGTGTATTGGACTGAAGAGAAGCTCCTGTTTTACTCAGTTTCCAATACTGAGTTGAACTAGATATGCCCCGTTTGTGTAGGAAGCACAGTTCTTTTGTTCTGAGCTAGCTCACTTACGGGCCCTATTGGAAACACAGTAGTTGGAAAGAATGCTGTTTCTCTAAAACAGAGTGTTTTTCTTGCATGGCACACTAGGGTTCAATTAAACTTCCTAAACGGAGTTGAATCACGTTGAGATTCAAGTTCTAGCAGCAAGTGTTCATTCAGGCTAAGAACAGCACCTTTGTGCTATTCTGGCCATATACAGTGCAAATAGCATTTGCGTCTGTTCCCAGCCAGTACAGTGTATTGGACTGAAGAGAATCTCCTGTTTTACTCAGTTTCCAATACTGAGTTGAACTAGATATGCCCCGTTTGTGTAGGAAGCACAGTTCTTTTGTTCTGAGCTAGCTCACTGTACGTGCCCTATAGGAAACACAGCGGAGTGAAAGAATGCTGTTTTCTCTAAAACAGAGTGTTTTTCTTGCATGGCACACTAGGATTCAATTAAACTTCCTAAACGGAGTTGAATCACGTTGAGATTCAAGTTCTAGCAGCAAGTGTTCATTCAGGCTAAGAACAGCACACTTGTGCTTTTCTGGCCATAAACAGTACAAATAGCATTCGCGTCTGTTCCCAACCAGTACAGTGTATTGGACTGAAGAGAAGCTCCTGTTTTACCCAGTTTCCAATACTGAGTGGATCTAGATATGCCCCGTTTGTGTAGGAAGCACAGTTCTTTTGTTCTGAGCTTGCTCACTGTATGTGCCCTGTAGGAAACACAGTAGAGTGAAAGAATGCTGTTTTCTCTAAAACAGAGCGTTTTTCTTGCATGGCACACTAGGGTTCAATTAAACTTCCTAAACGGAGTTGAATCACGTTGAGATTCAAGTTCTAGCAGCAAGTGTTCATTCAGGCTAAGAACAGCACACTTGTGCTATTCTGGCCATATACAGTGCAAATAGCATTCGCGTCTGTTCCCAGCCAGTACAGTGTATTGGACTGATGAGAAGCTCCTGTTTTACTAAGTTTCCAATACTGAGTTGAACTAGATATGCCCCGTTTATGTAGGAAGCACAGTTCTTTTGTTCTGAGCTAGCTCACTTACGGGCCCTATAGGAACCACAGTAGAGGGAAAGAATGCTGTTTTCTCTAAAACAGAGCGTTTTTCTTGCATGGCACACTAGGGTTCAATTAAACTTCCTAAACGGAGTTGAATCACGTTGAGATTCAAGTTCTAGCAGCAAGTGTTCATTCAGGCTAAGAACAGCACTCTTGTGCTATTCTGGCCATATACAGTGCAAATAGCATTCGCGTCTGTACCCAGCCAGTACAGTGTATTGGACTGAAGAGAAGCTCCTGTGTTACTCAGTTTCCAATACTGAGTTGAACTAGATATGCCCCGTTTGTGTAGGAAGCACAGTTCTTTGTTCTGATCTAGCTCACTTACGGGCCCTATAGGAAACACAGTAGAGGGAAAGAATGCTGTTTTCTCTAAAACAGAGTGTTTTTCTTGCATGGCACACTAGGGTTCAATTAAACTTCCTAAACGGAGTTGAAACACGTTGAGATTCAAGTTCTAGCAGCAAGTGTTCATTCAGGCTAAGAACAACACCCTTGTGCTATTCTGGCCATATACAGTGCAAACAGCATTCGCGTGTGTTCCCAGCCAGTACAGTGTATTGGACTGAAGAGAAGCTCCTGTTTTACTCAGTTTCCAATACTGAGTTAAGCTAGATATGCCCCGTTTGTGTAGGAAGCACAGTTCTTTTGTTCTGAGCTAGCTCACTGTACATGCCCTATAGGAAACACAGTAGAGTGAAAGAATGCTGTTTTCTCTAAAACAGAGTGTTTTTCTTGCATGGCACACTAGGGTTCAATTAAAATTCCTAAACGCAGTTGAATCACGTTGAGATTCAAGTTCTAGCAGCAAGTGTTCATTCAGGCTAAGAACAGCACACTTGTGCTTTTCTGGCCATATACAGGGCAAATAGCATTTGCGTCTGTTCCCAACCAGTACAGTGTAGTGGACTTAAGAGAAGCTCCTGTGTTACTCAGTTTCCAATACTGAGTTGAACTAGATATGCCCCGTTTGTGTAGGAAGCACAGTTCTTTTGTTCTGAGCTAGCTCACTTACGGGCCCTCTAGGAAACACAGTAGAGGGAAAGAATGCTGTTTTCTCTAAAACAGAGTGTTTTTCTTGCATGGCACACTAGGGTTCAATTAAACTTCCTAAACGGAGTTGAAACCCGTTGAGATTCAAGTTCTAGCAGCAAGTGTTCATTCAGGCTAAGAACAGCACACTTGTGCTATTCTGGCCATATACAGTGCAAACAGCATTCGCGTGTGTTCCCAGCCAGTACAGTGTATTGGACTGAAGAGAAGCTCTTGTTTTACTCAGTTTCCAATACTGAGTTGAACTAGATATGCCCCGTTTGTGGAGGAAGCACAGTTCTTTTGTTCTGAGCTAGCTCACTGTACGTACCCTATAGGAAACACAGGAGAGTGAAAGAATGCTGTTTTCTCTAAAACAGAGCGTTTTTCTTGCATGGCACACTAGAGTTCAATTAAACTTCCTAAACGGAGTTGAATAACGTTGAGATTCAAGTTCTAGCAGCAAGTGTTCATTCAGGCTAAGAACAGCACACTTGTGCTATTCTGGCCATATACAGTGCAATTAGCATTCGTGTCTGTTCCCAGCCAGTACAGTGTATTGGACTGAAGAGAAGCTCCTGTTTTACTCAGGTTCCAATACTGAGTTGAACTGGATGTGCCCCGTTTGTGTAGGAAGCACAGTTCTTTTGTTCTGAGCTAGCTCACTGTACGTGCCCTATAGGATACACACCGGAGTGAAAGAATGCTGTTTTCTCTAAAACAGAGTGTTTTTCTTGCATGGCACACTAGGGTTCAATTAAACTTCCTAAACGGAGTTGAATCACGTTTAGATTCAAGTTCTAGCAGCAAGTGTTCATTCAGGCTAAGAACAGCACACTTGTGCTATTCTGGCCATAAACAGTGCAAATAGCATTCGCGTCTGTTCCAAGCCAGTACAGTGTATTGGCCTGAAGAGAAGCTCCTGTTTTACTCAGTTTCCAATACTGAGTTGAACTAGATATGCCCCGTTTGTGTAGGAAGCACAGTTCTTTTGTTCTGAGCTAGCTCACTTACGGGCCATATAGGAACCACAGTAGAGGGAAAGAATGCTGTTTTCTCTAAAACAGAGCGTTTTTCTTGCATGGCACACTAGGGTTCAATTAAACTTCCTAAACGGAGTTGAATCACGTTGAGATTCAAGTTCTAGCAGCAAGTGTTCATTCAGGCTAAGAACAGCACACTTGTGCTTTTCTGGCCATATACAGTGCAAATAGCATTCGTGTCTCTCCCAGCCAGTACAGTGTATTGGACTGAAGAGAAGCTCCTGTTTTATTCAGTTTCCAATACTGAGTTGAACTAGATATGCCCCATTTGTGTAGGAAGCACAGTTCTTTTGTTCTGAGCTAGCTCACTTACGGGCCCTATAGGAACCACAGTAGAGTGAAAGAATGCTGTTTTCTCTAAAACAGAGCGTTTTTCTTGCATGGCACACTAGGGTTCAATTAAACTTCCTAAACGGAGTTGAATCACGTTGAGATTCAAGTTCTAGCAGCAAGTGTTCATTCAGGCTAAGAACAGCACACTTGTGCTATTCTGGCCATATACAGTGCAAATAGCATTCGCGTCTGTTCCCAGCCAGTATAGTGTATTGAACTGAAGAGAAGCTTCTGTTTTACTCAGTTTCCAATACTGAGTTGAACTAGATATGCCCCGTTTATGTAGGAAGCACAGTTCTTTTGTTCTGAGCTAGCTTACTTACGGGCCCTATAGGAACCACAGTAGAGTGAAAGAATGCTGTTTTCTCTAAAACAGAGCGTTTTTCTTGCATGGCACACTAGGGTTCAATTAAACTTCCTAAACGGAGTTGAATCACGTTGAGATTCAAGTTCTAGCAGCAAGTGTTCATTCAGGCTAAGAACAGCACACTTGTGCTATTCTGGCCATATACAGTGCAAATAGCATTCGTGTCTCCCCCAGCCAGTACAGTGTATTGGACTGAAGAGAAGCTCCTGTTTTACTCAGTTTCCAATACTGAGTTGAACTTGATATGCCCCGTTTGTGTAGGAAGCACAGTTCTTTTGTTCTCAGCTAGCTCACTTACGGGCCCTATAGGAAACACAGTAGAGGGAAAGAATGCTGTTTTCTCTAAAACAGAGTGTTTTTCTTGCATGGCACACTAGGGTTCAATTAAACTTCCTTAACGGAGTTGAATCACGTTGAGATTCAAGTTCTAGCAGCAAGTGTTCATTCAGGCTAAGAACAGCACACTTGTGCTATTCTGGCCATATACAGTGCAAATAGCATTCGCGTCTGTTCACAGCCAGTACAGTGTATTGGACTGAAGAGAAGCTCCTGTTTTACTCAGTTTCCAATACTGAGTTGAACTAGATATTCCCCGTTTGTGTAGGAAGCACAGTTCTTTTGTTCTGAGCTAGCTCACTTACGGGCCCTATTGGAAACACAGTAGTTGGAAAGAATGCTGTTTTCTCTAAAACAGAGTGTTTTTCTGTCATGGCACACTAGGGTTCAATTAAACTTCCTAAACGGAGTTGAATCACGTTGAGATTCAAGTTCTAGCAGCAAGTGTTCATTCAGGCTAAGAACAGCACACTTGTGCTTTTCTGGCCATAAACAGTACAAATAGCATTCGCGTCTGTTCCCAACCAGTACAGTGTATTGGACTGAAGAGAAGCTCCTGTTTTTCCCAGTTTCCAATACTGAGTTGATCTAGATATGCCCCGTTTGTGTAGGAAGCACAGTTCTTTTGTTCTGAGCTTACTCACTGTATGTGCCCTGTAGGAAACACAGTAGAGTGAAAGAATGCTGTTTTCTTTAAAACAGAGCGTTTTTCTTGCATGGCACACTAGGGTTCAATTAAACTTCCTAAACGGAGTTGAATCACGTTGAGATTCAAGTTCTAGCAGCAAGTGTTCATTCAGGCTAAGAACAGCACTCTTGTGCTATTCTGGCCATATACAGTGCAAATAGCATTCCCGTCTGTTCCCAGCCAGTACAGTGTATTGGACTGAAGAGAAGCTCCTGTTTTACTCAGTTTCCAATACTGAGTTGAACTAGATATGCCCCGTTCGTGTAGGAGTCACAGTTCTTTTGTTCTGAAGTAGCTCACTCTACGTGCCCTATTGGAAACACAGTAGAGGGAAAGAATGCTGTTTTCTCTAAAACAGAGTGTTTTTCTTGCATGGCACACTAGGGTTCAATTAAAATTCCTAAACGGAGTTGAATCACGTTGAGATTCAGGTTCTAGCAGCAAGTGTTCATTCAGGCTAAGAACAGCACACTTGTGCTATTCTGGCCATATACAGTGCAAATAGCATTCGCGTCTGTTCCCAGCCAGTACAGTGTATTGGACTGATGAGAAGCTCCTGTTTTACTAAGTTTCCAATACTGAGTTGAACTAGATATGCCCCGTTTGTGTAGGAAGCACAGTTCTTTTGTTCTGAGCTAGCTCACTTACGGGCCCTATAGGAACCACAGTAGAGGGAAAGAATGCTGTTTTCTCTAAAACAGAGCGTTTTTCTTGCATGGCACACTAGGGTTCAATTAAACTTCCTAAACGGAGTTGAATCACGTTGAGATTCAAGTTCTAGCAGCAAGTGTTCATTCAGGCTAAGAACAGCACATTGTGCTTTCCTGGCCATATACAGTGCAAATAGCATTCGCGTCTGTTCCCAGCCAGTACAGTGTATTGGACTGAAGAGAAGCTCCTGTGTTACTAAGTTTCCAATACTGAGTTGAACTAGATAAGCCCCGTTTGTGTAGGAAGCACAGTTCTTTTGTTCTGAGCTAGCTCACTTACGGGCCCTAAAGGAACCACAGTAGAGTGAAAGAATGCTGTTTTCTCTAAAACAGAGCGTTTTTCTTGCATGGCACACTAGGGTTCAATTAAACTTCCTAAACGTTGTTGAATCACGTTGAGATTCAAGTTCTAGCAGCAAGTGTTCATTCAGGCTAAGAACAGCACTCTTGTGCTATTCTGGCCATATACAGTGCAAATAGCATTCGCGTCTCTCCCAGCCAGTACAGTGTATTGGACTGAAGAGAAGCTCCTGTTTTACTCAGTTTCCAATACTGAGTTGAACTAGATATGCCCCGTTTGTGTAGGAAGCACAGTTCTTTTGTTCTGAGCTAGCTCACTTACGGGCCCTATAGGAAACACAGTAGAGGGAAAGAATGCTGTTTTCTCTAAAACAGAGTGTTTTTCTTGCATGGCACACTAGGGTTCAATTAAACTTCCTTAACGGAGTTGAATCACGTTGAGATTCAAGTTCTAGCAGCAAGTGTTCATTCAGGCTAAGAACAGCACACTTGTGCTATTCTGGCCATATACAGTGCAAATAGCATTCGCGTCTGTTCACAGCCAGTACAGTGTATTGGACTGAAGAGAAGCTCCTGTTTTACTCAGTTTCCAATACTGAGTTGATCTAGATATGCCCCGTTTGTGTAGGAACCACAGTTCTTTTGTTCTGAGTTAGCTCACTGTACGTGCCCTATAGGAAAAACAGCGGAGTGAAAGAATGCTGTTTTCTCTAAAACAGAGTGTTTTTCTTGCATGGCACACTAGGGTTCAATTAAACTTCCTAAACGGATTTGAATCACGTTGAGATTCAAGTTCTAGCAGCAAGTGTTCATTCAGGCTAAGAACAGCACATTGTGCTTTTCTGGCCATATACAGTGCAAAGAGCATTCGCGTCTGTTCCCAGCCAGTACAGTGTATTGGACTGAAGAGAAGCTCCTGTTTTACTCAGTTTCCAATACTGAGTTGAACTAGATATGCCCCGTTTGTGTAGGAAGCACAGTTCTTTTGTTCTGAGCTAGCTCACTTACGGGCCCTATTGGAAACACAGTAGTTGGAAAGAATGCTGTTTTCTCTAAAACAGAGTGTTTTTCTTGCATGGCACACTAGGGTTCAATTAAAATTCCTAAACGGAGTTGAATCACGTTGAGATTCAAGTTCTAGCAGCAAGTGTTCATTCAGGCTAAGAACAGCACCTTTGTGCTATTCTGGCCATATACAGTGCAAATAGCATTTGCGTCTGTTCCCAGCCAGTACAGTGTATTGGACTGAAGAGAATCTCCTGTTTTACTCAGTTTCCAATACTGAGTTGAACTAGATATGCCCCGTTTGTGTAGGAAGCACAGTTCTTTTGTTCTGAGCTAGCTCACTGTACGTGCCCTATAGGAAACACAGCGGAGTGAAAGAATGCTGTTTTCTCTAAAACAGAGTGTTTTTCTTGCATGGCACACTAGGATTCAATTAAACTTCCTAAACGGAGTTGAATCACGTTGAGATTCAAGTTCTAGCAGCAAGTGTTCATTCAGGCTAAGAACAGCACACTTGTGCTTTTCTGGTCATAAACAGTACAAATAGCATTCGCGTCTGTTCCCAACCAGTACAGTGTATTGGACTGAAGAGAAGCTCCTGTTTTACCCAGTTTCCAATACTGAGTTGATCTAGATATGCCCCGTTTGTGTAGGAAGCACAGTTCTTTTGTTCTGAGCTTGCTCACTGTATGTGCCCTGTAGGAAACACAGTAGAGTGAAAGAATGCTGTTTTCTCTAAAACAGAGCGTTTTTCTTGCATGGCACACTAGGGTTCAATTAAACTTCCTAAACGGAGTTGAATCACGTTGAGATTCAAGTTCTAGCAGCAAGTGTTCATTCAGGCTAAGAACAGCACTCTTGTGCTATTCTGGCCATATACAGTGCAAATAGCATTCGCGTCTGTTGCCAGCCAGTACAGTGTATTGGACTGAAGAGAAGCTCCTGTGTTACTAAGTTTCCAATACTGAGTTGAACTAGATATGCCCCGTTCGTGTAGGAATCACAGTTCTTTTGTTCTGAGCTAGCTCACTTACGGGCCCTAAAGGAACCACAGTAGAGGGAAAGAATGCTGTTTTCTCTAAAACAGAGATTTTTCTTGCATGGCACACTAGGGTTCAATTAAACTTCCTAAACGGAGTTGAATCACGTTGAGATTCAAGTTCTAGCAGCAAGTGTTCATTCAGGCTAAGAACAGCACACTTGTGCTTTTCTAGCCATATACAGTGCAAATAGCATTCGTGTCTCTCCCAGCCAGTACAGTGTATTGGACTGAAGAGAAGCTCCTGTTTTATTCAGTTTCCAATACTGAGTTGAACTAGATATGCCCCGTTTGTGTAGGAAGCACAGTTCTTTTGTTCTGAGCTAGCTCACTTACGGGCCATATAGGAACCACAGTAGAGTGAAAGAATGCTGTTTTCTCTAAAACAGAGTGTTTTTCTTGCATGGCACACTAGGGTTCAATTAAACTTCCTAAATGGAGTTGAATCACGTTGAGATTAAAGTTCTAGCAGCAAGTGTTCATTCAGGCTAAGAACAGCACACTTGTGCTATTCTGGCCATATACAGTGCAAATAGCATTCGTGTGTGTTCCCAGCCAGTACAGTGTATTGAACTGAAGAGAAGCTTCTGTTTTACTCAGTTTCCAATACTGAGTTGAACTAGATATGCCCCGTTTATGTAGGAAGCACAGTTCTTTTGTTCTGAGCTAGGTCACTGTACGTGCCCTATAGGAAACACAGTAGAGGGAAAGAATGCTGTTTTCTCTAAAACAGAGCGTTTTTCTTGCATGGCACACTAGGGTTCAATTAAACTTCCTAAACGGAGTAGAATCACGTTGAGATTCAAGTTCTAGCAGCAAGTGTTCATTCAGGCTAAGAACAGCACACTTGTGCTATTCTGGCCATATACAGTGCAAATAGCATCGTGTCTCTCCCAGCCAGTACAGTGTATTGGACTGAAGAGAAGCTCCTGTTTTACTCAGTTTCCAATACTGAGTTGTACTAGATATGCCCCGTTTGTGTAGGAAGCACAGTTCTTTTGTTCTGAGCTAGCTCACTTACGGGCCCTATAGGAACCACAGTAGAGGGAAAGAATGCTGTTTTCTCTAAAACAGAGCGTTTTTCTTGCATGGCACACTAGGGTTCAATTAAACTTCCTAAACGGAGTTGAATCACGTTGAGATTCAAGTTCTAGCAGCAAGTGTTCATTCAGGCTAAGAACAGCACACTTGTGCTTTTCTGGCCATATACAGTGCAAATAGCATTCGTGTCTCTCCCAGCCAGTACAGTGTATTGGACTGAAGAGAAGCTCCTGTTTTATTCAGTTTCCAATACTGAGTTGAACTAGATATGCCCCGTTTGTGTAGGAAGCACAGTTCTTTTGTTCTGAGCTAGCTCACTTACGGGCCCTATAGGAACCACAGTAGAGTGAAAGAATGCTGTTTTCTCTAAAACAGAGTGTTTTTCTTGCATGGCACACTAGGGTTCAATTAAACTTCCTAAATGGAGTTGAATCACGTTGAGATTCAAGTTCTAGCAGCAAGTGTTCATTCAGGCTAAGAACAGCACACTTGTGCTATTCTGGCCATATACAGTGCAAATAGCATTCGCGTCTGTTCCCAGCCAGTACAGTGTATTGAACTGAAGAGAAGCTTCTGTTTTACTCAGTTTCCAATACTGAGTTGAACTACATATGCCCCGTTTATGTAGGAAGCACAGTTATTTTGTTCTGAGCTAGGTCACTGTATGTGCCCTATAGGAAACACAGTAGAGGGAAAGAATGCTGTTTTCTCTAAAACAGAGCGTTTTTCTTGCATGGCACACTAGGGTTCAATTAAACTTCCTAAACCGAGTTGAATCACGTTGAGATTCAAGTTCTAGCAGCAAGTGTTCATTCAGGCTAAGAACAGCACCTTTGTGCTATTCTGGCCATATACAGTGCAAATAGCATTTGCGTCTGTTCCCAGCCAGTACAGTGTATTGGACTGAAGAGAATCTCCTGTTTTACTCAGTTTCCAATACTGAGTTGAACTAGATATGCCCCGTTTGTGTAGAAAGCACAGTTCTTTTGTTCTGAGCTAGCTCACTGTACATGCCCTATAGGAAACACAGCGGAGTGAAAGAATGCTGTTTTCTCTAAAACAGAGTGTTTCTCTTGCATGGCACACTAGGATTCAATTAAACTTCCTAAACGGAGTTGAATCACGTTGAGATTCAAGTTCTAGAAGCAAGTGTTCATTCAGGCTAAGAACAGCACACTTGTGCTTTTCTGGCCATAAACAGTACAAATAGCATTCGCGTCTGTTCCCAACCAGTACAGTGTATTGGACTGAAGAGAAGCTCCTGTTTTACCCAGTTTCCAATACTGAGTTGATCTAGATATGCCCCGTTTGTGTAGGAAGCACAGTTCTTTTGTTCTGAGCTTGCTCACTGTATGTGCCCTGTAGGAAACACAGTAGAGTGAAAGAATGCTGTTTTCTCTAAAACAGAGCGTTTTTCTTGCATGGCACACTAGGGTTCAATTAAACTTCCTAAACGGAGTTGAATCACGTTGAGATTCAAGTTCTAGCACCAAGTGTTCATTCAGGCTAAGAACAGCACTCTTGTGCTATTCTGGCCATATACAGTGCAAATAGCATTCGCGTCTGTTCCCAGCCAGTAGAGTGTATTGGACTGAAGAGAAGCTCCTGTTTTACTCAGTTTCCAATACTGAGTTGAACTAGATATGCCCCGTTCGTGTAGGAATCACAGTTCTTTTGTTCTGAAGTAGCTCACTCTATGTGCCCTATTGGAAACACAGTAGAGGGAAAGAATGCTGTTTTCTCTAAAACAGAGTGTTTTTCTTGCATGGTACACTAGGGTTCAATTAAAATTCCTAAACGGAATTGAATCACGTTGAGATTCAAGTTCTAGCAGCAAGTGTTCATTCAGGCTAAGAACAGCACACTTGTGCTATTCTGGCCATATACAGTGCAAATAGCATTCGCGTCTGTTCCCAGCCAGTACAGTGTATTGGACTGAAGAGAAGCTCCTGTTTTACTCGTTTCCAATACTGAGTTGAACTAGATATGCCCCGTTTGTGTAGGAAGCACAGTTCTTTGTTCTGAGCTAGCTCACTTACGGGCCCTATTGGAAACACAGTAGAGGGAAAGAATGCTGTTTTCTCTAAAACAGAGTGTTTTTCTTGCATGGCACACTAGGGTTCAATTAAAATTCCTAAACGGAGTTGAATCACGTTGAGAATCAAGTTCTAGCAGCAAGTGTTCATTCAGGCTAAGAACAGCACACTTGTGCTTTTCTGGCCATATACAGTACAAATAGCATTCGCGTCTGTTCCCAACCAGTACAGTGTATTGGACTGAAGAGAAGCTCCTGTTTTACCCAGTTTCCAATACTGAGTTGATCTAGATATGCCCCGTTTGTGTAGGAAGCACAGTTCTTTTGTTCTGAGCTTGCTCACTGTATGTGCCCTGTAGGAAACACAGTAGAGTGAAAGATTGCTGTTTTCTCTAAAACAGAGCGTTTTTCTTGCATGGCACACTAGGGTTCAATTAAACTTCCTAAACGGAGTAGAATCACGTTGAGATTCAAGTTCTAGCAGCAAGTGTTCATTCAGGCTAAGAACAGCACTCTTGTTCTATTCTGGCCATATACAGTGCAAATAGCATTCGCGTCTGTTCCCAGCCAGTACAGTGTATTGGACTGAAGAGAAGCTCCTGTTTTACTCAGTTTCCAATACTGAGTTGAACTAGATATGCCCCGTTCGTGTAGGAATCACAGTTCTTTTGTTCTGAAGTAGCTCACTCTACGTGCCCTATTGGAAACACAGTAGAGGGAAAGAATGCTGTTTTCTCTAAAACAGAGTGTTTTTCTTGCATGGCACACTAGGGTTCAATTAAAATTCCTAAACGGAGTTGAATCACGTTGAGATTCAAGTACTAGCAGCAAGTGTTCATTCAGGCTAAGAACAGCACACTTGTGCTATTCTGGCCATATACAGTGCAAATAGCATTCGCGTCTGTTCCCAGCCAGTACAGTGTATTGGACTGATGAGAAGCTCCTGTTTTACTAAGTTTCCAATACTGAGTTGAACTAGATATGCCCCGTTTGTGTAGGAAGCACAGTTCTTTTGTTCTGAGCTAGCTCACTTACGGGCCCTATAGGAACCACAGTAGAGGGAAAGAATGCTGTTTTCTCTAAAACAGAGCGTTTTTCTTGCATGGCACACTAGGGTTCAATTAAACTTCCTAAACGGAGTTGAATCACGTTGAGATTCAAGTTCTAGCAGCAAGTGTTCATTCAGGCTAAGAACAGCACACTTGTGCTTTTCTGGCCATATACAGTGCAAATAGCATTCGTGTCTCTCCCAGCCAGTACAGTGTATTGGACTCAAGAGAAGCTCCTGTTTTATTCAGTTTCCAATACTGAGTTGAACTAGATATGCCCCGTTTGTGTAGGAAGCACAGTTCTTTTTTTTCTGAGCTAGCTCACTTACGGGCCCTATAGGAACCACAGTAGAGTGAAAGAATGCTGTTTTCTCTAAAACAGAGCGTTTTTCTTGCATGGCACACTAGGGTTCAATTAAACTTCCTAAACGGAGTTGAATCACGTTGAGATTCAAGTTCTAGCAGCAAGTGTTCATTCAGGCTAAGAACAGCACACTTGTGCTATTCTGGCCATATACAGTGCAAATAGCATTCGCGTCTGTTCCCAGCCAGTACAGTGTATTGAACTGAAAAGAAGCTTCTGTTTTACTGAGTTTCCAATACTGAGTTTAACTAGATATGCCCCGTTTGTGTAGGAAGCACAGTTCTTTTGTTCTGAGCTAGCTCACTGTACGTGCCCTATAGGAAACACAGCGGAGTGAAAGAATGCTGTTTTCTCTAAAACAGAGTGTTTTTCTTGCATGGCACACTAGGGTTCAATTAAACTTCCTAAACGGAGTTGAATCACGTTGAGATTCAAGTTCTAGCAGCAAGTGTTCATTCAGGCTAAGAACAGCACATTGTGCTTTTCTGGCCATATACAGTGCAAAGAGCATTCGTGTCTGTTCCCAGCCAGTAGAGTGTATTGGACTGAAGAGAAGGTCCTGTTTTACTCAGTTTCCAATGCTGAGTTGAACTAGATATGCCCCGTTTGTGTAGGAAGCACAGTTCTTTTGTTCTGAGCTAGCTCACTTACGGGCCCTATTGGAAACACAGTAGTTGGAAAGAATGCTGTTTTCTCTAAAACAGAGTGTTTTTCTTGAATGGCACACTAGGGTTCAATTAAACTTCCTAAACGGAGTTGAATCACGTTGAGATTCAAGTTCTAGCAGCAAGTGTTCATTCAGGCTAAGAACAGCACCTTTGTGCTATTCTGGCCATATACAGTGCAAATAGCATTTGCGTCTGTTCCCAGACAGTACAGTGTATTGGACTGAAGAGAATCTCCTGTTTTACTCAGTTTCCAATACTGAGTTGAACTAGATATGCCCCGTTTGTGTAGGAAGCACAGTTCTTTTGTTCTGAGCTAGCTCACTGTACGTGCCCTATAGGAAACACAGCGGAGTGAAAGAATGCTGTTTTCTCTAAAACAGAGTGTTTTTCTTGCATGGCACACTAGGATTCAATTAAACTTCCTAAACGGAGTTGAATCACGTTGAGATTCAAGTTCTAGCAGCAAGTGTTCATTCAGGCTAAGAACAGCACAGTTGTGCTCTTCTGGCCATAAACAGTACAAATAGCATTCGCGTCTGTTCCCAACGAGTACAGTGTATTGGACTGAAGAGAAGCTCCTGTTTTACCCAGTTTCCAATACTGAGTTGATCTAGATATGCCCCGTTTGTGTAGGAAGCACAGTTCTTTTGTTCTGAGCTTGCTCACTGTATGTGCCCTGTAGGAAACACAGTAGAGGGAAAGAATGCTCTTTTCTCTAAAACAGAGCGTTTTTCTTGCATGGCACACTAGGGTTCAATTAAACTTCCTAAACGGAGTAGAATCACGTTGAGATTCAAGTTCTAGCAGCAAGTGTTCATTCAGGCTAAGAACAGCACTCTTGTTCTATTCTGGCCATATACAGTGCAAATAGCATTCGTGTCTGTTCCCAGCCAGTACAGTGTATTGGACTGAAGAGAAGCTCCTGTTTTACTCAGTTTCCAATACTGAGTTGAACTAGATATGCCCCGTTCGTGTAGGAATCACAGTTCTTTTGTTCTGAAGTAGCTCACTCTACGTGCCTTATTGGAAACACAGTAGAGGGAAAGAATGCTGTTTTCTCTAAAACAGAGTGTTTTTCTTGCATGGCACACTAGGGTTCAATTAAACTTCCTAAACGGAGTTGAATCACGTTGAGATTCAAGTTCTAGCAGCAAGTGTTCATTCAGGCTAAGAACAGCACACTTGTGCTATTCTGACCATATACAGTGCAAATAGCATTCGCGTCTGTTCCCAGCCAGTACAGTGTATTGGACTGATGAGAAGCTCCTGTTTTACTAAGTTTCCAATACTGAGTTGAACTAGATATGCCCCGTTTGTGTAGGAAGCACAGTTCTTTTGTTCTGAGCTAGCTCACTTACGGGCCCTATAGGAACCACAGTAGAGGGAAAGAATGCTGTTTTCTCTAAAACAGAGCGTTTTTCTTGCATGGCACACTAGGGTTCAATTAAACTTCCTAAACGGAGTTGAATCACGTTGAGATTCAAGTTCTAGCAGCAAGTGTTCATTCAGGCTAAGAACAGCACACTTGTGCTTTTCTGGCCATCTACAGTGCAAATAGCATTCGTGTCTCTCCCAGCCAGTACAGTGTATTGGACTGAAGAGAAGCTCCTGTTTTATTCAGTTTCCAATACTGAGTTGAACTAGATATGCCCCGTTTGTGTAGGAAGCACAGTTCTTTTTTTTCTGAGCTAGCTCCCTTACGGGCCCTATAGGAACCACAGTAGAGTGAAAGAATGCTGTTTTCTCTAAAACAGAGCGTTTTTCTTGCATGGCACACTAGGGTTCAATTAAACTTCCTAAACGGAGTTGAATCACGTTGAGATTCAAGTTCTAGCAGCAAGTGTTCATTCAGGCTAAGAACAGCACACTTGTGCTATTCTGGCCATATACAGTGCAAATAGCATTCGCGTCTGTTCCCAGCCAGTACAGTGTATTGAACTGAAGAGAAGCTTCTGTTTTACTCAGTTTCCAATACTGAGTTGAACTAGATATGCCCCGTTTATGTAGGAAGCACAGTTCTTTTGTTCTGAGCTAGGTCACTGTACGTGCCCTATAGGAAACACTGTAGAGGGAAAGAATGCTGTTTTCACTAAAACAGAGCGTTTTTCTTGCATGGCACACTAGGGTTCAATTAAACTTCCTAAACGGAGTTGAATCACGTTGAGATTCAAGTTCTAGCAGCAAGTGTTCATTCAGGCTAAGAACAGCACACTTGTGCTTTTCTGGCCATATACAGTGCAAATAGCATTCGTGTCTCTCCCAGCCAGTACAGTGTATTGGACTGAAGAGAAGCTCCTGTTTTACTCAGTTTCCAATACTGAGTTGAACTAGATATGCCCCGTTTGTGTAGGAAGCATAGTTCTTTTGTTCTGAGCTAGCTCACTTACGGGCCCTATAGGAACCACAGTAGAGTGAAAGAATGCTGTTTTCTCTAAAACATAGTGTTTTTATTGCATGGCACACTAGGGTTCAATTAAACTTCCTAAACGGAGTTGAATCACGTTGAGATTCAAGTTCTAGCAGCAAGTGTTCATTCAGGCTAAGAACAGCACCTTTGTGCTATTCTGGCCATATACAGTGCAAATAGCATTTGCGTCTGTTCCCAGCCAGTACAGTGTATTGGACTGAAGAGAATCTCCTGTTTTACTCAGTTTCCAATACTGAGTTGAACTAGATATGCCCCGTTTGTGTAGGAAGCACAGTTCTTTTGTTCTGAGCTAGCTCACTGTACGTGCCCTATAGGAAACACAGCGGAGTGAAAGAATGCTGTTTTCTCTAAAACAGAGTGTTTTTCTTGCATGGCACACTAGGATTCAATTAAACTTCCTAAACGGAGTTTAATCACGTTGAGATTCAAGTTCTAGCAGCAAGTGTTCATTCAGGCTAAGAACAGCACACTTGTGCTTTTCTGGCCATAAACAGTACAAATAGCATTCGCGTCTGTTCCCAACCAGTACAGTGTATTGGACTGAAGAGAAGCTCCTGTTTTACCCAGTTTCCAATACTGAGTTGATCTAGATATGCCCCGTTTGTGTAGGAAGCACAGTTCTTTTGTTCTGAGCTTGCTCACTGTATGTGCCCTGTAGGAAACACAGTAGAGTGAAAGAATGCTGTTTTCTCTAAAAAAGAGCGTTTTTCTTGCATGGCACACTAGGGTTCAATTAAACTTCCTAAACGGAGTTGAATCACGTTGAGATTCAAGTTCTAGCAGCAAGTGTTCATTCAGGCTAAGAACAGCACTCTTGTTCTATTCTGGCCATATACAGTGCAAGTAGCATTCGCGTCTGTTCCCAGCCAGTACAGTGTATTGGACTGAAGAGAAGCTCCTGTTTTACTCAGTTTCCAATACTGAGTTGAACTAGATATGCCCCGTTTGTGTAGGAAGCACAGTTCTTTTGTTCTGAGCTAGCTCACTTACGGGCCCTATAGGAACCACAGTAGAGGGAAAGAATGCTGTTTTCTCTAAAACAGAGCGTTTTTCTTGCATGGCACACTAGGGTTCAATTAAACTTCCTAAACGGAGTTGAATCACGTTGAGATTCAAGTTCTAGCAGCAAGTGTTCATTCAGGCTAAGAACAGCACACTTGTGCTTTTCTGGCCATCTACAGTGCAAATAGCATTCGTGTCTCTCCCAGCCAGTACAGTGTATTGGACTGAAGAGAAGCTCCTGTTTTATTCAGTTTCCAATACTGAGTTGAACTAGGTATGCCCCGTTTGTGTAGGAAGCACAGTTCTTTTTTTTCTGAGCTAGCTCCCTTACGGGCCCTATAGGAACCACAGTAGAGTGAAAGAATGCTGTTTTCTCTAAAACAGAGCGTTTTTCTTGCATGGCACACTAGGGTTCAATTAAACTTCCTAAACGGAGTTGAATCACGTTGAGATTCAAGTTCTAGCAGCAAGTGTTCATTCAGGCTAAGAACAGCACACTTGTGCTATTCTGGCCATATACAGTGCAAATAGCATTCGCGTCTGTTCCCAGCCAGTACAGTGTATTGAACTGAAGAGAAGCTTCTGTTTTACTCAGTTTCCAATACTGAGTTGAACTAGATATGCCCCGTTTATGTAGGAAGCACAGTTCTTTTGTTCTGAGCTAGGTCACTGTACGTGCCCTATAGGAAACACTGTAGAGGGAAAGAATGCTGTTTTCACTAAAACAGAGCGTTTTTCTTGCATGGCACACTAGGGTTCAATTAAACTTCCTAAACGGAGTTGAATCACGTTGAGATTCAAGTTCTAGCAGCAAGTGTTCATTCAGGCTAAGAACAGCACACTTGTGCTTTTCTGGCCATATACAGTGAAAATAGCATTCGTGTCTCTCCCAGCCAGTACAGTGTATTGGACTGAAGAGAAGCTCCTGTTTTACTCAGTTTCCAATACTGAGTTGAACTAGATATGCCCCGTTTGTGTAGGAAGCACAGTTCTTTTGTTCTGAGCTAGCTCACTTACGGGCCCTATAGGAACCACAGTAGAGGGAAAGAATGCTGTTTTCTCTAAAACAGAGTGTTTTTCTTGCATGGCACACTAGGGTTCAATTAAACTTCCTAAACGGAGTTGAATCACGTTGAGATTCAAGTTCCAGCAGCAAGTGTTCATTCAGGCTAAGAACAGCACCTTTGTGCTATTCTGGCCATATACAGTGCAAATAGCATTTGCGTCTGTTCCCAGCCAGTACAGTGTATTGGACTGAAGAGAATCTCCTGTTTTACTCAGTTTCCAATACTGAGTTGAACTAGATATGCCCCGTTTGTGTAGTAAGCACAGTTCTTTTGTTCTGAGCTAGCTCACTGTACGTGCCCTATAGGAAACACAGCGGAGTGAAAGAATGCTGTTTTCTCTAAAACAGAGTGTTTTTCTTGCATGGCACACTAGGATTCAATTAAACTTCCTAAACGGAGTTGAATCACGTTGAGATTCAAGTTCTAGCTGCAAGTGTTCATTCAGGCTAAGAACAGCACACTTGTGCTTTTCTGGCCATAAACAGTACAAATAGCATTCGCGTCTGTTCCCAACCAGTACAGTGTATTGGACTGAAGAGAAGCTCCTGTTTTACCCAGTTTCCAATACTGAGTTGATCTAGATATGCCCCGTTTGTGTAGGAAGCACAGTTCTTTTGTTCTGAGCTTGCTCACTGTATGTGCCCTGTAGGAAACACAGTAGAGTGAAAGAATGCTGTTTTCTCTAAAACAGAGTGTTTTTCTTGCATGGCACACTAGGGTTCAATTAAACTTCCTAAACGGAGTTGAATCACGTTGAGATTCAAGTTCTAGCAGCAAGTGTTCATTCAGGCTAAGAACAGCACTCTTGTTCTATTCTGGCCATATACAGTGCAAATAGCATTCGCGTCTGTTCCCAGCCAGTACAGTGTATTGGACTGAAGAGAAGCTCCTGTTTTACTCAGTTTCCAATACTGAGTTGAACTAGATATGCCCCGTTCGTGTAGGAATCACAGTTCTTTTGTTCTGAAGTAGCTTACTCTACGTGCCCTATTGGAAACACAGTAGAGGGAAAGAATGCTGTTTTCTCTAAAACAGAGTGTTTTTCTTGCATGGCACACTAGGGTTCAATTAAAATTCCTAAACGGAGTTGAATGACGTTGAGATTCAAGTTCTAGCAGCAAGTGTTCATTCAGGCTAAGAACAGCACACTTGTGCTATTCTGGCCATATACAGTGCTAATAGAATTCGCGTCTGTTCCCAGCCAGTACAGTGTATTGGACTGATGAGAAGCTCCTGTTTTACTAAGTTTCCAATACTGAGTTGAACTAGATATGCCCCGTTTGTGTAGGAAGCACAGTTCTTTTGTTCTGAGCTAGCTCACTTACGGGCCCTATAGGAACCACAGTAGAGGGAAAGAATGCTGTTTTCTCTAAAACAGAGCGTTTTTCTTGCATGGCACACTAGGGTTCAATTAAACTTCCTAAACGGAGTTGAATCACGTTGAGATTCAAGTTCTAGCAGCAAGTGTTCATTCAGGCTAAGAACAGCACACTTGTGCTATTCTGGCCATATACAGTGCAAATAGCATTCGCGTCTGTTCCCAGCCAGTACAGTGTATTGAACTGAAGAGAAGCTTCTGTTTTACTCAGTTTCCAATACTGAGTTGAACTAGATATGCCCCGTTTATGTAGGAAGCACAGTTCTTTTGTTCTGAGATAGGTCACTGTACGTGCCCTATAGGAAACACAGTAGAGGGAAAGAATGCTGTTTTCTCTAAAACAGAGCGTTTTTCTTGCATGGCACACTAGGGTTCCATTAAACTTCCTAAACGGAGTTGAATCACGTTGAGATTCAAGTTCTAGCAGCAAGTGTTCATTCAGGCTAAGAACAGCACCTTTGTGCTATTCTGGCCATATACAGTGCAAATAGCATTTGCGTCTGTTCCCAGCCAGTACAGTGTATTGGACTGAAGAGAATCTCCTGTTTTACTCAGATTCCAATACTGAGTTGAACTAGATATGCCCCGTTTGTGTAGGAAGCACCGTTCTTTTGTTCTGAGCTAGCTCACTGTACGTGCCCTATAGGAAACACAGCGGAGTGAAAGAATGCTGTTTTCTCTAAAACAGAGTGTTTTTCTTGCATGGCACACTAGGATTCAATTAAACTTCCTAAACGGAGTTGAATCACGTTGAGATTCAAGTTCTAGCAGCAAGTGTTCATTCAGGCTAAGAACAGCACACTTGTGCTTTTCTGGCCATAAACAGTACAAATAGCATTCGCGTCTGTTCCCAACCAGTACAGTGTATTGGACTGAAGAGAAGCTCCTGTTTTACCCAGTTTCCAATACTGAGTTGATCTAGATATGCCCCGTTTGTGTAGGAAGCACAGTTCTTTTGTTCTGAGCTTGCTCACTGTATGTGCCCTGTAGGAAACACAGTAGAGTGAACGAATGCTGTTTTCTCTAAAACAGAGCGTTTTTCTTGCATGGCACACTAGGGTTCAATTAAACTTCCTAAACGGAGTTGAAACACGTTGAGATTCAAGTTCTAGCACAAAGTGTGCATTCAGGCTAAGAACAGCACACTTGTGCTATTCTGGCCATATACAGTGCAAATAGCATTCGCGTCTGTTCCCAGCCATTACAGTGTATTGGACTGAAGAGAAGCTCCTGTTTTACTCAGTTTCCAATACTGAGTTGAACTAGATATGCCCCGTTTGTGTAGGAAGCACAGTTCTTTTGTTCTGAGCTAGCTCACTGTACGTGCCCTATAGGAAAAACAGCGGAGTGAAAGAATGCTGTTTTCTCTAAAACAGAGTGTTTTTCTTGCATGGCACACTAGGGTTCAATTAAAATTCCTAAACGGAGTTGAATCACGTTGAGATTCAAGTTCTAGCAGCAAGTGTTCATTCAGGCTAAGAACAGCACACTTGTGCTATTCTGGCCATATACAGTGCAAATAGCATTCGCGTCTGTTCCCAGCCAGTACAGTGTATTGGACTGAAGAGAAGCTCCTGTGTTACTAAGTTTCCAATACTGAGTTGAACTAGATATGCCCCGTTTGTGTAGGAAGCACAGTTCTTTTGTTCTGAGCTAGCTCACTGTACGTGCCCTATAGGAAAAACAGCGGAGTGAAAGAATGCTGTTTTCTCTAAAACAGAGTGTTTTTCTTGCATGGCACACGAGGGTTCAATTAAACTTCCTAAACGGAGTTGAATCACGTTGAGATTCAAGTTCTAGCAGCAAGTGTTCATTCAGGCTAAGAACAGCACATTGTGCTTTTCTGGCCATATACAGTGCAAATAGCATTCGTGTCTCTCCCAGCCAGTACAGTGTATTGGACTCAAGAGAAGCTCCTGTTTTACTCAGTTTCCAATACTGACTTGAACTAGATATGCCCCGTTTGTGTAGGAAGCACAGTTCTTTTGTTCTGAGCTAGCTCACTTACGGGCCCTATAGGAAACACAGTAGAGGGAAAGAATGCTGTTTTCTCTAAAACAGAGCGTTTTTCTTGCATGGCACACTAGGGTTCAATTAAACTTCCTAAACGGAGCTGAATCACGTTGAGATTCAAGTTCTAGCAGCAAGTGTTCATTCAGGCTAAGAACAGCACACTTGTGCTATTCTGGCCATATACAGTGCAAATAGCATTCGCGTCTGTTCACAGCCAGTACAGTGTATTGGACTGAAGAGAAGCTCCTGTTTTACTCAGTTTCCAATACTGAGTTGATCTAGATATGCCCCGTTTGTGTAGGAACCACAGTTCTTTTGTTCTCAGCTAGCTCACTTACGGGCCCTATAGGAAACACAGTAGAGGGAAAGAATGCTGTTTTCTCTAAAACAGAGTGTTTTTCTTGCATGGCACACTAGGGTTCAATTAAACTTCCTTAACGGAGTTGAATCACGTTGAGATTCAAGTTCTAGCAGCAAGTGTTCATTCAGGCTAAGAACAGCACACTTGTGCTATTCTGGCCATATACAGTGCAAATAGCATTCGCGTCTGTTCACAGCCAGTACAGTGTATTGGACTGAAGAGAAGCTCCTGTTTTACTCAGTTTCCAATACTGAGTTGATCTAGATATGCCGCGTTTGTGTAGGAACCACAGTTCTTTTGTTCTGAGCTAGCTCACTGTACGTGCCCTATAGGAAACACAGCGGAGTGAAAGAATGCTGTTTTCTCTAAAACAGAGTGTTTTTCTTGCATGGCACACTAGGGTTCAATTAAACTTCCTAAACGGAGTTGAATCACGTTGAGATTCAAGTTCTAGCAGCAAGTGTTCATTCAGTCTAAGAACAGCACATTGTGCTTTTCTGGCCATATACAGTGCAAAGAGCATTCGCGTCTGTTCCCAGCCAGTACAGTGTATTGGACTGAAGAGAAGCTCCTGTTTTACTCAGTTTCCAATACTGAGTTGAACTAGATATGCCCCGTTTGTGTAGGAAGCACAGTTCTTTTGTTCTGAGCTAGCTCACTTACGGGCCCTATAGGAAACACAGTAGAGTGAAAGAATGCTGTTTTCTCTAAAACAGAGCGTTTTTCTTGCATGGCACACTAGGGTTCAATTAAAATTCCTAAACGGAGTTGAATCACGTTGAGATTCAAGTTCTAGCAGCAAGTGTTCATTCAGGCTAAGAACAGCACACTTGTGCTATTCTGGCCATATACAGTGCAAATAGCATTCTCTTCTCTCCCAGCCAGTACAGTGTATTGGACTGAAGAGAAGCTCCTGTTTTACTCAGTTTCCAATACTGAGTTGAACTAGATATGCCCCGTTTGTGTAGGAAGCACAGTTCTTTTGTTCTCAGCTAGCTCACTTACGGGCCCTATAGGAAACACATTAGAGTGAAAGAATGCTGTTTTCTCTAAAACAGAGCGTTTTTCTTGCATGGCACACTAGGGTTCAATTAAACTTCCTTAACGATGTTGAATCACGTTGAGATTCAAGTTCTAGCAGCAAGTGTTCATTCAGGCTAAGAACAGCACACTTGTGCTATTCTGGCCATATACAGTGCAAATAGCATTCGCGTCTGTTCACAGCCAGTACAGTGTATTGGACTGAAGAGAAGCTCCTGTTTTACTCAGTTTCCAATACTGAGTTGATCTAGATATGCCCCGTTTGTGTAGGAACCACAGTTCTTTTGTTCTGAGCTAGCTCACTGTACGTGCCCTATAGGAAACACAGCGGAGTGAAAGAATGCTGTTTTCTCTAAAACAGAGTGTTTTTCTTGCATGGCACACTAGGGTTCAATTAAACTTCCTAAACGGAGTTGAAACACGTTGAGATTCAAGTTCTAGCAGCAAGTTTTCATTCAGGCTAAGAACAGCACATTGTGCTTTTCTGGCCATATACAGTGCAAAGAGCATTCGCGTCTGTTCCCAGCCAGTACATTGTATTGGACTGAAGAGAATCTCCTGTTTTACTCAGTTTCCAATACTGAGTTGAGCTAGATATGCCCCGTTTGTGTAGGAATCACAGTTCTTTTGTTCTGAGCTTGCTCACTGTATGTGCCCTGTAGGAAAAACAGTAGAGTGAAAGAATGCTGTTTTCTCTAAAACAGAGCGTTTTTCTTGCATGGCACACTAGGGTTCAATTAAACTTCCTAAACGGAGTTGAATCACGTTGAGATTCAAGTTCTAGCAGCAAGTGTTCATTCAGGCTAAGAACAGCACTCTTGTGCTATTCTGGCCATATACAGTGCAAATAGCATTCGCGTCTGTTCCCAGCCAGTACAGTGTATTGGTCTGAAGAGAAGCTCCTGTTTTACTCAGTTTCCAATAGTGAGTTGAACTAGATATGCCCCGTTTGTGTAGGAAGCACAGTTCTTTTGTTCTGAGCTAGCTCACTGTACGTCCCCTATAGGAAACACAGTAGAGTGAAAGAATGCTGTTTTCTCTAAAACAGAGTGTTTTTCTTGCATGGCACACTAGGGTTCAATTAAACTTCCTCAACGGAGTTGAAACACGTTGAGATTCAAGTTCTAGCAGCAAGTGTTCTTTCAGGCTAAGAACAGCACTCTTGTGCTATTCTGGCAATATACAGTGCAAATAGCATTCGCGTCTGTTCCCAGCCAGTACAGTGTATTGGACTGAAGAGAAGCTCCTGTTTTACTCAGTTTCCAATACTGAGTTGAACTAGATATGCCCCGTTTGTGTAGGAAGCACAGTTCTTTTGTTCTGAGCTAGCTCACTGTACGTGCCCTATAGTTAAAACAGCGGAGTGAAAGAATGCTGTTTTCTCTAAAACAGAGTGTTTTTCTTGCATGGCACACTAGGGTTCAATTAAACTTCCTAAACGGAGTTGAATCACGTTGAGATTCAAGTTCTAGCAGCAAGTGTTCATTCAGTCTAAGAACAGCACATTGTGCTTTTCTGGCCATATACAGTGCAAAGAGCATTCGCGTCTGTTCCCAGCCAGTACAGTGTATTGGACTGAAGAGAAGCTCCTGTTTTACTCAGTTTCCAATACTGAGTTGAACTAGATATGCCCCGTTTGTGTAGGAAGCACAGTTCTTTTGTTCTGAGCTAGCTCACTTACGGGCCCTATAGGAAACACAGTAGAGTGAAAGAATGCTGTTTTCTCTAAAACAGAGCGTTTTTCTTGCATGGCACACTAGGGTTCAATTAAAATTCCTAAACGGAGTTGAATCACGTTGAGATTCAAGTTCTAGCAGCAAGTGTTCATTCAGGCTAAGAACAGCACACTTGTGCTATTCTGGCCATATACAGTGCAAATAGCATTCTCTTCTCTCCCAGCCAGTACAGTGTATTGGACTGAAGAGAAGCTCCTGTTTTACTCAGTTTCCAATACTGAGTTGATCTAGATATGCCCCGTTTGTGTAGGAAGCACAGTTCTTTTGTTCTGAGCTAGCTCACTTACGGGCCCTATTTGAACCACAGTAGAGGGAAAGAATGCTGTTTTCTCTAAAACAGAGTTTTTTTCTTGCATGGCACACTAGGGTTCAGTTAAACTTCTTAAATGGAGTTGAGTCACGTTGAGATTCAAGTTCTAGCAGCAAGTATTCATTCAGGCTAAGAACAGCACACTTGTGCTATTCTGGCCATATACAGTGCAAATAGCATTCGCGTCTGTTCCCAGCCAGTACAGTGTATTGGACTGAAGAGAAGCTCCTGTTTTACTCAGTTTCCAATACTGAGTTGAACTAGATATGCCCCGTTTGTGTAGGAAGCACAGTTCTTTTGTTCTGAGCTAGCTCACTGTACGTGCCCTATAGGAAACACAGTAGAGTGAAAGAATGCTGTTTTCTCTTAAACAGAGTGTTTTTCTTGCATGGCACACTAGGGTTCAATTAAACTTCCTAAACGAAGTTGAATCACGTTGAGATTCAAGTTCTAGCAGCAAGTGTTCATTCAGGCTAAGAACAGCACACTTGTGCTTTTCTGGCCATAAACAGTACAAATAGCATTCGCGTGTGTTCCCAACCAGTAAAGTGTATTGGACTGAAGAGAAGCTCCTGTTTTACTCAGTTTCCAATACTGAGTTGAGCTAGATATGCCCCGTTTGTGTAGGAAGCACAGTTCTTTTGTTATGAGCTTGCTCACTGTATGTGCCCTGTAGGAAATACAGTAGAGTGAAAGAATGCTGTTTTCTCTAAAACAGAGCGTTTTTCTTGCATGGCACACTAGGGTTCAATTAAACTTCCTAAACGGAGTTGAATCACGTTGAGATTCAAGTTCTAGCAGCAAGTGTTCATTCAGGCTAAGAACAGCACACTTGTGCTATTCTGGCCATAAACAGTACAAATAGCATTCGCGTCTGTTCCTAACCAGTACAGTGTATTGGACTGAAGCGAAGCTCCTGTTTTACTCAGTTTCCAATACTGAATTGAGCTAGATATGCCCCGTTTGTGTAGGAAGCACAGTTATTTTGTTCTGAGCTTGCTCACTGTATGGGCCTATAGGAAACACAGTAGAGTGAAAGAATGCTGTTTTCTCTAAAACAGAGCGTTTTTCTTGCATGGCACACTAGGGTTCAATTAAACTTCCTAAACGGAGTTGAATCACGTTGAGATTCAAGTTCTAGCAGCAAGTGTTCATTCAGGCTAAGAACTGCACACTTGTGCTATTCTGGCCATATACAGTGCAAATAGCATTCGCGTCTGTTCCCAGCCAGTACAGTGTATTGGACTGATGAGAAGCTCCTGTTTTACTCAGTTTCCAATACTGAGTTGAACTAGATATGCCCCGTTTACGTAGGAAGCACAGTTGTTTGTTCTGAGCTAGCTCACTGTACGTGCCCTGTAGGAAACACATTAGAGTGAAAGAATGCTGTTTTCTCTAAAACAGAGCGTTTTTCTTGCATGGCACACTAGGGTTCAATTAAATTTCCTAAACGGAGTTGAATCACGTTGAGATTCAAGTTCTAGCAGCAAGTGTTCATTCAGGCTAAGAACAGCACACTTGTGCTATTCCGGCCATATACAGTGCAAATAGCATTCGTCTCTCTCCCAGCCAGTACAGTGTATTGGACTGAAGAGAAGCTCCTGTTTTACTCAGTTTCCAATACTGAGTTGAACTAGATATGCCCCGTTTGTGTAGGAAGCACAGTTCTTTTGTTCTCAGCTAGCTCACTTATGGGCCCTATAGGAAACACAGTTGAGTGAAAGAATGCTGTTTTCTCTAAAACAGAGTGTTTTTCTTGCATGGCACACTAGGGTTCAATTAAACTTCCTAAACGGAGTTGAATCACGTTGAGATTCAAGTTCTAGCAGCAAGTGTTCATTCAGGCTAAGAACTTCACACTTGTGCTATTCTGGCCATATACAGTGCAAATAGCATTCGCGTCTGTTCCCAGCCAGTACAGTGTATTGGACTGAAGAGAAGCTCCTCTTTTACTCAGTTTCCAATACTGAGTTGAACTAGATATGCCCCGTTTGTGTAGGAAGCACAGTTCTTTTCTTCTGAGCTAGCTCACTGTACGTGCCCTATAGGAAACACAGCGGAGTGAAAGAATGCTGTTTTCTCTAAAACAGAGTGTTTTTCTTGCATGGCACACTAGGGTTCAATTAAACTTCCTAAAAGGAGTTGAATCACGTTGAGATTCAAGTACTAGCAGCAAGTGTTCATTCAGGCTAAGAACAGCACATTGTGCTTTTCTGGCCATATACAGTGCAAATAGCATTCGCGTCTGTTCCCAGCCAGTACAGTGTATTGGACTGAAGAGAAGCTCGTGTTTTACTCAGTTTCCAATACTGAGTTGAACTAGATATGCCCCGTTTGTGTAGGAAGCACAGTTCTTTTGTTCTGAGCTAGCTCACTTACGGGCCCTATTGGAAACACAGTAGTTGGAAAGAATGCTGTTTTCTCTAAAACAGAGTGTTTTTCTTGCATGGCACACGAGGGTTCAATTAAACTTCCTAAACGGAGTTGAATCACGTTGAGTTTCAAGTTCTAGCAGCAAGTGTTCATTCAGCCTAAGAACAGCACACTTGTGCTTTTCTGGCCATAAACAGTACAAATAGCATTCGCGTCTGTTCCTAACCAGTACAGTGTATTGGACTGAAGAGAAGCTCCTGTTTTACTCAGTTTCCAATACTGAGTTGAGCTAGATATGCCCCGTTTGTGTAGGAAGCACAGTTATTTTGTTCTGAGCTTGCTCACTGTATGGGCCTGTAGGAAACACAGTAGAGTGAAAGAATGCTGTTTTCTCTAAAACAGAGCGTTTTTCTTGCATGGCACACTAGGGTTCAATTAAACTTCCTAAACGGAGTTGAATCACGTTGAGATTCAAGTTCTAGCAGCAAGTGTTCATTCAGGCTAAGAACAGCACTCTTGTGCTATTCTGGCCATATACAGTGCAAATAGCATCCGCGTCTGTTCCCAGCCAGTACAGTGTATTGGACTGAAGAGAAGCTCCTGTTTTACTCAGTTTCTAATACTGAGTTGAACTAGATATGCCCCGTTCGTGTAGGAATCACAGTTCTTTTGTTCTGAAGTACCTCACTCTACGTGCCCTATTGGAAACACAGTAGAGGGAAAGAATGCTGTTTTCTCTAAAACAGAGTGTTTTTCTTGCATGTCACACTAGGGTTCAATTAAACTTCCTAAACGGAGTTGAATCACGTTGAGATTCAAGTTCTAGCAGCAAGTGTTCATTCAGGCTAAGAACAGCACACTTGTGCTATTCTGGCCATATACAGTGCAAATAGCATTCGCGTCTGTTCCCAGCCAGTACAGTGTATTGGATTGATGAGAAGCTCCTGTTTTACTAAGTTTCCAATACTGAGTTGAACTAGATATGCCCCGTTTGTGTAGGAAGCACAGTTCTTTTGTTCTGAGCTAGCTAACTTACGGGCCCTATAGGAACCACAGTAGAGGGAAAGAATGCTGTTTTCTCTAAAACAGAGTGTTTTTCTTGCATGGCACACTAGGGTTCAATTAAACTTCCTAAACGGAGTTGAATCACGTTGAGATTCAAGTTCTAGCAGCAAGTGTTCATTCAGGCTAAGAACAGCACACTTGTGCTTTTCTGGCCATAAACAGAACAAATAGCATTCGAGTCTGTTCCCAACCAGTACAGTGTATTGGACTGAAGAGAAGCTCCTGTTTTACCAGTTTCCAATACTGAGTTGAGCTAGATATGCCCCGTTTGTGTAGGAAGCACAGTTCTTTGTTCTGAGCTTGCTCACTGTATGTGCCCTGTAGGAAACACAGTAGAGTGAAAGAATGCTGTTTTCTCTAAAACAGAGCGTTTTTCTTGCATGGCACACTAGGGTTCAATTAAACTTCCTAAACGGAGTTGAATCACGTTGAGATTCAAGTTCTAGCAGCAAGTGTTCATTCAGGCTAAGAAGAGCACTCTTGTGCTATTCTGGCCATATACAGTGCAAATAGCATCCGCGTCTGTTCCCAGCCAGTACAGTGTATTGGACTGATGAGAAGCTCCTGTTTTACTCAGTTTCTAATACTGAGTTGAACTAGATATGCCCCGTTCGTGTAGGAATCACAGTTCTTTTGTTCTGAAGTACCTCACTCTACGTGCCCTATTGGAAACACAGTAGAAGGAAAGAATGCTGTTTTCTCTAAAACAGAGTGTTTTTCTTGCATGTCACACTAAGGTTCAATTAAACTTCCTAAACGGAGTTGAATCACGTTGAGATTCAAGTTCTAGCAGCAAGTATTCATTCAGGCTAAGAACAGCACACTTGTGCTATTCTGGCCATATACAGTGCAAATAGCATTCGCGTCTGTTCCCAGCCAGTACAGTGTATTGGACTGAAGAGAAGCTCCTGTTTTACTCAGTTTCCAATACTGAGTTGAACTAGATATGCCCCGTTTGTGTAGGAAGCACAGTTCTTTTGTTCTGAGCTAGCTCACTTACGGGCCCTATAGGAACCACAGTAGCGTGAAAGAATGCTGTTTTCTTTAAAACAGAGCGTTTTTCTTGCATGGCACACTAGGGTTCAATTAAACTTCCTAAACGGAGTTGAATCACGTTGAGATTCAAGTTCTAGCAGCAAGTGTTCATTCAGGCTAAGAACAGCACACTTGTGCTATTCTGGCCATATACAGTACAAATAGCATTCGCGTCTGTTCCCAGCCAGTACAGTGTATTGAACTGAAGAGAAGCTCCTGTTTTACTCAGTTTCCAATACTGAGTTGAACTAGATATGCCCCGTTTGTGTAGGAAGCACAGTTCTTTTGTTCTGAGCTAGGTCACTCTACGTGCCCTATAGGAAACACATTAGAGTGAAAGAATGCTGTTTTCTCTAAAACAGAGCGTTTTTCTTGAATGGCACACTAGGGTTCAATTAAACTTCCTAAACGGAGTTGAATCACGTTGAGATTCAAGTTCTAGCAGCAAGTGTTCATTCAGGCTAAGAACAGCACACTTGTGCTTTTCTGGCCATATACAGTGCAAATTGCATTCGTGTCTCTCCAAGCCAGTACAGTGTATTGGACTGAAGAGAAGCTCCTGTTTTACTCAGTTTCCAATACTGAGTTGAACTAGATATGCCCCGTTTGTGTAGGAAGCACAGTTCTTTTGTTCTGAGCTAGCTCACATACGGGCCCTATAGGAACCACAGTAGAGTGAAAGAATGCTGTTTTCTCTAAAACAGAGCGTTTTTCTTGCATGGCACACTAGGGTTCAATTAAACTTCCTAAACGGAGTTGAATCACGTTGAGATTCATTTTCTAGCAGCAAGTGTTCATTCAGGCTAAGAACAGCACACTTGTGCTATTCTGGCCATATACAGTGCAAATAGCATTCGCGTCTCTCCCAGCCAGTACAGTGTATTGGACTGAAGGGAAGCTCCTGTTTTACTCAGTTTCCAATACTGAGTTGAACTAGATATGCCCCGTTTGTGTAGGAAGCACAGTTCTTTTGTTCTCAGCTAGCTCACTTATGGGCCCTATAGGAAACACAGTTGAGTGAAAGAATGCTGTTTTCTCTAAAACAGAGTGTTTTTCTTGCATGGCACACTAGGGTTCAATTAAACTTCCTAAACGGAGTTGAATCACGTTGAGATTCAAGTTCTAGCAGCAAGTGTTCATTCAGGCTAAGAACAGCACACTTGTGCTATTCTGGCCATATATAGTGCAAATAGCATTCGTGTCTGTTCCCAGCCAGTACAGTGTATTGGACTGAAGAGAAGCTCCTGTTTTACTCAGTTTCCAATACTGAGTTGAACTAGATATGCCCCGTTTGTGTAGGAAACACAGTTCTTTTATTCTGAGCTAGCTCACTGTACGTGCCCTATAGGAAACACAGCGGAGTGAAAGAATGCTGTTTTCTCTAAAACAGAGTGTTTTTCTTGCATGGCACACTAGGGTTCAATTAAACTTCCTAAAAGGAGTTGAATCACGTTGAGATTCAAGTTCTAGCAGCAAGTGTTCATTTTGGCTAAGAACAGCACATTGTGCTTTTCTAGCCATATACAGTGCAAATATCATTCGCGTCTTCCCAGCCAGTACAGTGTATTGGACTGAAGAGAAGCTCCTGTTTTACTCAGTTTCCAATACTGAGTTGAACTAGATATGCCCCGTTTGTTTAGGAAGCACAGTTCTTTTGTTCTCAGCTAGCTCACTTACGGGCCCTATAGGAAACACAGTAGAGTGAAAAAATGCTGTTTTCTTTAAAACAGAGTGTTTTTATTGCATGGCACACTAGGGTTCAATTAAACTTCCTAAACGGAGTTGAATCACGTTGAGATTCAAGTTCTAGCAGCAAGTGTTCATTCAGGCTAAGAATAGCACACTTGTGCTATTCTGGCCATATACAGTGCAAATAGCATTCGCGTCTGTTCCCAGCCAGTACAATGTATTGGACTGAAGAGAAGCTCCTGTTTTACTCAGTTTCCAATACTGAGTTGAACTAGATATGCCCCGTTTGTGTAGGAAGCACAGTTCTTTTGTTCTGAGCTAGCTCACTTAGGGGCCCTATTGGAAACACAGTAGTTGGAAAGAATGCTGTTTTCTCTAAAACAGAGTGTTTTTCTTGCATGGCACACTAGGGTTCATTTAAACTTCTTAAATGGAGTTGAATCACGTTGAGATTCAAGTTCTAGCAGCAAGTATTCATTCAGGCTAAGAACAGCACACTTGTGCTATTCTGGCCATATACAGGGCAAATAGCATTCGCGTCTGTTCCCAGCCAGTACAGTGTATTGGACTGAAGAGAAGCTCCTGTTTTACTCAGTTTCCAATACTGAGTTGAACTAGATATGCCCCGTTTGTGTAGGAAGCACAGTTCTTTTGTTCTTAGCTAGCTCACTGTACGTGCCCTATAGGAAACACAGTAGAGTGAAACAATGCTGTTTTCTCTAAAACAGAGTGTTTTTCTTGCATGGCACACTAGGGTTCAATTAAACTTCCTAAACGAAGTTGAATCACGTTGAGATTCAAGTTCTAGCAGCAAGTGTTCATTCAGGCTAAGAACAGCACACTTGTGCTATTCTGGCCATATACAGTGCAAATAGCATTTGCGTCTGTTCCCAGCCAGTACAGTGTATTGGACTGAAGAGAATCTCCTGTTTTACTCAGTTTCCAATACTGAGTTGAACTAGATATGCCCCGTTTGTGTAGGAAGCACAGTTCTTTTGTTCTGAGCTAGCTCACTGTACGTGCCCTATAGGAAACACAGCGGAGTGAAAGAATGCTGTTTTCTCTAAAACAGAGTGTTTTTCTTGCATGGCACACTAGGGTTCAATTAAACTTCCTAAACGGAGTTGAATCACGTTGAGATTCAAGTTCTAGCAGCAAGTGTTCATTCAGGCTAAGAACAGCACACTTGTGCTTTTCTGGCCATAAACAGTACAAATAGCATTCGCGTCTGTTCCCAACCAGTACAGTGTATTGGACTGAAGAGAAGCTCCTGTTTTACTCAGTTTCCAGTACTGAGTTGAGCTAGATATGACCCGTTTGTGTAGGAAGCACAGTTCTTTTGTTCTGCGCTTGCTCACTGTATGTGCGATGTAGGAAACACAGTAGAGTGAAAGAATGCTGTTTTCTCTAAAACAGAGCGTTTTTCTTGCATGGCACACTAGGGTTCAATTAAACTTCCTAAACGGAGTTGAATCACGTTGAGATTCAAGTTCTAGCAGCAAGTGTTCATTCAGGCTAAGAACAGCACACTTGTGCTATTCTGGCCATATACAGTGCAAATAGCATTCTCATCTGTTCCCAGCCAGTACAGTGTATTCGATTGAAGAGAAGCTCCTGTTTTACTCAGTTTCCAATACTGAGTTGAACTAGATATGCCCCGTTCATGTAGGAATCACAGTTCTTTTGTTCTGAAGTAGCTCACTCTACGTGCCCTATTGGAAACACAGTAGAGGGAAAGAATGCTGTTTTCTCTAAAACAGAGTGTTTTTCTTGCATGGCACACTAGGGTTCAATTAAAATTCCTAAACGGAGTTGAATCACGTTGAGATTCAAGTTCTAGCAGCAAGTGTTCATTCAGGCTAAGAACAGCACACTTGTGCTATTCTGGCCATATACAGTGCAAATAGCATTCGCGTCTGTTCCCAGCCAGTACAGTGTATTGGACTGATGAGAAGCTCCTGTTTTACTAAGTTTCCAATACTGAGTTGAACTAGATATGCCCCGTTTGTGTAGGAAGCACAGTTCTTTTGTTCTGAGCTAGCTAACTTACGGGCCCTATAGGAACCACAGTAGAGGGAAAGAATGCTGTTTTCTCTAAAACAGAGTGTTTTTCTTGCATGGCACACTAGGGTTCAATTAAACTTCCTAAACGGAGGTGAAACACGTTGAGATTCAAGTTCTAGCAGCAAGTGTTCATTCAGGCTAAGAACAGCACACTTGTGCTATTCTGGCCTTATACAGTGCAAATAGCATTCGCGTCTGTTCCCAGCCAGTACAGTGTATTGGACTGAAGAGAAGCTCCTGTTTTACTCAGTTTCCAATACTGAGTTGAACTAGATATGCCCCGTTTGTGTAGGAAGCACAGTTCTTTTGTTCTGAGCTAGCTCACTGTACGTGCTCTATAGGAAACACAGTAGATTTAAAGAATGCTGTTTTCTCTAAAAAAGAGTGTTTTTCTTGCATGGCACACTAGGGTTCAATTAAACTTCCTAAACGGAGTTGAATCACGTTGAGATTCAAGTTCTAGCAGCAAGTGTTCATTCAGGCTAAGAACAGCACACTTGTGCTATTCTGGCCATATACAGTGCATATAGCATTTGTGTCTGTTCCCAGCCAGTACAGTGTATTGGACTGAAGAGAATCTTCTGTTTTACTCAGTTTCCTATACTGAGTTGAACTAGATATGCCCCGTTTGTGTAGGAAGCACAATTCTTTTGTTCTGAGCTAGCTCACTGTATGTGCCCTATAGGAAACACAGCGGAGTGAAAGAATGCTGTTTTCTCTAAAACAGAGCGTTTTTCTTGCATGGCACACTAGGGTTCAATTAAACTTCCTAAACGGAGTTGAATCACGTTGAGATTCAAGTTCTAGCAGCAAGTGTTCATTTAGGCTAAGAACAGCACACTTGTGCTATTCTGGCCATATACAGTGCAAATAGCATTCGCGTCTGTTCCCAGCCAGTACAGTGTGTTGGACTGAAGAGAAGTTCCTGTTTTACTCAGTTTCCAATACTGAGTTGAACTAGATATGCCCCGTTTGTGTAGGAAGCACAGTTCTTTTGTTCTGAGCTAGCTCACTGTACGTGCCCTATAGGAAACACAGCGGAGTGAAAGAATGCTGTTTTCTCTAAAACAGAGTGTTTTTCTTGCATGGCACACTAGGGTTCAATTAAACTTCCTAAATGGAGTTGAATCTCGTTGAGATTCAAGTTCTAGCAGCAAGTGTTCATTCAGGCTAAGAACAGCACACTTGTGCTATTCTGGCCATATACAGTGCAAATAGCATTCGCGTCTGTTCCAAGCCAGTGCAGTGTATTGGACTGAAGAGAAGCTCCTGTTTTACTCAGTTTCCAATACTGAGTTGAACTAGATATGCCCCGTTTGTGTAGGAAGCACAGTTCTTTTGTTCTGAGCTAGCTCACTGTACGTGCCCTATAGGAAACACAGCAGAGTGAAAGAATGCTGTTTTCTCTAAAACAGAGTGTTTTTCTTGCATGGCACACTAGGGTTCAATTAAACTTCCTAAACGGAGTTGAATCACGTTGAGATTCAAGTTCTAGCAGCAAGTGTTCATTCAGGCTAAGAACAGCACACTTGTACTTTTCTGGCCATTAACAGTACAAATAGCATTCGCGTCTGTTCCCAACCAGTACAGTGTATTGGACTGAAGAGAAGCTCCTGTTTTACTCAGATTCCAATACTTAGTTGAGCTAGATATGCCCTGTTTGTGTAGGAAGCACAGTTCTTTTGTTCTGAGCTAGCTCACTGTATGTGCCCTGTAGGAAACACAGTAGAGTGAAAGAATGCTGTTTTCTCTAAAACAGAGTGTTTTTCTTGCATGGCACACTAGGGTTCAATTCAACTTCCTAAAAGGAGTTGAATCACGTTGAGATTCAAATTCTAGCAGCAAGTATTCATTCAGGCTAAGAACAGCACACTTGTGCTATTCTGGCCATATACAGTGCAAATAGCATTCGCGTCTGTCCCCAGCCAGTACAGTGTATTGGACTGAAGAGAAGCTCCTGTTTTACTCAGTTTCCAATACTGAGTTGAGCTAGATATGCCCCGTTTGTGTAGGAAGCACAGTTCTTTTGTTCTGAGCTAGCTCACTGTACGTGCCCTATAGTAAACACAGTAGAGGGAAAGAATGCTGTTTTCTCTAAAACAGAGTGTTTTTCTTGCATGGCACACTAGGGTTCAATTAAACTTCCTAAACGGAGTTGAATCACGTTGAGATTCATGTTCTAGCAGCAAGTGTTCATTCATTCTAAGAACAGCACACTTGTGCTATTCTGGCCATATACAGTGCAAATAGCATTCGTGTCTGTTCCCAACCAGTACAGTGTATTGAACTGAAGAGAAGCTCCTGTTTTACTCAGTTTCCAATACTGAGTTGAACTAGATATGCCCCGTTTGTGTAGGAAGCACAGTTCTTTTGTTCTGAGCTAGCTCACTTACGGGCCCTATAGGAAACACAGTAGAGAGAAAGAATGCTGTCTTCTCTAAAACAGAGTGTTTTTCTTGCATGGCACACTAGGGTTCAATTAAACTTCCTAAACGGAGTTGAATCACGTTGAGATTCAAGTTCTAGCAGCAAGTATTCATTCAGGCTAAGAACAGCACACTTTGGCTATTCTGGCCATATACAGTGCAAATAGCATTCGCGTCTGTTCCCAGCCAGTACAGTGTATTGGACTGAAGAGAAGCTCCTGTTTTACTCAGTTTCCAATACTGAGTTGAACTAGATATGCCCCGTTTGTGTAGGAAGCACAGTTCTTTTGTTCTGAGCTAGTTCACTGTAAGTGCCCTATAGGAAACACAGTAGAGGGAAAGAATGCTGTTTTCTCTAAAACAGAGTGTTTTTCTTGCATGGCATACTAGGGTTCAATTAAACTTCCTAAACGGAGTTGAATCACGTTGAGATTCAAGTTCTAGCAGCAAGTGTTCATTCAGTCTAAGAACAGCACACTTGTGCTATTCTGGCCATATACAGTGCAAATAGCATTCGCGTCTGTTCCCAGCCAGTACAGTGTATTGAACTGAAGAGAAGCTCCTGTTTTACTCAGTTTCCAATACTGAGTTGAACTAGATATGCCCCGTTTGTGTAGGAAGCACAGTTCTTTTGTTCTGAGCTAGCTCACTTACGGGCCCTATAGGAAACACAGTAGAGGGAAAGAATGCTGTTTTCTCTAAAACAGAGTGTTTTTCTTGCATGGCACACTAGGGTTCGATTAAACTTCCTAAATGGGGTTGAAACACGTTGAGATTCAAGTCCTAGCAGCAAGTGTGCATTCAGGCTAAGAACAGCACACTTGTGCTATTCTGGCCATATACAGTGCAAATAGCATTCGCGTCTGTTCCCAGCCAGTACAGTGTATTGGACTGATGAGAAGCTCCTGTTTTACTCAGTTTCCAATACTGAGTTAAACTAGATATGCCCCGTTTGTGTAGGAAGCACAGTTCTCTTGTTCTGAGCTAGCTCACTGTACGTGCCCTATAGGAAGAACAGTAGAGTTAAAGAATGCTGTTTTCTCTAAAACAGAGTGTTTTTCTTGCATGGCACACTAGGGTTCAATTAAACTTCCTAAACGGAGTTGAATCACGTTGAGATTCAAGTTCTAGCAGCAAGTGTTCATTCAGGCTAAGAACAGCACACTTGTGCTATTCTGGCCATATACAGTGCAAATAGCATTCGCGTCTGTTCCCAGCCAGTGCAGTGTATTGGACTGAAGAGAAGCTCCTGTTTTACTCAGTTTCCAATACTGAGTTGAACTAGATATGCCCCGTTTGTGTAGGAAGCACAGTTCTTTTGTTCTGAGCTAGCTCACTTACGGGCCTTATAGGAAACACAATAGATGGAAAGAATGCTGTTTTCTCTAAAACAGAGTGTTTTTCTTGCATGGCACACTAGGGTTCAATTAAACTTCCTAAACGGAGTTGAATCACGTTGAGATTCAAGTTCTAGCAGCAAGTGTTCATTCAGGCTAAGAACAGCACACTTGTGCTATTCTGGCCATATACAGTGCAAATAGCATTCGCGTCTGTTCCCAGCCAGTACAGTGTATTGGACTGAAGAGAAGCTCCTGTTTTACTCAGTTTCCATTACTGAGTTGAACTAGATATGCCCCGTTTGTGTAGGAAGCACAGTTCTTTTGTTCTGAGCTAGTTCACTGTAAGTGCCCTATAGGAAACACAGTAGAGTGAAAGAATGCTGTTTTCTCTAAAACAGAGTGTTTTTCTTGCATGGCACACTAGGGTTCAATTAAACTTCCTAAACGGAGTTGAATCACGTTGAGATTCAAGTTCTAGCAGCAAGTGTTCATTCAGGCTAAGAACAGCACACTTGTGCTATTCTGGCCATATACAGTGCAAATAGCATTTGCATCTGTTCCCAGCCAGTACAGTGTATTGGACTGAAGAGAATCTCCTGTTTTACTCAGTTTCCAATACTGAGTTGAACTAGATATGCCCCGTTTGTGTAGGAAGCACAGTTCTTTTGTTCTGAGCTAGCTCACTGTACGTGCCCTATACGCAACACAGCGGAGTGAAAGAATGCTGTTTTCTCTAAAACAGAGTGTTTTTCTTGCATGGCACACTAGGGTACAATTAAACTTCCTAAACGGAGTTGAATCACGTTGAGATTCAAGTTCTAGCAGCAAGTGTTCATTCAGGCTAAGAACAGTACACTTGTGCTTTTCTGGCCATAAACAGTACAAATAGCATTCGCGTCTGTTCCCAACCAGTACAGTGTATTGGACTGAAGAGAAGCTCCTGTTTTACTCAGTTTCCAATACTGAGTTGAGCTTGATATGCTCCGTTTGTGTAGGAAGCACAGTTCTTTTGTTCTGAGCTTGCTCACTGTATGTGCCCTGTAGGAAACACAGTAGAGTGAAAGTATGCTGTTTTCTCTAAAACAGAGCGTTTTTCTTGCATGGCACACTAGGGTTCAATTAAACTTCCTAAACGGAGTTGAATCACGTTGAGATTCAAGTTCTAGCAGCAAGTGTTCATTCATTCTAAGAACAGCACACTTGTGCTATTCCTGATATATACAGTGCAAATAGCATTCGCGTCTGTTCCCAGCCAGTACAGTGTATTGGACTGAAGACAAGCTCCTGTTTTACTCAGTTTCCAATACTGAGTTGAACTAGATATGCCCCGTTTGTGTAGGAAGCACAGTTCTTTTGTTCTGAGCTAGCTCACTTACAGGCCCTATAGGAAACACAGTAGAGGGAAAGAATGCTGTTTTCTCTAAAACAGAGTATTTTTCTTACATGGCACACTAGGGTTCAATTAAAATTCTTAAACGGAGTTGAATCACGTTGAGATTCAAGTTCTAGCATCAAGTTTTCATTCAGGCTAAGAACAGCACACTTGTGCTATTCTGGCCATATACAGTGCAAATGGCATTCACGTCTGTTCCCAGCCAGTACAGTGTATTGGACTGAAGAGAAGCTCCTGTTTTACTCAGTTTCCAATACTGAGTTGAACTAGATATGCCCCGTTTGTGTAGGAAGCACAGTTCTTTTGTTCTGAGCTAGGTCACTTACGGGCCCTATAGGAACAACAGTAGAGTGAAAGAATGCTGTTTTCTCTAAAACAGAGCGTTTTTCTTGCATGGCACACTAGGGTTCAATTAAACTTCCTAAACGGAGTTGAATCACGTTGAGATTCAAGTTCTAGCAGCAAGTGTTCATTCAGGCTAAGAACAGCACACTTGTGATTTTCTGGCCATAAACTGTACAAATAGCATTCGTGTCTGTTCCCAACCAGTACAGTGTATTGGACTGAAGAGAAGCTCCTGTTTTACTCAGTTTCCAATACTGAGTTTAGCTAGATATGCCCCGTTTGTGTAGGAAGCACAGTTCTTTTGTTCTGAGCTAGCTCACTGTACGTGCCCTATAGGAAGAACAGTAGAGTTAAAGAATGATGTTTTCTCTAAAACAGAGTGTTTTTCTTGAATGGCACACTAGGGTTCAATTAAACTTCCTAAATGGAGTTGAATCACGTTGAGATTCATGTTCTAGCAGCAAGTGTTCATTCAGGCTAAGAACAGCACACTTGTGCTATTCTGGCCATATACAGTGCAAATAGCATTCGCGTCTGTTCCCAGCCAGTGCAGTGTATTGGACTGAAGAGAAGCTCCTGTTTTACTCAGTTTCCAATACTGAGTTGAACTAGATATGCCCCGTTTGTGTAGGAAGCACAGTTCTTTTGTTCTGAGCTAGCTCACTGTACGTGCCCTATAGGAAACACAGTAGAGTGAAAGAATGCTGTTTTCTCTGAAACAGAGTGTTTTTCTTGCATGGCACACTAGCGTTCAATTAAACTTCCTAAATGGAGTTGAAACTCGTTGAGATTCAAGTTCTAGCAGCAAGTGTGCATTCAGGCTAAGAACAGCACACTTGTGCTATTCTGGCCATATACAGTGCAAATAGCATTCGCGTCTGTTCCCAGCCAGTACAGTGTATTGAACTGATGAGAAGCTCCTGTTTTACTCAGTTTCCAATACTGAGTTGAACTAGATATGCCCCGTTTGTGTAGGAAGCACAGTTCTTTTGTTCTGAGCTAGCTCACTGTACCTGCCCTATAGGAAGAACAGTAGATAAAGAATGCTGTTTTCTCTAAAACAGAGTGTTTTTCTTGCATGGCACACTAGGGTTCAATTAAACTTCCTAAACGGAGTTGAATCACGTTGAGATTCAAGTTCTAGCAGCAAGTGTTCATTCAGGGTGAGAACAGCACACTTGTGCTTTTCTGGCCATAAACAGTACAAATAGCATTCGCGTCTGTTCCCAAGCAGTACAGTGTATTGGACTGAAGAGAAGCTCCTGTTTTACTCAGTTTCCAATACTGAGTTGAGCTAGATATGCCCCGTTTGTGTAGGAAGCACAGTTCTTTTGTTCTGAGCTTGCTCACTGTATGTGCCCTGTAGGAAACACAGTAGAGTGAAAGAATGCTGTTTTCTCTAAAACAGAGCGTTTTTCTTTCATGGCACACTAGGGTTCAATTAAACTTCCTAAACGGAGTTGAATCACGTTGAGATTCAAGTTCTAGCAGCAAGTGTTCATTCAGGCTAAGAACAGCACACTTGTGCTATTCTGGCCATATACAGTGCAAATAGCATTCGCGTCTGTTCCCAGCCAGTGCAGTGTATTGGACTGAAGAGAAGCTCCTGTTTTACTCAGTTTCCAATACTGAGTTGAACTAGATATGCCCCGTTTGTGTAGGAAGCACAGTTCTTTTGTTCTGAGCTAGCTCACTTAAGGGCCCTATAGCAAACACAGTAGAGAGAAAGAATGCTGTTTTCTCTAAAACAGAGTGTTTTTCTTTCATGGCACACTAGGGTTCAATTAAACTTCCTAAACGGAGTTGTATCACGTTGAGATTCAAGTTCTAGCAGCAAGTGTTCATTCAGGCTAAGAACAGCACACTTGTGCTATTCTGGCCATATACAGTGCAAATAGCATTCGCGTCTGTTCCCAGCCAGTACTGTGTATTGGACTGAAGAGAAGCTCCTGTTTTACTCAGTTTCCAATACTGAGTTGAACTAGATATGCCCCGTTTGTGTAGGAAGCACAGTTCTTTTGTTCTGAGCTAGTTCACTGTAAGTGCCCTATAGGAAACACAGTAGAGGGAAAGAATGCTGTTTTCTCTAAAACAGAGTGTTTTTCTTGCATGGCACACTAGGGTTCAATTAAACTTCCTAAACGGAGTTGAATCACGTTGAGATTCAAGTTCTAGCAGCAAGTTTTCATTCCGTCTAAGAACAGCACACTTGTGCTATTCTGGCCATATACAGTGCAAATAGCATTCGCGTCTGTTCCCAGCCAGTACAGTGTATTGAACTGAAGAGAAGCTCCTGTTTTACTCAGTTTCCAATACTGAGTTGAACTAGATATGCCCCGTTTGTGTAGGAAGCACAGTTCTTTTGTTCTGAGCTAGCTCACTTACGGGCCCTATAGGAAACACAGTAGAGGGAAAGAATGCTGTTTTCTCTAAAACAGAGTGTTTTTCTTGCATGGCACACTAGGGTTCAATTAAACTTCCTAAATGGAGTTGAAACACGTTGAGATTCAAGTTCTAGCAGCAAGTGTGCATTCAGGCTAAGAACAGCACACTTGTGCTATTCTGGCCATATACAGTGCAAATAGCATTCGCGTCTGTTCCCAGCCAGTACAGTGTATTGGACTGAAGAGAAGCTCCTGTTTTACTCAGTTTCCAATACTGAGTTGAACTAGATATGCCCCGTTTCTGTAGGAAGCACAGTTCTTTTGTTCTGAGCTAGTTCACTGTAAGTGCCCTATAGGAAACACAGTAGAGGGAAAGAATGCTCTTTTCTCTAAAACAGAGTGTTTTTCTTGCATGGCACACTAGGGTTCAATTAAACTTCCTAAACGGAGTTGAATCACGTTGAGATTCAAGTTCTAGCAGCAAGTGTTCATTCAGGCTAAGAACAGCACACTTGTGCTATTCTGGCCATATACAGTGCAAATAGCATTCACGTCTGTTCCCAGCCAGTGCAGTGTATTGGACTGGAGAGATGCTCCTGTTTTACTCAGTTTCCAATACTGAGTTGAACTAGATATGCCCCGTTTGTGTAGGAAGCACAGTTCTTTTGTTCTGAGCTAGCTCACTTACGGGCCCTATAGGAAACACAGTAGAGGGAAAGAATGCTGTTTTCTCTAAAACAGAGTGTTTTTATTGCATGGCACACTAGGGTTCAATTAAACTTCCTAAACGGAGTTGAAACACGTTGAGATTCAAGTTCTAGCAGCAAGTGTGCATTCAGGCTAAGAACAGCACACTTGTGCTATTCTGGCCATTACAGTGCAAATAGCATTCGCGTCTGTTTCCAGCCAGTACAGTGTATTGGACTGAAGAGAAGCTCCTGTTTTACTCAGTTTCCAATACTGAGTTGAACTAGATATGCCCCGTTTGTGTAGGAAGCACAGTTCTTTTGTTCTGAGCTAGTTCACTGTAAGTGCCCTATAGGAAACACAGTAGAGGGAAAGAATGCTGTTTTCTGTAAAACAGAGTGTTTTTCTTGCATGGCACACTAGGGTTCAATTAAACTTCCTAAACGGAGTTGAATCTCGTTGAGATTCAAGTTCTAGCAGCAAGTGTTCATTCAGTCTAAGAACAGCACACTTGTGCTATTCTGGCCATATACAGTGCAAATAGCATTTGCGTCTGTTCCCAGCCAGTACAGTGTATTGGACTGAAGAGAATCTCCTGTTTTACTCAGTTTCCAATACTGAGTTGAACTAGATATGCCGCGTTTGTGTAGGAAGCACAGTTCTTTTGTTCTGAGCTAGCTCACTGTACGTTCCCTATAGGAAACACAGCGGAGTGAAAGAATGCTGTTTTCTCTAAAACAGAGTGTTTTTCTTGCATGGCACACTAGGGTACAATTAAACTTCCTAAACGGAGTTGAATCACGTTGAGATTCAAGTTCTAGCAGCAAGTGTTCATTCAGTCTAAGAACAGCACACTTGTGCTATTCTGGCCATATACAGTGCAAATAGCATTCGGGTCTGTTCCCAGCCAGTACAGTGTATTGAACTGAAGAGAAGCTCCTGTTTTACTCAGTTTCCAATACTGAGTTGAACTAGATATGACCCGTTTGTGTAGGAAGCACAGTTCTTTTGTTCTGAGCTAGCTCATTGTACGTGCCCTATAGGAAACACAGTAGAGTGAAAGAATGCTGTTTTTTCTAAAACAGAGCGTTTTTCTTGCATGGCACACTAGGGTTCAATTAAACTTCCTAAACGGAGTTGAATCATGTTGAGATTCAAGTTCTAGCAGCAAGTGTTCATTCAGGCTAAGACCAGCACACTTGTGCTTTTCTGGCCATATACACTGCAAATAGCATTCGTGTCTCTCCCAGCCAGTACAGTGTATTGGACTGAAGAGAAGCTCCTGTTTTTCTCAGTTTCCAATACTGAGTTGAACTAGATATGCCCCGTTTGTGTAGGAAGCACAGTTCTTTTGTTCTGAGCTAGCTCACTTACGGGCCCTATAGGAACCACAGTAGAGTGAAAGAATGCTCTTTTCTCTAAAACAGAACGTTTTTCTTGCATGGCACACTAGGGTTCAATTAAACTTCCTAAACGGAGTTGAATCACGTTGAGATTCAAGTTCTAGCAGCAAGTGTTCATTCAGGCTAAGAACAGCACACTTGTGCTTTTCTGGCCATAAACTGTACAAATAGCATTCGTGTCTGTTCCCAACCATTACAGTGTATTGGACTGAAGAAAAGCTCCTGTTTTACTCAGTTGAGCTAGATATGCCCCGTTTGTGTAGGAAGCACAGTTCTTTTGTTCTGAGCTAGCTCACTTACGGGCCCTATAGGAACAACAGTAAAGTGAAAGAATGCTGTTTTCTCTAAAACAGAGCGTTTTTCTTGCATGGCACACTAGGGTTCAATTAAACTTCCTAAACGGAGTTGAATCACCTTGAGATTCAAGTTCTAGCAGCAAGTGTTCATTCAGGCTAAGAACAGCACACTTGTGATTTTCTGGCCATAAACTGTACAAATAGCATTCGAGTCTGTTCCCAACCAGTACTGTGTATTGGACTGAAGAGAAGCTCCTGTTTTACTCAGTTTCCAATACTGAGTTGAGCTAGATATGCCCCGTTTGTGTAGGAAGCACAGTTCTTTTGTTCTGAGCTAGCTCACTGTACGTGCCCTATAGTAAACACAGTAGAGTGAAAGAATGCTGTTTTCTCTAAAACAGAGCGTTTTTCTTGCATGTCACACTAGGGTTCAATTAAACTTCCTAAACGGAGTTGAATCACGTTGAGATTCAAGTTCTAGCAGCAAGTGTTCATTCAGGCTAAGAACAGCACACTTGAGCTTTTCTGGCCATATACAGTGCAAATAGCTTTCGCCACTGCTCCCAGCCAGGACAGTGTATTGGACTGAAGATAAGCTCCTGTTTTACTCAGTTTCCAATACTGACTTGAATTAGATATGCCCCGTTTGTGCAGGAAGCACAGTTCTTTTGTTCTGAGCTAGCTCACTTACAGGCCCTATAGGAAACACAGTAGAGGGAAAGAATGCTGTTTTCTCTAAAACAGAGTGTTTTTCGTGCATGGCACACTAGGGTTCAATTAAACTTCCTAAACGGAGTTGAATCACGTTGAGATTCAAGTTCTAGCAGCAAGTGTTCATTCAGGTTAAGAACAGCACACTTGTGCTATTCCTGCCATATACAGTGCAAATAGCATTCGCGTCTGTTCCCAGCCAGTACAGTGTATTGGACTGAAGACAAGCTCCTGTTTTACTCAGTTTCCAATACTGAGTTGAACTAGATATGCCCCGTTTGTGTAGGAAGCACAGTTCTTTTGTTCTGAGGTAGCTCACTTATGGGCCCTATCGGAAACACAGTAGAGGGAAAGAATGCTGTTTTCTCTAAAACAGAGTATTTTTCTTACATGGCACACTAGGGTTCAATTAAAATTCTTAAACGGAGTTGAATCACGTTGAGATTCAAGTTCTACCAGCAAGTGTTCATTCAGGCTAAGAACAGCACACTTGTGCTATTCTGGCCATATACAGTGCAAATGGAATTCGCGTCTGTTCCAAGCCAGTACAGTGTATTGGACTGAAGAGAAGCTCCTGTTTTACTCAGTTTCCAATACTGAGTTGAACTAGATATGCCCCGTTTGTGTAGGAAGCACAGTTCTTTTGTTCTGAGCTAGCTCACTTACGGGCCCTATAGGAAACACAATAGAGTGAAAGAATGTTGTTTTCTCCAAAACAGAGTGTTTTTCTTGCATGGCACACTAGGGTTCAATTAAACTTCCTAAACGGAGTTGAATCATGTTGAGATTCAAGTTCTAGCAGCAAGTGTTCATTCAGGCTAAGAACAGCACTCTTGTGCTTTTCTGGCCATATACAGTGCAAATAGCATTCGCGTCTGTTTCCAGCCAGTACAGTGTATTGGACTGATGACAAGCTCCTGTTTTATTAAGTTTCCAATACTGAGTTGAACTAGATATGCCCCGTTTGTGTAGGAAGCACAGTTCTTTTGTTCTTAAGTAGTTCACTGTACGTGCCCTATAGTTAACACAGCAGAGTGAAAGAATGCTATTTTCTCTAAAATAGAGTGTTTTTCTTGCATGGCACACTAGGGTTCAATTAAACTTCATAAACGGAGTTGAATCACGTTGAGATTCAAGTTCTAGCAGCAAGTGTTCATTCAGGCTAAGAACAGCACACTTGTGCTATTCTGGCCATATACAGTGCAAATAGCATTCGCGTCTGTTCCCAGCCAGTACAGTGTATTGGACTGAAGACAATCTCCTGTTTTACTCAGTTTCCAATACTGAGTTGAACTAGATATGCCCCGTTTGTGTAGGAAGCACAGTTCTTTTGTTCTGAGCTAGCTCACTGTACGTGCCCTATAGGAAACACAGTAGAGGGAAAGAATGCTGTTTTCTCTAAAACAGAGTATTTTTCTTACATGGCACACTAGGGTTCAATTAAAATTCTTAAACGGAGTTGAATCACGTTGAGATTCAAGTTCTAGCAGCAAGTGTTCATTCAGGCTAAGAACAGCACACTTGTGCTTTTCTGGCCATATAAAGTGCAAATGGCATTCGTGTCTGTTCCCAGACAGTACAGTGTATTGGACTGAAGAGAAGCTCTTGTTTTACTCAGTTTCCAATACTGAGTTGAACTAGATATGCCCCGTTTGTGTAGGAAGCACAGTTCTTTTGTTCTGAGCTAGCTCACTTATGGGCCCTATAGGAAACACAATAGAGTGAAAGAATGCTGGTGTCTCCAAAACAGAGTGTTTTTATTGTATGGCACACTAGGGTTCAATTAAACTTTCTAAACGGAGTTGAATCACGTTGAGATTCAAGTTCTAGCAGCAAGTGTTCATTCAGGCTAAGAACAGAACTCTTGTGCTTTTCTGGCCATATACAGTGCAAATAGCATTCGTGTCTGTTCCCAGGCAGTACAGTGTATTGGACTGATGAGAAGCTCCTGTTTTACTCAGTTTTCAATACTGAGTTGAACTAGATATGCCCCGTTTGTGTAGGAAGCACAGTACTTTTGTTCTGAGCTAACTGACTTATGGGCCCTATCGGAAACACAGTAGAGGGAAAGAATGCTGTTTTCTCTAAAACAGAGTGTTTTTCTTTCATGGCACACTAGGGTTCAATTAAACTTCCTAAACGGAGTTGAATCACGTTGAGATTCAAGTTCTAGCAGCAAGTGTTCATTCAGGCTAAGAACAGCACACTTGTGCTATTCTGGCCATATACAGTGCAGATAGCATTCGCGTCTGTTCCCAGCCAGTACAGTGTATTGGACTGAAGAGAAGCTCCTGTTTTACTCAGTTTCCAATACTGAGGTGAGCTAGATATGCCCCGTTTGTGTAGGAAGCACAGTTCTTTTGTTCTGAGCTAGCTCACTGTACGTGCCCTATAGGAAACACAGTACAGGGAAAGAATGCTCTTTTCTCTAAAACAGAGTATTTTTCTTACATGGCACAATAGGGTTCAATTAAAATTCTTAAACGGAGTTGAATCACGTTGAGATTCAAGTTCTAGCAGCAAGTGTTCATTCAGGCTAAGAACAGCACACTTGTGCTATTCTGGCCATATACAGTGCAAATAGCATTCGCGTCTGTTCCCAGCCAGTACAGTGTATTGGACTGAAGAGAAGCTCCTGTTTTACTCAGTTTCCAATACTGAGTTGAGCTAGATATGCCCCGTTTGTGTAGGAAGCACAGTTCTTTTATTCTGAGCTAGCTCACTGTACGTGCCCTATAGGAAACACAGCGGAGTGAAAGAATGCTGTTTTCTCTAAAACAGAGTGTTTTTCTTGCATGGCACACTAGGGTTCAATTAAACTTCCTAAACAGAGTTGAATCACGTTGAGATTCAAGTTCTAGCAGCAAGTGTTCATTCAGGCTAAGAACAGCACACTTGTGCTTTTCTGGCCATAAACAGTACAAATAGCATTCGTGTCTGTTCCCAACCAGTACAGTGTATTGGACTGAAGAGAAGCTCTTGTTTTACTCAGTTGCCAATACTGAGTTGAGCTAGATATGCCCCGTTTGTGTAGGAAGCACAGTTTTTTTGTTCTGAGCTAGCTCACTTACGGGCCCTATAGGAAACACAGTAGAGGGAAAGAATGCTGTTTTCTCTAAAACAGAGTGTTTTTCTTGCATGGCACACTAGGGTTCAATTAAACTTCCTAAACGGAGTTGAATCACGTTGAGATTCAAGTTCTAGCAGCAAGTGTTCATTCAGGCTAAGAACAGCACACTTGTGCTTTTCTGGCCATATACGGTACAAATAGCATTCGCGTCTGTTCCCAGCCAGTACAGTGTATTGGACTGAAGAGAAGCTCCTGTTTTACTCAGTTTCCAATACTGAGTTGAGCTAGATATGCCCCGTTTGTGTAGGAAGCACAGTTCTTTTGTTCTGAGCTAGCTCACTGTACGTGCCCTATAGTAAACACAGTAGAGTGAAAGAATGCTGTTTTCTCTAAAACAGAGCGTTTTTCTTGCATGTCACACTAGGGTTCAATTAAACTTCCTAAACGGAGTTGAATCACGTTGAGATTCAAGTTCTAGCAGCAAGTGTTCATTCAGGCTAAGAACAGCACACTTGAGCTTTTCTGGCCATATACAGTGCAAATAGCTTTCGCCACTGCTCCCAGCCAGGACAGTGTATTGGACTGAAGATAAGCTCCTGTTTTACTCAGTTTCCAATACTGACTTGAATTAGATATGCCCCGTTTGTGCAGGAAGCACAGTTCTTTTGTTCTGAGCTAGCTCACTTACAGGCCCTATAGGAAACACAGTAGAGGGAAAGAATGCTGTTTTCTCTAAAACAGAGTGTTTTTCGTGCATGGCACACTAGGGTTCAATTAAACTTCCTAAACGGAGTTGAATCACGTTGAGATTCAAGTTCTAGCAGCAAGTGTTCATTCAGGTTAAGAACAGCACACTTGTGCTATTCCTGCCATATATAGTGCAAATAGCATTCGCGTCTGTTCCCAGCCAGTACAGTGTATTGGACTGAAGACAAGCTCCTGTTTTACTCAGTTTCCAATACTGAGTTGAACTAGATATGCCCCGTTTGTGTAGGAAGCACAGTTCTTTTGTTCTGAGCTAGCTCACTTACGGGCCCTATCGGAAACACAGTAGAGGGAAAGAATGCTGTTTTCTCTAAAACAGAGTATTTTTCTTACATGGCACACTAGGGTTCAATTAAAATTCTTAAACGGAGTTGAATCACGTTGAGATTCAAGTTCTACCAGCAAGTGTTCATTCAGGCTAAGAACAGCACACTTGTGCTATTCTGGCCATATACAGTGCAAATGGAATTCGCGTCTGTTCCAAGCCAGTACAGTGTATTGGACTGAAGAGAAGCTCCTGTTTTACTCAGTTTCCAATACTGAGTTGAACTAGATATGCCCCATTTGTGTAGGAAGCACAGTTCTTTTGTTCTGAGCTAGCTCACTTACGGGCCCTATAGGAAACACAATAGAGTGAAAGAATGTTGTTTTCTCCAAAACAGAGTGTTTTTCTTGCATGGCACACTAGGGTTCAATTAAACTTCCTAAACGGAGTTGAATCATGTTGAGATTCAAGTTCTAGCAGCAAGTGTTCATTCAGGCTAAGAACAGCACTCTTGTGCTTTTCTGGCCATATACAGTGCAAATAGCATTCGCGTCTGTTTCCAGCCAGTACAGTGTATTGGACTGATGACAAGCTCCTGTTTTATTAAGTTTCCAATACTGAGTTGAACTAGATATGCCCCGTTTGTGTAGGAAGCACAGTTCTTTTGTTCTTAAGTAGTTCACTGTACGTGCCCTATAGTTAACACAGCAGAGTGAAAGAATGCTATTTTCTCTAAAATAGAGTGTTTTTCTTGCATGGCACACTAGGGTTCAATTAAACTTCATAAACGGAGTTGAATCACGTTGAGATTCAAGTTCTAGCAGCAAGTGTTCATTCAGGCTAAGAACAGCACACTTGTGCTATTCTGGCCATATAAAGTGCAAATGGCATTCGTGTCTGTTCCCAGACAGTACAGTGTATTGGACTGAAGAGAAGCTCTTGTTTTACTCAGTTTCCAATACTGAGTTGAACTAGATATGCCCCGTTTGTGTAGGAAGCACAGTTCTTTTGTTCTGAGCTAGCTCACTTATGGGCCCTATAGGAAACACAATAGAGTGAAAGAATGCTGGTGTCTCCAAAACAGAGTGTTTTTATTGTATGGCACACTAGGGTTCAATTAAACTTTCTAAACGGAGTTGAATCACGTTGAGATTCAAGTTCTAGCAGCAAGTGTTCATTCAGGCTAAGAACAGAACTCTTGTGCTTTTCTGGCCATATACAGTGCAAATAGCATTCGTGTCTGTTCCCAGGCAGTACAGTGTATTGGACTGATGAGAAGCTCCTGTTTTACTCAGTTTTCAATACTGAGTTGAACTAGATATGCCCCGTTTGTGTAGGAAGCACAGTACTTTTGTTCTGAGCTAGCTGACTTATGGGCCCTATCGGAAACACAGTAGAGGGAAAGAATGCTGTTTTCTCTAAAACAGAGTGTTTTTCTTTCATGGCACACTAGGGTTCAATTAAACTTCCTAAACGGAGTTGAATCACGTTGAGATTCAAGTTCTAGCAGCAAGTGTTCATTCAGGCTAAGAACAGCACACTTGTGCTATTCTGGCCATATACAGTGCAGATAGCATTCGCGTCTGTTCCCAGCCAGTACAGTGTATTGGACTGAAGAGAAGCTCCTGTTTTACTCAGTTTCCAATACTGAGGTGAGCTAGATATGCCCCGTTTGTGTAGGAAGCACAGTTCTTTTGTTCTGAGCTAGCTCACTGTACGTGCCCTATAGGAAACACAGTACAGGGAAAGAATGCTCTTTTCTCTAAAACAGAGTATTTTTCTTACATGGCACAATAGGGTTCAATTAAAATTCTTAAACGGAGTTGAATCACGTTGAGATTCAAGTTCTAGCAGCAAGTGTTCATTCAGGCTAAGAACAGCACACTTGTGCTATTCTGGCCATATACAGTGCAGATAGCATTCGCGTCTGTTCCCAGCCAGTACAGTGTATTGGACTGAAGAGAAGCTCCTGTTTTACTCAGTTTCCAATACTGAGTTGAGCTAGATATGCCCCGTTTGTGTAGGAAGCACAGTTCTTTTATTCTGAGCTAGCTCACTGTACGTGCCCTATAGGAAACACAGCGGAGTGAAAGAATGCTGTTTTCTCTAAAACAGAGTGTTTTTCTTGCATGGCACACTAGGGTTCAATTAAACTTCCTAAACAGAGTTGAATCACGTTGAGATTCAAGTTCTAGCAGCAAGTGTTCATTCAGGCTAAGAACAGCACACTTGTGCTTTTCTGGCCATAAACAGTACAAATAGCATTCGTGTCTGTTCCCAACCAGTACAGTGTATTGGACTGAAGAGAAGCTCTTGTTTTACTCAGTTGCCAATACTGAGTTGAGCTAGATATGCCCCGTTTGTGTAGGAAGCACAGTTTTTTTGTTCTGAGCTAGCTCACTTACGGGCCCTATAGGAAACACAGTAGAGGGAAAGAATGCTGTTTTCTCTAAAACAGAGTGTTTTTCTTGCATGGCACACTAGGGTTCAATTAAACTTCCTAAACGGAGTTGAATCACGTTGAGATTCAAGTTCTAGCAGCAAGTGTTCATTCAGGCTAAGAACAGCACACTTGTGCTTTTCTGGCCATATACGGTACAAATAGCATTCGCGTCTGTTCCCAGCCAGTACAGTGTATTGGACTGAAGAGAAGCTCCTGTTTTACTCAGTTTGCAATACTGAGTTGAACTAGATATGCCCCGTTTGTGTAGGAAGCACAGTTCTTTTGTTCTGAGCTAGCTCACTTACGGGCCCTATAGGAAACACAGTAGAGTGCAAGAATGCTGTTTTCTCTAAAACAGAGTGTCTTTCTTGCATGGCACACTAGGGTTCAATTAAAATTCTTAAACGGAGTTGAATCACGTTGAGATTCAAGTTCTAGCAGCAAGTGTTCATTCAGGCTAAGAACAGCACACTTGTGCTATTCTGGCCATATAAAGTGCAAATGGCATTCGCGTCTGTTCCCAGACAGTACAGTGTATTGGACTGAAGAGAAGCTCCTGTTTTACTAAGTTTCCAATACTGAGTTGAACTAGATATGCCCCGTTTGTGTAGGAAGCACAGTTCTTTTGTTCTGAGCTCGCTCACTTATGGGCCCTATAGGAAACACAATAGAGTGAAAGAATGCTGGTGTCTCCAAAACAGAGTGTTTTTATTGTATGGCACACTAGGGTTCAATTAAACTTCCTAAACGGAGTTGAATCACGTTGAGATTCAAGTTCTAGCAGCAAGTGTTCATTCAGGCTAAAAACAGAACTCTTGTGCTTTTCTGGCCATATACAGTGCAAATAGCATTCGTGTCTGTTCACAGCCAGTACAGTGTATTGGACTGATGAGAAGCTCCTGTTTTACTCAGTTTCCAATACTGAGTTGAACTAGATATGCCCCGTTTGTGTAGGAAGCACAGTTCTTTTGTTCTGAGCTAGCTGACTTACGGGCCCTATCGGAAACACAGTAGAGGGAAAGAATGCTGTTTTCTCTAAAACAGAGTGTTTTTCTTTCATGGCACACTAGGGTTCAATTAAACTTCCTAAACGGAGTTGAATCACGTTGAGATTCAAGTTCTAGCAGCAAGTGTTCATTCAGGCTAAGAACAGCACACTTGTGCTATTCTGGCCAGATACAGTGCAAATAGCATTCGCGTCTGTTCCCAGCCAGTACAGTGTATTGGACTGAAGAGAAGCTCCTGTTTTACTCAGTTTCCAATACTGAGTTGAGCTAGATATGCCCCGTTTGTGTAGGAAGCACAGTTGTTTTGTTCTGAGCTAGCTCACTGTACGTGCCCTATAGGAAACACATTAGAGTGAAAGAATGCTGTTTTCTCTAAAACGGAGTGTTTTTCTTGCATGGCACACTAGGGTTCAATTAAACTTCCTAAACGGAGTTGAATCACGTTGAGATTCAAGTTCTAGCAGCAAGTGTTCATTCAGGCTAAGAACAGCACACTTGTGCTATTCTGGCCATATACAGTGCAAATAGCATTCTTGTCTGTTCCCAACCAGTACAGTGTATTGGACTGAAGAGAAGCTCCTGTTTTACTCAGTTTCCAATACTGAGTTGAACTAGATATGCCCCGTTTGTGTAGGAAGCACAGTTCTTTTGTTCTTAAGTAGTTCACTGTACGTGCCCTATAGTTAACACAGCAGAGTGAAAGAATGCTGTTTTCTCTAAAACAGAGTGTTTTTCTTGCATGGCACACTAGGGTTCAATTAAACTTCCTAAACGGAGTTGAATCACGTTGAGATTCAAGTTCTAGCAGCAAGTGTTCATTCAGGCTAAGAACAGCACACTTGTGCTATTCTGGCCATATACAGTGCAAATAGCATTCGCGTCTGTTCCCAGCCAGTACAGTGTATAGGACTGAAGAGAAGCTCCTGTTTTACTCAGTTTCCAATACTGAGGTGAGCTAGATATGCCCCGTTTGTGTAGGAAGCACAGTTCTTTTGTTCTGAGCTAGCTCACTGTACGTGCCCTATAGGAAACACAGCGGAGTGAAAGAATGCTGTTTTCTCTAAAACAGAGTGTTTTTCTTGCATGGCACACTAGGATTCAATTAAACTTCCTAAACGGAGTTGAATCACGTTGAGATTCAAGTTCTAGCAGCAAGTGTTCATTCAGGCTAAGAACAGCACACTTGTGCTTTTCTGGCCATAAACAGTACAAACAGCATTCGCGTCTGTTCCCAACCAGTACAGTGTATTGGACTGAAGAGAAGCTACTGTTTTACTCAGTTTCCAATACTGAGTTGAACTAGATATGCCCCGTTTGTGTAGGAAGCACAGTTCTTTTGTTCTGAGCTAGCTCACTTATGGGCCCTATAGGAAACACAATAGAGTGAAAGAATGCTGGTGTCTCCAAAACAGAGTGTTTTTATTGTATGGCACACTAGGGTTCAATTAAACTTCCTAAACGGAGTTGAATCACGTTGAGATTCAAGTTCTAGCAGCAAGTGTTCATTCAGGCTAAGAACAGAACTTTTGTGCTTTTCTGGCCATATACAGTGCAAAAAGCATTCGTGTCTGTTCCCAGCCAGTACAGTGTATTGGACTGATGAGAAGCTCCTGTTTTACTCAGTTTCCAATACTGAGTTGAACTAGATATGCCCCGTTTGTGTAGGAAGCACAGTTCTTTTGTTCTGAGCTAGCTGACTTACGGGCCCTATCGGAAACACAGTAGAGGGAAAGAATTCTGTTTTCTCTAAAACAGAGTGTTTTTCTTTCATGGCACACTAGGGTTCAATTAAACTTCCTAAACGGAGTTGAATCACGTTGAGATTCAAGTTCTAGCAGCAAGTGTTCATTCAGGCTAAGAACAGCACACTTGTGCTATTCTGGCCATATACAGTGCAAATAGCATTCGCGTCTGTTCCCAGCCAGTACAGTGTATTGGACTGAAGAGAAGCTCCTGTTTTACTCAGTTTCCAATACTGAGTTGAACTATATATGCCCCGTTTGTGTAGGAAGCACAGTTCTTTTGTTCTTAAGTAGTTCACTGTACGTGCCCTATAGTTAACACAGCAGAGTGAAAGAATGCTGTTTTCTCTAAAACAGAGTGTTTTTCTTGCATGGCAACTAGGGTTCAATTAAACTTCCTAAACGGAGTTGAATCACGTTGAGATTCAAGTTCTAGCAGCAAGTGTTCATTCAGGCTAAGAACAGCACACTTGTGCTATTCTGGCCATATACAGTGCAAATAGCATTCGCGTCTGTTCCCAGCCAGTACAGTGTATTGGACTGAAGAGAAGCTCCTGTTTTACTCAGTTTCCAATACTGAGTTGAGCTAGATATGCCCCGTTTGTGTAGGAAGCACAGTTCTTTTGTTCTGAGCTAGCTCACTGTACGTGCACTATAGGAAACACAGCGGAGTGAAAGAATGCTGTTTTCTCTAAAACAGAGTGTTTTTTTTGCATGGCACACTAGGGTTCAATTAAACTTCCTAAACGGAGTTGAATCACGTTGAGATTCAAGTTCTAGCAGCAAGTGTTCATTCAGGCTAAGAACAGCACACTTGTGCTTTTCTGGCCATAAACAGTACAAATAGCATTCGCGTCTGTTCCCAGCCAGTACAGTGTATTGGACTGAAGAGAAGCTCCTGTTTTACTCAGTTTCCAATACTGAGTTGAACTAGATATGCCCCGTTTGTGTAGGAAGCACACTTCTTTTGTTCTGAGCTTGCTCACTGTATGTGCCCTGTAAGAAACACAGTAGAGTGAAAGAATGCTGTTTTCTCTAAAACAGAGTGTTTTTCTTGCATGGCACACTGGGGTTCAATTAAACTTCCTAAACGGAGTTGAGTAACGTTGAGATTCAAGTTCTAGCAGCAAGTGTTCATTCAGGCTAAGAACAGCACACTTGTGCTTTTCTGGCCATAAACTGTACAAATAGCATTCGCGTCTGTTCCCAACCAGTACAGTGTATTGGACTAAAGAGAAGCTCCTGTTTTACTCAGTTTCCAATACTGAGTTGAGCTAGATATGCCCCGTTTGTGTAGGAAGCACAGTTCTTTTGTTCTGAGCTAGCTCACTGTACGTGCCCTATAGTAAACACAGTAGAGTGAAAGAATGCTGTTTTCTCTAAAACAGAGCGTTTTTCTTGCATGGCACACTAGGGTTCAATTAAACTTCCTAAACGGAGTTGAATCACATTGAGATTCAAGTTCTAGCAGCAAGTGTTCATTCAGGCTAAGAACAGCACACTTGTGCTTTTCTGGCCATATACAGTCCAAATAGCATTCGCCACTGTTCCCAGCCAGTACAGTGTATTGGACTGAAGAGAAGCTTCTGTTTTACTCAGTTTCGAATACTGAGTTGAACTAGATATGCCCCGTTTGTGTAGGAAGCACAATTCTTTTGTTCGGAGCTAGCTCACTTACGGGCCCTATAGGAAACACAGTAGAGGGAAAGAATGCTGTTTTCTCTAAAACAGAGTGTTTTTCTTGCATGGCACACTAGGGTTCAATTAAACTTCCTAAACGGAGTTGAAACACGTTGAGATTCAAGTTCTAGCAGCAAGTGTTCATTCAAGTTAAGAACAGCACACTTGTGCTATTCTAGCCATATACAGTGCATATAGCATTTGCGTCTGTTCCCAGCCAGTACAGTGTATTGGACCCAAGACAAGCTCCTGTTTTACTCAGTTTCCAATACTGAGTTGAACTAGATATGCCCCGTTTGTGTAGGAAGCACAGTTCTTTTGTTCTGAGCTAGCTCACTGTACGTGCCCTATAGGAAACACAGTACAGGGAAAGAATGCTATTTTCTCTAAAACAGAGTATTTTTCTTACATGGCACACTAGGGCTCAATTAAAATTCTTAAACGGAGTTGAATCACGTTGAGATTCAAGTTCTAGCAGCAAGTGTTCATTCAGGCTAAGAACAGCACACTTGTGCTATTCTGGCCATATAAAGTGCAAATGGCATTCGCGTCTGTTCCCAGACAATACAGTGTATTGGACTGAAGAGAAGCTCCTGTTTTACTCAGTTTCCAATACTGAGTTGAACTAGATATACCCCGTTTGTGTAGGAAGCACAGTTCTTTTGTTCTGAGCTAGCTCACTTATGGGCCCTATAGGAAACACAATAGATTGAAAGAATGCTGGTTTCTCCAAAACAGAGTGTTTTTATTGTATGGCACACTAGGGTTCAATTAAACTTCCTAAACGGAGTTGAATCACGTTGAGATTCAAGTTCTAGCAGCAAGTGTTCATTCAGGCTAAGAACAGAACTCCTGTGCTTTTCTGGCCATTTACAGTGCAAATAGCATTCGCGTCTGTTCCTAGCCAGTACAGTGTATTGGACTGATGAGAAGCTCCTGTTTTACTCAGTTTCCAATACTGAGTTGAACTAGATATGCCCCGTTTGTGTAGGAAGCACAGTTCTTTTGTTCTGAGCTTGCTGACTTATGGGCCCTATCGGAAACACAGTAGAGTGAAAGAATGCTGTTTTCTCTAAAACAGAGTGTTTTTCTTTCATGGTACACTAGGGTTCAATTAAACTTCCTAAACGGAGTTGAATCACGTTGAGATTCAAGTTCTAGCAGCAAGTGTTCATTCAGGCTAAGAACAGCACACTTGTGCTATTCTGGCCATATACAGTGCAAATAGCATTTGCGTCTGTTCCCAGCCAGTACAGTGTATTGGACTGAAGAGAAGCTCCTGTTTTACTCAGTTTCCAATACTGAGTTGAGCTAGATATGCCCCGTTTGTGTAGGAAGCACAGTTCTTTTGTTCTGAGCTAGCTCACTGTACGTGCCCTATAGGAAACACAGTAGAGTGAAAGAATGCTGTTTTCTCTAAAACGGAGTGTTTTTCTTGCATGGCACACTAGGGTTCAATTAAACTTCCTAAACGGAGTTGAATCACGTTGAAATTCAAGTTCTAGCAGCAAGTGTTCATTCAGGCTAAGAACAGCACACTTGTGCTTTTCTGGACATATACAGTGCAAATAGCATTCGCCACTGTTCCCAGCCAGTACAGTGTATTGGACTGAAGAGAAGCTCCTGTTTTACTCAGTTTTCAATACTGAGTTGAACTAGATATGCCCCGTTTGTGTAGGAAGCACAGTTCTTTTGTTCTGAGCTAGCTCACTGTACGTGCCCTATAGGAAACACAGCAGAGTGAAAGAATGCTGTTTTCTCTAAAACAGAGAGTTTCTCTTGCATGGCACACTGGGGTTCAATTAACCTTCCTAAACGGAGTTGAGTCACGTTGAGATTCAAGTTCTAGCAGCAAGTGTTCATTCAGGCTAAGAACAGCACACTTGTGCTTTTCTGGCCATATACAGTCCAAATAGCATTCGCCACTGTTCCCAGCCAGTACAGTGTATTGGACTGAAGAGAAGCTTCTGTTTTACTCAGTTTCCAATACTGAGTTGAACTAGATATGCCCCGTTTGTGTAGGAAGCACAGTTCTTTTGTTCTGAGCTAGCTCACTTACGGGCCCTATAGGAAACACAGTAGAGGGAAAGAATGCTGTTTTCTCTAAAACAGAGTGTTTTTCTTGCATGGCACACTAGGGTTCAATTAAACTTCCTAAACGGAGTTGAAACACGTTGAGATTCAAGTTCTAGCAGCAAGTGTTCATTCAGGCTAAGAACAGCACACTTGTGCTTTTCTGGCCATATAAAGTGAAAATGGCATTCGCGTCTGTTCCCAGCCAGTACAGTGTATTAGACTGATGAGAAGCTCCTGTTTTACTCAGTTTCCAATACTGAGTTGAACTAGATATGCCCCGTTTGTGTAGGAAGCACAGTTCTTTTGTTCTGAGCTAGCTCACTGTACGTGCCCTATAGGAAACACAGTACAGGGAAAGAATGCTGTTTTCTCTAAAACAGAGTGTTTTTCTTTCATGGCACACTAGGGTTCAATTAAACTTCCTAAACGGAGTTGAATCACGTTGAGATTCATGTTCTAGCAGCAAGTGTTCATTCAGGCTAAGAACAGCACACTTGTGCTATTCTGGCCATATACAGTACAAATAGCATTCGCGTCTGTTCCCAGCCAGTACAGTGTATTGGACTGAAGAGAAGCTCCTGTTTTACTCAGTTTCCAATACTGAGTTGAGCTAGATATGCCCCGTTTGTGTAGGAAGCACAGTTCTTTTGTTCTGCGCTAGCTCACTGTACGTGCCCTATAGGAAACACAGTAGAGTGAAAGAATGCTGTTTTCTCTAAAACGGAGTGTTTTTCTTGCATGGCACACTAGGGTTCAATTAAACTTCCTAAACGGAGTTGAATCACGTTGAAATTCAAGTTCTAGCAGCAAGTGTTCATTCAGGCTAAGAACAGCACACTTGTGCTTTTCTGGACATATACAGTGCCAATAGCATTCGCCACTGTTCCCAGCCAGTACAGTGTATTGGACTGAAGAGAAGCTCCTGTTTTACTCAGTTTCCAATACTGAGTTGAACTAGATATGCCCCGTTTGTGTAGGAAGCACAGTTCTTTTGTTCTGAGCTAGCTGACTTACGGGCCCTATAGGAAACACAGTAGAGGGAAAGAATGCTGTTTTCTCTAAAACAGAGTGTTTTTCTTTCATGGCACACTAGGGTTCAATTAAACTTCCTAAACGGAGTTGAATCACGTTGAGATTCAAGTTCTAGCAGCAAGTGTTCTTTCAGGCTAAGAACAGCACACTTGTGCTATTCTGGCCATATACAGTGCAAATAGCATTTGCGTCTGTTACCAGCCAGTACAGTGTATTGGACTGAAGAGAAGCTCCTGTTTTACTCAGTTTCCAATACTGAGTTGAGCTAGATATGCCCCGTTTGTGTAGGAAGCACAGTTCTTTTGTTCTGCGCTAGCTCACTGTACGTGCCCTATAGGAAACACAGTAGAGTGAAAGAATGCTGTTTTCTCTAAAACGGAGTGTTTTTCTTGCATGGCACACTAGGGTTCAATTAAACTTCCTAAACGGAGTTGAATCACGTTGAAATTCAAGTTCTAGCAGCAAGTGTTCATTCAGGCTAAGAACAGCACACTTGTGCTTTTCTGGACATATACAGTGCAAATAGCATTCGCCACTGTTCCCAGCCAGTACAGTGTATTGGACTGAAGAGAAGCTCCTGTTTTACTCAGTTTCCAATACTGAGTTGAACTAGATATGCCCCGTTTGTGTAGGAAGCACAGTTCTTTTGTTCTGAGCTAGCTGACTTACGGGCCCTATAGGAAACACAGTAGAGGGAAAGAATGCTGTTTTCTCTAAAACAGAGTGTTTTTCTTTCATGGCACACTAGGGTTCAATTAAACTTCCTAAACGGAGTTGAATCACGTTGAGATTCAAGTTCTAGCAGCAAGTGTTCTTTCAGGCTAAGAACAGCACACTTGTGCTATTCTGGCCATATACAGTGCAAATAGCATTTGCGTCTGTTACCAGCCAGTACAGTGTATTGGACTGAAGAGAAGCTCCTGTTTTACTCAGTTTCCAATACTGAGTTGAGCTAGATATGCCCCGTTTGTGTAGGAAGCACAGTTCTGTTGTTCTGAGCTAGCTCACTGTACGTGCCCTATAGGAAACACAGTAAGTGATTGAATGCTGTTTTCTCTAAAACAGAGTGTTTTTCTTGCATGGCACACTAGGGTTCAATTAAACTTCCTAAATGGAGTTGAATCACGTTGAGATTCAAGTTCTAGCAGCAAGTGTTCATTCAGGCTAAGAACAGCACACTTGTGCTTTTCTGGCCATATACAGTGCAAATAGCATTCGCCACTGTTCCCAGCCAGTACAGTGTATTGGACTGAAGAGATGCTCCTGTTTTACTCAGTTTCCAATACTGAGTTGAACTAGATATGCCCCGTTTGTGTAGGAAGCACAGTTCTTTTGTTCTGAGCTAGCTCACTTATGGGGCCTATAGGAAACACAGTAGAGGGAAAGAATGCTGTTTTCTCTAAAACAGAGTGTTTTTCATGCATGGCACACTAGGGTTCAATTAAACTTCCTAAACGGAGTTGAAACACGCTAAGATTCAAGTTCTAGTAGCAAGTGTTCATTCAGGCTAAGAACACAACACTTGTGCTATTCCTGCCATATACAGTGCAAATAGCATTCGCGTCTGTTCCCAGCCAGTACAGTGTATTGGACTGAAGAGAAGCTCCTGTTTTACTCAGTTTCCAATACTGAGTTGAACTAGATATGCCCCGTTTGTGTAGGAAGCACAGTTCTTTTGTTCTGAGCTAGCTCACTTACGGGCCTTATAGGAAACACAATAGAGGGAAAGAATGCTGTTTTCTCTAAAACAGAGTGTTTTTCTTGCATGGCACACTAGGGTTCAATTAAACTTCCTAAACGGAGTTGAATCACGTTGAGATTCAAGTTCTAGCAGCAAGTGTTCATTCAGGCTAAGAACAGCACACTTGTGCTATTCTGGCCATATACAGTGCAAATAGCATTCGCGTCTGTTCCCAACCAGTACAGTGTATTGGACTGAAGAGAAGCTCCTGTTTTACTCAGTTTCCAATACTGAGTTGAGCTAGATATGCCCCGTTTGTGTAGGAAGCACAGTTCTTTTGTTCTGAGCTAGCTCACTGTACGTGCACTATAGGAAACACAGTAGAGTGAAAGAATTTTGTTTTCTCTAAAACAGAGCGTTTTTCTTGCATGGCACACTAGGGTTCAATTAAACTTCCTAAACGGAGTTGAATCACGTTGAGATTCAAGTTCTAGCAGCAAGTGTTCATTCAGGCTAAGAACAGCACACTTGTGCTTTTCTGGCCATATACAGTGCAAATAGCATTCGCCACTGTTCCCAGCCAGTACAGTGTATTGGACTGAAGAGAAGCTCCTGTTTTACTCAGTTTCCAATACTGAGTTGAACTAGATATGCCCCGTTTGTGTGGGAAGCACAGTTCCTTTGTTCTGAGCTAGCTCACTGTACGTGCCCTATAGGAAACATAGTAGATGGAAAGAATGCTGTTTTCTCAAAAACAGAGTGTTTTTCTTGCATGGCACACTAGGGTTCAATTAAACTTCCTAAACGGAGTTGAATCACGTTGAGATTCAAGTTCTAGCAGCAAGTGTTCTTTCAGGCTAAGAACAGCACACTTGTGCTATTCTGGCCATATACAGTGCAAATAGCATTCGCGTCTGTTCCCAGCCAGTACAGTGTATTGGACTGAAGAGAAGCTCCTGTTTTACTCAGTTTCCAATACTGAGTTGAGCTAGATATGCCCCGTTTGTGTAGGAAGCACAGTTCTGTTGTTCTGAGCTAGCTCACTGTACGTGCCCTATAGGAAACACAGTAGAGTGAAAGAATGCTGTTTTCTCTAAAACAGAGTGTTTTTCTTGCATGGCACACTAGGGTTCAATTAAAGGTCCTAAACGGAGTAGAATCACGTTGAGATTCAAGTTCTAGCAGCAAGTGTTCATTCAGGCTAAGAACAGTACACTTGTGCTATTCTGACCATATACAGTGCAAATAGCATTCGCGTCTATTCCCAACCAGTACAGTGTATTGGACTGAAGAGAAGCTCCTGTTTTACTCAGTTTCCAATACTGAGTTGAACTAGATATGCCCCGTTTGTGTAGGAAGCACAGTTCTTTTGTTCTGAGCTAGCTCACTGTACGTGCCCTATAGGAAACACAGTAGAGGGAAAGAATGCTGTTTTCTCTAAAACAGAGTGTTTTTCTTGCATGGCACACTAGGGTTCAATTAAACTTCCTAAACGGAGTTGAATCACGTTGAGATTCAAGTTCTAGCAGCAAGTGTTCATTCAGGCTAAGAACAGCACACTTGTGCTTTTCTGGCCATATACAGTGCAAATAGCATTCGCGTCTCTCCCAGCCAATACAGTGTATTGGATTGAAGAGAAGCTCCTGTTTTACTCAGGTTCCAATACTGAGTTGAACGAGATATGCCCCGTTTGTGTAGGAAGCACAGTTCTTTTGTTCTGAGCTAGCTCACTGTACGTGCCCTATAGGAAACACAGCGGAGTGAAAGAATGCTGTTTTCTCTAAAACTGAGTGTTTTTCTTGCATGGCACACTAGGGTTCAATTAAACTTCCTAAACGGAGTTGAATCACGTTGAGATTCAAGTTCTAGCAGCAAGTGTTCATTCAGGCTAAGAACAGCACACTTGTGCTTTTCTGGCCATATACAGTGCAAATAGCATTCGTGTCTCTCCCAGCCAATACAGTGTATTGGATTGAAGAGAAGCTCCTGTTTTACTCAGGTTCCAATACTGAGTTGAACGAGATATGCCCCGTTTGTGTAGGAAGCACAGTTCTTTTGTTCTGAGCTAGCTCACTGTACGTGCCCTATAGGAAACACAGCGGAGTGAAAGAATGCTGTTTTCTCTAAAACTGAGTGTTTTTCTTGCATGGCACACTAGGGTTCAATTAAACTTCCTAAACGGAGTTGAATCACGTTGAGATTCAAGTTCTAGCAGCAAGTGTTCATTCAGGCTAAGAACAGCACACTTGTGCTTTTCTGGCCATATACAGTGCAAATAGCATTCGCGTCTGTTCCCAGCCAGTACAGTGTATTGGACTGAAGAGAAGCTCCTGTTTTACTCAGTTTCCAATACTGAGTTGAACTAGATATGCCCCGTTTGTGTAGGAAGCACAGTTCTTTTGTTCTGATCTAGCTCACTGTACGTGCCCTATAGGAAACACAGTAGAGTGAAAGAATGCTGTTTTCTCTAAAACAGAGTGTTTTTCTTGCATGGCACTCTAGGATTCAATTAAACTTCCTAAATGGAGTTGAATCACGTTGAGATTCAAGATCTAGCAGCAAGTGTTCATTCAGGCTAAGAACAGCACACTTGTGCTATTCTGGCCATATACAGTGTATTGGACTGAAGAGAAGCTCCTGTTTTTCTCAGTTTCCAATACTGAGTTGAACTAGATATGCCCCGTTTGTGTAGGAAGCACAGTTCTTTTGTTCTGAGCTAGCTCACTTACGGGCCCTATAGGAAACACAGTAGAGGGAAAGAATGCTGTTTTCTCTAAAACAGAGTATTTTTCTTACATGGCACACTAGGGTTCAATTAAAATTCTTAAACGGAGTTGAATCACGTTGAGATTCAAGTTCTAGCAGCAAGTGTTCATTCAGGCTTAGAACAGCACACTTGTGCAATTCTGGCCATATACAGTGCAAATAGCATTCGCGTCTCTCCCAGCAAATACAGTGTATTGGACTGAAGAGAAGCTCCTGTTTTACTCAGTTTCCAATACTGAGTTGAACTAGATATGCCCCGTTTGTGTAGGAAGCACAGTTCTTTTGTTCTGAGCTAGCTGACTTACGGGCCCTATAGGAATCACAGTAGAGGGAAAGAATGCTGTTTTCTCTAAAACAGAGTGTTTTTCTTTCATGGCACACTAGGGTTCAATTAAACTTCCTAAACGGAGTTGAATCACGTTGAGATTCAAGTTCTAGCAGCAAGTGTTCATTCAGGCTAAGAACAGTACACTTGTGCTATTCTGGCCATATACAGTGCAAATAGCATTCGCGTCTATTCCCAACCAGTACAGTGTATTGGACTGAAGAGAAGCTCCTGTTTTACTCAGTTTCCAATACTGAGTTGAACTAGATATGCCCCGTTTGTGTAGGAAGCACAGTTCTTTTGTTCTGAGCTAGCTCACTGTACGTGCCCTATAGGAAACACAGTAGAGGGAAAGAATGCTGTTTTCTCTAAAACAGAGTGTTTTTCTTGCATGGCACACTAGGGTTCAATTAAACTTCCTAAACGGAGTTGAATCACGTTGAGATTCAAGTTCTAGCAGGAAGTGTTCATTCAGGCTAAGAACAGCACACTTGTGCTTTTCTGGCCATAAACTGTACAAATAGCATTCGCGTCTGTTCCCAACCAGTACAGTGTATTGGACTGAAGAGAAGCTCCTGTTTTACTCAGTTTCCAATACTGAGTTGAGCTAGATATGCCCCTTTTGTGTAGGAAGCACAGTTCTTTTGTTCTGAGCTAGCTCACTGTACGTGCCCTATAGGAAACACAGTAGAGTGAAAGAATGCTGTTTTCTCTAAAACAGAGCGTTTTTCTTGCATGGCACACTAGGGTTCAATTAAACTTCCTAAACGGAGTTGAATCACGTTGAGATTCAAGTTCTAGCAGCAAGTGTTCATTCAGGCTAAGAACAGCACACTTGTGCTTTTCTGGCCATATACGGTGCAAATAACATTCGCCACTGTTCCCAGCCAGTACAGTGTATTGGACTGAAGAGAAGCTCCTGTTTTACTCAGTTTCCAATACTGAGTTGAACTAGATATGCCCCGTTTGTGTAGGAAGCACAGTTCCTTTGTTCTGAGCTAGCTCACTGTACGTGCCCTATAGGAAACACAGTAGAGGGAAAGAATGCTGTTTTCTCTAAAACAGAGTGTTTTTCTTGCATGGCACACTAGGGTTCAATTAAACTTCCTAAACGGAGTTGAATCACGTTGAGATTCAAGTTCTAGCAGCAAGTGTTCTTTCAGGCTAAGAACAGTACACTTGTGCTATTCTGGCCATATACAGTGCAAATAGCATTCGCGTCTGTTCCCAGCCAGTACAGTGTATTGGACTGAAGAGAAGCTCCTGTTTTACTCAGTTTCCAATACTGAGTTGAGCTAGATATGCCCCGTTTGTGTAGGAAGCACAGTTCTGTTGTTCTGAGCTAGCTCACTGTACGTGCCCTATAGGAAACACAGTAGAGTGAAAGAATGCTGTTTTCTCTAAAACAGAGTGTTTTTCTTGCATGGCACACTAGGGTTCAATTAAAGGTCCTAAACGGAGTTGAATCACGTTGAGATTCAAGTTATAGCAGCAAGTGTTCATTCAGGCTAAGAACAGTACACTTGTGCTATTCTGACCATATACAGTGCAAATAGCATTCGCGTCTATTCCCAACCAGTACAGTGTATTGGACTGAAGAGAAGCTCCTGTTTTACTCAGTTTCCAATACTGAGTTGAACTAGATATGCCCCGTTTGTGTAGGAAGCACAGTTCTTTTGTTCTGAGCTAGCTCACTGTACGTGCCCTATAGGAAACACAGTAGAGGGAAAGAATGCTGTTTTCTCTAAAACAGAGTGTTTTTCTTGCATGGCACGCTAGGGTTCAATTAAACTTCCTAAACGGAGTTGAAACACGTTGAGATTCAAGTTCTAGCAGCAAGTGTTCATTCAGGCTAAGAAGAGCACACTTGTGCTATTCCTGCCATATACAGTACAAATAGCATTTGCGTCTGTTCCCAACCAGTACAGTGTATTGGACTGAAGAGAAGCTCCCGTTTTACTCAGTTTCCAATACTGAGTTGAACTAGATATGCCCCGTTTGTGTAGGAAGCACAGTTCTTTTGTTCTGAGCTAGCTCACTGTACGTGCCCTATAGGAAACACAGTAGAGGGAAAGAATGCTGTTTTCTCTAAAACAGAGCATTTTTCTTGCATGGCACACTAGGGTTCAATTAAACTTACTAAACGGAGTTGAATCACGTTGAGATTCAAGTTCTAGCAGCAAGTGTTCATTCAGGCTAAGAACAGCACACTTGTGCTATTCTGGCCATATACAGTGCAAATAGCATTCGCGTCTGTTCCCAACCAGTACAGTGTATTGGACTGAAGAGAAGCTCCTGTTTTACTCAGTTTCCAATACTGAGTTGAGCTAGATATGCCCCGTTTGTGTAGGAAGCACAGTTCTTTTGTTCTGAGCTAGCTCACTGTACGTGCACTATAGGAAACACAGTAGAGTGAAAGAATGCTGTTTTCTCTAAAACAGAGCGTTTTTCTTGCATGGCACACTAGGGTTCAATTAAACTTCCTAAACGGAGTTGAATCACGTTGAGATTCAAGTTCTAGCAGCAAGTGTTCATTCAGGCTAAGAACAGCACACTTGTGCTATTCCGGCCATATACAGTGCAAATAGCATTCGTGTCTCTCCCAGCCAGTACAGTGTATTGGACTGAAGAGAAGCTCCTGTTTTACTCAGTTTCCAATACTGAGTTGAACTAGATATGCCCCGTTTGTGTGGGAAGCACAGTTCCTTTGTTCTGAGCTAGCTCACTGTACGTGCCCTATAGGAAACACAGTAGATGGAAAGAATGCTGTTTTCTCAAAAACAGAGTGTTTTTCTTGCATGGCACACTAGGGTTCAATTAAACTTCCTAAACGGAGTTGAATCACGTTGAGATTCAAGTTCTAGCAGCAAGTGTTCTTTCAGGCTAAGAACAGCACACTTGTGCTATTCTGGCCATATACAGTGCAAATAGCATTCGCGTCTGTTCCCAGCCAGTACAGTGTATTGGACTGAAGAGAAGCTCCTGTTTTACTCAGTTTCCAATACTGAGTTGAACTAGATATGCCCCGTTTGTGTGGGAAGCACAGTTCCTTTGTTCTGAGCTAGCTCACTGTACGTGCCCTATAGGAAACACAGTAGATGGAAAGAATGCTGTTTTCTCAAAAACAGAGTGTTTTTCTTGCATGGCACACTAGGGTTCAATTAAACTTCCTAAACGGAGTTGAATCACGTTGAGATTCAAGTTCTAGCAGCAAGTGTTCTTTCAGGCTAAGAACAGCACACTTGTGCTATTCTGGCCATATACAGTGCAAATAGCATTCGCGTCTGTTCCCAGCCAGTACAGTGTATTGGACTGAAGAGAAGCTCCTGTTTTACTCAGTTTCCAATACTGAGTTGAGCTAGATATTCCCCGTTTGTGTAGGAAGCACAGTTCTGTTGTTCTGAGCTAGCTCACTGTACGTGCCCTATAGGAAACACAGTAGAGTGAAAGAATGCTGTTTTCTCTAAAACAGAGTGTTTTTCTTGCATGGCACACTAGGGTTCAATTAAAGGTCCTAAACGGAGTTGAATCATGTTGAGATTCAAGTTCTAGCAGCAAGTGTTCATTCAGGCTAAGAACAGTACACTTGTGCTATTCTGACCATATACAGTGCAAATAGCATTCGCGTCTATTCCCAACCAGTACAGTGTATTGGACTGAAGAGAAGCTCCTGTTTTACTCAGTTTCCAATACTGAGTTGAACTAGATATGCCCGTTTGTGTAGGAAGCACAGTTCTTTTGTTCTGAGCTAGCTCACTGTACGTGCCCTATAGGAAACACAGTAGAGGGAAAGAATGCTGTTTTCTCAAAAACAGAGTGTTTTTCTTGCATGGCACACTAGGGTTCAATTAAACTTCCTAAACGGAGTTGAATCACGTTGAGATTCAAGTTCTAGCAGCAAGTGTTCTTTCAGGCTAAGAACAGCACACTTGTGCTATTCTGGCCATATACAGTGCAAATAGCATTCGCGTCTGTTCCCAGCCAGTACAGTGTATTGGACTGAAGAGAAGCTCCTGTTTTACTCAGTTTCCAATACTGAGTTGAGCTAGATATTCCCCGTTTGTGTAGGAAGCACAGTTCTGTTGTTCTGAGCTAGCTCACTGTACGTGCCCTATAGGAAACACAGTAGAGTGAAAGAATGCTGTTTTCTCTAAAACAGAGTGTTTTTCTTGCATGGCACACTAGGGTTCAATTAAAGGTCCTAAACGGAGTTGAATCATGTTGAGATTCAAGTTCTAGCAGCAAGTGTTCATTCAGGCTAAGAACAGTACACTTGTGCTATTCTGACCATATACAGTGCAAATAGCATTCGCGTCTATTCCCAACCAGTACAGTGTATTGGACTGAAGAGAAGCTCCTGTTTTACTCAGTTTCCAATACTGAGTTGAACTAGATATGCCCGTTTGTGTAGGAAGCACAGTTCTTTTGTTCTGAGCTAGCTCACTGTACGTGCCCTATAGGAAACACAGTAGAGGGAAAGAATGCTGTTTTCTCTAAAACAGAGTGTTTTTCTTGCATGGCACACTAGGGTTCAATTAAACTTCCTAAACGGAGTTGAATCACGTTGAGATTCAAGTTCTAGCAGCGAGTGTTCATTCAGGCTAAGAACAGCACACTTGTGCTTTTCTGGCCATATACAGTGCAAATAGCATTCGCGTCTCTCCCAGCCAATACAGTGTATTGGATTGAAGAGAAGCTCCTGTTTTACTCAGGTTCCAATACTGAGTTGAACGAGATATGCCCCGTTTGTGTAGGAAGCACAGTTCTTTTGTTCTGAGCTAGCTCACTGTACGTGCCCTATAGGAAACACAGCGGAGTGAAAGAATGCTGTTTTCTCTAAAACTGAGTGTTTTTCTTGCATGGCACACTAGGGTTCAATTAAACTTCCTAAACGGAGTTGAATCACGTTGAGATTCAAGTTCTAGCAGCAAGTGTTCATTCAGGCTAAGAACAGCACACTTGTGCTTTTCTGGCCATATACAGTGCAAATAGCATTCGCGTCTGTTCCCAGCCAGTACAGTGTATTGGACTGAAGAGAAGCTCCTGTTTTACTCAGTTTCCAATACTGAGTTGAACTAGATATGCCCCGTTTGTGTAGGAAGCACAGTTCTTTTGTTCTGATCTAGCTCACTGTACGTGCCCTATAGGAAACACAGTAGAGTGAAAGAATGCTGTTTTCTCTAAAACAGAGTGTTTTTCTTGCATGGCACTCTAGGATTCAATTAAACTTCCTAAATGGAGTTGAATCACGTTGAGATTCAAGATCTAGCAGCAAGTGTTCATTCAGGCTAAGAACAGCACACTTGTGCTATTCTGGCCATATACAGTGTATTGGACTGAAGAGAAGCTCCTGTTTTTCTCAGTTTCCAATACTGAGTTGAACTAGATATGCCCCGTTTGTGTAGGAAGCACAGTTCTTTTGTTCTGAGCTAGCTCACTTACGGGCCCTATAGGAAACACAGTAGAGGGAAAGAATGCTGTTTTCTCTAAAACAGAGTATTTTTCTTACATGGCACACTAGGGTTCAATTAAAATTCTTAAACGGAGTTGAATCACGTTGAGATTCAAGTTCTAGCAGCAAGTGTTCATTCAGGCTTAGAACAGCACACTTGTGCAATTCTGGCCATATACAGTGCAAATAGCATTCGCGTCTCTCCCAGCAAATACAGTGTATTGGACTGAAGAGAAGCTCCTGTTTTACTCAGTTTCCAATACTGAGTTGAACTAGATATGCCCCGTTTGTGTAGGAAGCACAGTTCTTTTGTTCTGAGCTAGCTGACTTACGGGCCCTATAGGAATCACAGTAGAGGGAAAGAATGCTGTTTTCTCAAAAACAGAGTGTTTTTCTTTCATGGCACACTAGGGTTCAATTAAACTTCCTAAACGGAGTTGAATCACGTTGAGATTCAAGTTCTAGCAGCAAGTGTTCATTCAGGCTAAGAACAGCACACTTGTGCTATTCTGGCCATATACAGTGCAAATAGCATTCGCGTCTGTTCCCAGCCAGTACAGTGTATTGGACTGAAGAGAAGCTCCTGTTTTACTCAGTTTCCAATACTGAGTTGAGCTAGATATGCCCCGTTTGTGTAGGAAGCACAGTTCTGTTGTTCTGAGCTAGCTCACTGTACCTGCCCTATAGGAAACACAGTAGAGTGAAAGAATGCTGTTTTCTCTAAAACAGAGTGTTTTTCTTGCATGGCACACTAGGGTTCAATTAAAGGTCCTAAACGGAGTTGAATCACGTTGAGATTCAAGTTCTAGCAGCAAGTGTTCATTCAGGCTAAGAACAGTACACTTGTGCTATTCTGGCCATATACAGTGCAAATAGCATTCGCGTCTGTTCCCAACCAGTACAGTGTATTGGACTGAAGAGAAGCTCCTGTTTTACTCAGTTTCCAATACTGAGTTGAACTAGATATGCCCCGTTTGTGTAGGAAGCACAGTTCTTTTGTTCTGAGCTAGCTCACTGTACGTGCCCTATAGGAAACACAGTAGAGGGAAAGAATGCTGTTTTCTCTAAAACAGAGTGTTTTTCTTGCATGGCACACTAGGGTTCAATTAAACATCCTAAACGGAGTTGAAACACATTGAGATTCAAGTTCTAGCAGCAAGTGTTCATTCAGGCTAAGAAGAGCACACTTGTGCTATTCCTGCCATATACAGTGCAAATAGCATTCGCCACTGTTCCCAGCCAGTACAGTGTATTGGACTGAAGAGATGCTCCTGTTTTACTCAGTTTCCAATACTGAGTTGAACTAGATATGCCCCGTTTGTGTAGGAAGCACAGTTCTTTTGTTCTGAGCTAGCTCACTTACGGGGCCTATAGGAAACACAGTAGAGGGAAAGAATGCTGTTTTCTCTAAAACAGAGTGTTTTTCATGCATGGCACACTAGGGTTCAATTAAACTTCCTAAACGGAGTTGAAACACGCTAAGATTCAAGTTCTAGCAGCAAGTGTTCATTCAGGCTAAGAACAGCACACTTGTGCTATTCCTGCCATATACAGTGCAAATAGCATTCGCGTCTGTTCCCAGCCAGTACAGTGTATTGGACTGAAGAGAAGCTCCTGTTTTACTCAGTTTCCAATACTGAGTTGAACTAGATATGCCCCGTTTTTGTAGGAAGCATAGTTCTTTTGTTCTGAGCTAGCTCACTTACGGGCCTTATAGGAAACACAATAGAGGGAAAGAATGCTGTTTTCTCTAAAACAGAGTGTTTTTCTTGCATGGCACACTAGGGTTCAATTAAACTTCCTAAACGGAGTTGAATCACGTTGAGATTCAAGTTCTAGCAGGAAGTGTTCATTCAGGCTAAGAACAGCACACTTGTGCTTTTCTGGCCATAAACTGTACAAATAGCATTCGCGTCTGTTCCCAACCAGTACAGTGTATTGGACTGAAGAGAAGCTCCTGTTTTACTCAGTTTCCAATACTGAGTTGAGCTAGATATGCCCCTTTTGTGTAGGAAGCACAGTTCTTTTGTTCTGAGCTAGCTCACTGTACGTGCCCTATAGGAAACACAGTAGAGTGAAAGAATGCTGTTTTCTCTAAAACAGAGCGTTTTTCTTGCATGGCACACTAGGGTTCAATTAAACTTCCTAAACGGAGTTGAATCACGTTGAGATTCAAGTTCTAGCAGCAAGTGTTCATTCAGGCTAAGAACAGCACACTTGTGCTTTTCTGGCCATATACGGTGCAAATACCATTCGCCACTGTTCCCAGCCAGTACAGTGTATTGGACTGAAGAGAAGCTCCTGTTTTACTCAGTTTCCAATACTGAGTTGAACTAGATATGCCCCGTTTGTGTAGGAAGCACAGTTCCTTTGTTCTGATCTAGCTCACTGTACGTGCCCTATAGGAAACACAGTAGAGTGAAAGAATGCTGTTTTCTCTAAAACAGAGTGTTTTTCTTGCATGGCACTCTAGGGTTCAATTAAACTTCCTAAACGGAGTTGAATCACGTTGAGATTCAAGTTCTAGCAGCAAGTGTTCATTCAGGCCAAGAACAGCACACTTGTGCTATTCTGGCCATATACAGTGTATTGGACTGAAGAGAAGCTCCTGTTTTTCTCAGTTTCCAATACTGAGTTGAACTAGATATGCCCCGTTTGTGTAGGAAGCACAGTTCTTTTGTTCTGAGCTAGCTCACTTACGGGCCCTATAGGAAACACAGTAGAGGGAAAGAATGCTGTTTTCTCTAAAACAGAGTATTTTTCTTACATGGCACACTAGGGTTCAATTAAAATTCTTAAACGGAGTTGAATCACGTTGAGATTCAAGTTCTAGCAGCAAGTGTTCATTCAGGCTAAGAACAGCACACTTGTTCAATTCTTGCCATATACAGTGCAAATGGCATTCGCGTCTGTTCCCAGCCAGTACAGTGTATTGGACTGAAGAGAAGCTCCTGTTTTACTTAGTTTCCAATACTGATTTGAACTAGATATGCCCCGTTTTTGTAGGAAGCACAGTTCTTTTGTTCTGAGCTAGCTCACTTACGGGCCTTATAGGAAACACAATAGAGGGAAAGAATGCTGTTTTCTCTAAAACAGAGTGTTTTTCTTGCATGGCACACTAGGGTTCAATTAAACTTCCTAAACGGAGTTGAATCACGTTGAGATTCAAGTTCTAGCAGCAAGTGTTCATTCAGGCTAAGAACAGCACACTTGTGCTTTTCTGGCCATATACAGTGCAAATAGCATTCGCGTCTCTCCCAGCAAATACAGTGTATTGGACTGAAGAGAAGCTCCTGTTTTACTCAGTTTCCAATACTGAGTTGAACTAGATATGCCCCGTTTGTGTAGGAAGCACAGTTCTTTTGTTCTGAGCTAGCTGACTTACGGGCCCTATAGGAAACACAGTAGAGGGAAAGAATGCTGTTTTCTCTAAAACAGAGTGTTTTTCTTTCATGGCACACTAGGGTTCAATTAAACTTCCTAAACGGAGTTGAATCACGTTGAGATTCAAGTTCTATCATCAAGTGTTCTTTCAGGCTAAGAACAGGACATTTGTGCTATTCTGGCCATATACAGTGCAAATAGCATTCGCGTCTGTTACCAGCCAGTACAGTGTATTGGACTGAAGAGAAGCTCCTGTTTTACTCAGTTTCCAATACTGAGTTGAGCTAGATATGCCCCGTTTGTGTAGGAAGCACAGTTCTGTTGTTCTGAGCTAGCTCACTGTACGTGCCCTATAGGAAACACAGTAGAGTGAAAGAATGTTGTTTTCTCTAAAACAGAGTGTTTTTCTTGCATGGCACACTAGGGTTCAATTAAAGGTCCTAAAAGGAGTTGAATCACGTTGAAATTCAAGTTCTAGCAGCAAGTGTTCATTCAGGCTAAGAACAGTACACTTGTGCTATTCTGGCCATATACAGTGCAAATAGCATTCGCGTCTATTCCCAACCAGTACAGTGTATTGGACTGAAGAGAAGCTCCTGTTTTACTCAGTTTCCAATAATGAGTTGAACTAGATATGCCCCGTTTGTGTAGGAAGCACAGTTCTTTTGTTCTGAGCTAGCTCACTGTACGTGCCCTATAGGAAACACAGTAGAGGGAAAGAATGCTGTTTTCTCTAAAACAGAGTGTTTTTCTTGCATGGCACGCTAGGGTTCAATTAAACTTCCTAAACGGAGTTGAAACACGTTGAGATTCAAGTTCTAGCAGCAAGTGTTCATTCAGGCTAAGAAGAGCACAATTGTGCTATTCCTGCCATATACAGTGCAAATAGCATTCGCGTCTGTTCCCAGCCAGTACAGTGTATTTGACTGAAGACAAGCTCCTGTTTTACTCAGTTTCCAATACTGAGTTGAACTAGATATGCCCCGTTTTTGTAGGAAGCACAGTTCTTTTTTTCTGAGCTAGCTCTCTTACGGGCCTTATAGGAAACACAATAGATGGAAAGAATGCTGTTTTCTCTAAAACAGAGTGTTTTTCTTGCATGGCACACTAGGGTTCAATTAAACTTCCTAAACGGAGTTGAATCACGTTGAGATTCAAGTTCTAGCAGCAAGTGTTCATTCAGGCTAAGAACAGCACACTTGTGCTATTCTGGCCATATACAGTGCAAATACCATTCGCGTCTGTTCCCAGCCAGTACAGTGTATTGGACTGAAGAGAAGCTCCTGTTTTACTCAGTTTCCAATACTGAGTTGAACTAGATATGCCCCGTTTGTGTAGGAAGCACAGTTCTTTTGTTCTGAGCTAGCTCACTTACGGGGCCTATATGAAACACAGTAGAGTGAAAGAATGCTGTTTTCTCTAAAACAGAGTGTTTTTCTTTCATGGCACACTAGGGTTCAATTAAACTTCCTGAACGGAGTTGAATCACGATGAGATTCAAGTTCTAGCAGCAAGTGTTCATTCAGGCTAAGAACAGCACACTTGTGCTCTTCTGGCCATATACAGTGCAAATAGCATTCGCGTCTGTTCCCAGCCAGTATAGTGTATTGGACTGAAGAGAAGCTCCTGTTTTACTCAGTTTCCAATACTGAGTTGAACTAGATATGCCCCGTTTGTGTAGGAAGCACAGTTCTTTTGTTCTGAGCTAGCACACTGTACGTGCCCTTTAGGAAACACAGTAGAGTGAAAGAATGCTGTTTTCTCTAAAACAGAGTTTTTTTCTTTCATGGCACACTAGGGTTCAATTAAACTTCCTAAACGGAGTTGAATCACGTTGAGATTCAAGTTCTAGGAACAAGTGTTCATTCAGGCTAAGAACAGCACTCTGGTGCTATTTTGGCCATATACAGTGCAAATAGCATTCGCGTCAGTTCCCAGCCAGTACAGTGTATTGGACTGAAGAGAAGCTCCTGTTTTACTCAGTTTCCAATACTGACTTGAACTAGATATGCCCCGTTTGTGTAGGAAGCACAGTTCTTTTGTTCTGAGCTAGCTCACTCTACGTGCCCTATAGGAAACACAGTAGAGTGAAAGAATGCTGTTTTCTCTAAAACAGAGTGTTTTTCTTTCATGGTACACTAGGGTTCAATTAAACTTCCTAAACGGTGTTGAATCACGTTGAGATTCAATTTATAGCAGCAAGTGTTCATTCAGGCTAAGAACAGCACACTTGTGCTTTTCTGGCCATATACAGTGCAAATAGCATTCGCGTCTGTTTCCAGCCAGTACAGTGTTTTGGACTGAAGAGAAGCTCCTGTTTTACTCAGTTTCCAATACTGAGTTGAACTACATATGCCCCGTTTGTGTAGGAAGCACAGTTCTTTTGTTCTGAGCTAGCTCACTTACGGGCCCTATAGGAAACACAGTAGAAGGAAAGAATGCTGTTTTCTCTAAAACAGAGCGTTTTTCTTGCATGGCACACTAGAGTTCAATTAAATTTCCTAAACGGAGTTGAATCACGTTGAGATTCAAGTTCTAGCAGCAAGTGTTCATTCAGGCTAAGAACAGCACACTTGTGCTATTCTGGCCATATACAGTGCAAATAGCATTCGCGTCTGTTCCCAGCCAGTACAGTGTATTAGACTGAAGAGAAGCTCCTGTTTTACTCAGTTTCCAATAATGAGTTGAACTAGATATGCCCCGTTTGTGTAGGAAGCACAGTTCTTTTGTTCTGAGCTAGCTCACTGTACGTGCCCTATAGGAAACACAGTAGAGGGAAAGAATGCTGTTTTCTCTAAAACAGAGTGTTTTTCTTGCATGGCACACTAGGGTTCAATTAAACTTCCTAAACGGAGTTGAAACACGTTGAGATTCAAGTTCTAGCAGCAAGTGTTCATTCAGGCTAAGAAGAGCACACTTGTGCTATTCCTGCCATTTACAGTGCAAATAGCATTCGCGTCTGTTCCCAGCCAGTACAGTGTATTTGACTGAAGACAAGCTCCTGTTTTACTCAGTTTCCAATACTGAGTTGAACTAGATATGCCCCGTTTTTGTAGGAAGCACAGTTCTTTTTTTCTGAGCTAGCTCTCTTACGGGCCTTATAGGAAACACAATAGAGGGAAAGAATGCTGTTTTCTCTAAAACAGAGTGTTTTTCTTGCATGGCACACTAGGGTTCAATTAAACTTCCTAAACGGAGTTGAATCACGTTGAGATTCAAGTTCTAGCAGCAAGTGTTCATTCAGGCTAAGAACAGTACACTTGTGCTATTCTGGCCATATACAGTGCAAATAGCATTCGCGTCTGTTCCCAGCCAGTACAGTGTATTGGACTGAAGAGAAGCTCCTGTTTTACTCAGTTTCCAATACTGAGTTGAACTAAATATGCCCCGTTTGTGTAGGAAGCACAGTTCTTTTGTTCTGAGCTAGCTCACTGTACGTGCCCTATAGGAAACACAGTAGAGGGAAAGAATGCTGTTTTCTCTAAAACAGAGCGTTTTTCTTGAATGGCACCCTAGGGTTCAATTAAACTAACTAAACGGAGTTGAATCACGTTGAGATGCAAGTTCTGGCAGCAAGTGTTCATTCAGGCTAAGAACAGTACACTTGTGCTATTCTGGCCATATACAGTGCAAATAGCATTCGCATCTGTTCCCAAGCAGTACAGTGTATTGGACTGAAGAGAAGCTCCTGTTTTACTCAGTTTCCAATACTGAGTTGAACTAGATATGCCCCGTTTGTGTAGGAAGCACAGTTCTTTTGTTCTGAGCTAGCTCACTGTACGTGCCCTATAGTTAACACAGCAGAGTGAAAGAATGCTGTTTTCTCTAAAACAGAGTGTTTTTCTTGCATGGCACACTAGGGTTTAATTAAACTTCCTAAACGGAGTTGAATCACGTTGAGATTCAAGTTCTAGCAGCAAGTGTTCATTCAGGCTAAGAACAGCACACTTGTGCTATTCTGGCCATATACAGTGCAAATAGCATTCACGTCTGTAACCAGCCAGTACAGTGTATTGGACTGATGAAAAGTTCCTGTTTTCCTCAGTTTCCAATACTGAGTTGAACTAGATATGCCCCGTTTGTGTAGGAAGCACAGTTCTTTTGTTCTGAGCTAGCTCACTTACGGGCCCTATAGGAAACACAGTAGAGGGAAAGAATTCTGTTTTCTCTAAAACAGAGCGTTTTTCTTGCATGGCACACTAGGGTTCAATTAAACTTCCTAAACGGAGTTGAATCACGTTGAGATTCAAGTTCTAGCAGCAAGTGTTCATTCAGGCTAAGAACAGTACACTTGTGCTATTCTGGCCATATACAGTGCAAATAGCATTCGCATCTGTTCCCAAGCAGTACAGTGTATTGGACAGAAGAGAAGCTCCTGTTTTACTCAGTTTCCAATACTGAGTTGAACTAGATATGCCCCGTTTGTGTAGGAAGCACAGTTTTTTTGTTCTGAGCTAGGTCACTTACGGGCCCTATAGGAAACACAATAGAGTGAAAGAATGCTGTTTTCTCTAAAACAGAGTGTTTTTCTTGCATGGCACACTAGGGTTCAATGAAACTTCCTAAACGGAGTTGAATCACGTTGAGATTCAAGTTCTAGCAGCAAGTGTTCATTCAGGCTAAGAACAGCACACTTGTGCTTTTCTGGCCATATACAGTGCAAATAGCATTCGCGTCTGTTTCCAGCCAGTACAGTGTTTTGGACTGAAGAGAAGCTCCTGTTTTACTCAGTTTCCAATACTGAGTTGAACTACATATGCCCCGTTTGTGTAGGAAGCACAGTTCTTTTGTTCTGAGCTAGCTCACTTACGGGCCCTATAGGAAACACAGTAGAAGGAAAGAATGCTGTTTTCTCTAAAACAGAGCGTTTTTCTTGCATGGCACACTAGAGTTCAATTAAACTTCCTAAACGGAGTTGAATCACGTTGAGATTCAAGTTCTAGCAGCAAGTGTTCATTCAGGCTAAGAACAGCACACTTGTGCTATTCTGGCCATATACAGTGCAAATAGCATTCGCGTCTGTTCCCAGCCAGTACAGTGTATTAGACTGAAGAGAAGCTCCTGTTTTACTCAGTTTCCAATAATGAGTTGAACTAGATATGCCCCGTTTGTGTAGGAAGCACAGTTCTTTTGTTCTGAGCTAGCTCACTGTACGTGCCCTATAGGAAACACAGTAGAGGGAAAGAATGCTGTTTTCTCTAAAACAGAGTGTTTTTCTTGCATGGCACACTAGGGTTCAATTAAACTTCCTAAACGGAGTTGAAACACGTTGAGATTCAAGTTCTAGCAGCAAGTGTTCATTCAGGCTAAGAAGAGCACACTTGTGCTATTCCTGCCATTTACAGTGCAAATAGCATTCGCGTCTGTTCCCAGCCAGTACAGTGTATTTGACTGAAGACAAGCTCCTGTTTTACTCAGTTTCCAATACTGAGTTGAACTAGATATGCCCCGTTTTTGTAGGAAGCACAGTTCTTTTTTTCTGAGCTAGCTCTCTTACGGGCCTTATAGGAAACACAATAGAGGGAAAGAATGCTGTTTTCTCTAAAACAGAGTGTTTTTCTTGCATGGCACACTAGGGTTCAATTAAACTTCCTAAACGGAGTTGAATCACGTTGAGATTCAAGTTCTAGCAGCAAGTGTTCATTCAGGCTAAGAACAGTACACTTGTGCTATTCTGGCCATATACAGTGCAAATAGCATTCGCGTCTGTTCCCAGCCAGTACAGTGTATTGGACTGAAGAGAAGCTCCTGTTTTACTCAGTTTCCAATACTGAGTTGAACTAAATATGCCCCGTTTGTGTAGGAAGCACAGTTCTTTTGTTCTGAGCTAGCTCACTGTACGTGCCCTATAGGAAACACAGTAGAGGGAAAGAATGCTGTTTTCTCTAAAACAGAGCGTTTTTCTTGAATGGCACCCTAGGGTTCAATTAAACTTCCTAAACGGAGTTGAATCACGTTGAGATTCAAGTTCTGGCAGCAAGTGTTCATTCAGGCTAAGAACAGTACACTTGTGCTATTCTGGCCATATACAGTGCAAATAGCATTCGCATCTGTTCCCAAGCAGTACAGTGTATTGGACTGAAGAGAAGCTCCTGTTTTACTCAGTTTCCAATACTGAGTTGAACTAGATATGCCCCGTTTGTGTAGGAAGCACAGTTCTTTTGTTCTGAGCTAGCTCACTGTACGTGCCCTATAGTTAACACAGCAGAGTGAAAGAATGCTGTTTTCTCTAAAACAGAGTGTTTTTCTTGCATGGCACACTAGGGTTTAATTAAACTTCCTAAACGGAGTTGAATCACGTTGAGATTCAAGTTCTAGCAGCAAGTGTTCATTCAGGCTAAGAACAGCACACTTGTGCTATTCTGGCCATATACAGTGCAAATAGCATTCACGTCTGTAACCAGCCAGTACAGTGTATTGGACTGATGAAAAGTTCCTGTTTTCCTCAGTTTCCAATACTGAGTTGAACTAGATATGCCCCGTTTGTGTAGGAAGCACAGTTCTTTTGTTCTGAGCTAGCTCACTTACGGGCCCTATAGGAAACACAGTAGAGGGAAAGAATTCTGTTTTCTCTAAAACAGAGCGTTTTTCTTGCATGGCACACTAGGGTTCAATTAAACTTCCTAAACGGAGTTGAATCACGTTGAGATTCAAGTTCTAGCAGCAAGTGTTCATTCAGGCTAAGAACAGTACACTTGTGCTATTCTGGCCATATACAGTGCAAATAGCATTCGCATCTGTTCCCAAGCAGTACAGTGTATTGGACAGAAGAGAAGCTCCTGTTTTACTCAGTTTCCAATACTGAGTTGAACTAGATATGCCCCGTTTGTGTAGGAAGCACAGTTTTTTTGTTCTGAGCTAGCTCACTTACGGGCCCTATAGGAAACACAATAGAGTGAAAGAATGCTGTTTTCTCTAAAACAGAGTGTTTTTCTTGCATGGCACACTAGGGTTCAATGAAACTTCCTAAACGGAGTTGAATCACGTTGAGATTCAAGTTCTAGCAGCAAGTGTTCATTCAGGCTAAGAACAGCACTCTGGTGCTATTTTGGCCATATACAGTGCAAATAGCATTCGCGTCAGTTCCCAGCCTGTACAGTGTATTGGACTGAAGAGAAGCTCCTGTTTTACTCAGTTTCCAATACTGACTTGAACTAGATATGCCCCGTTTGTGTAGGAAGCACAGTTCTTTTGTTCTGAGCTAGCTCACTCTACGTGCCCTATAGGAAACACAGTAGAGTGAAAGAATGCTGTTTTCTCTAAAACAGAGTGTATTTCTTTCATGGTACACTAGGGTTCAATTAAACTTCCTAAACGGTGTTGAATCACGTTGAGATTCAATTTATAGCAGCAAGTGTTCATTCAGGCTAAGAACAGCACACTTGTGCTTTTCTGGCCATATACAGTGCAAATAGCATTCGCGTCTGTTTCCAGCCAGTACAGTGTTTTGGACTGAAGAGAAGCTCCTGTTTTACTCAGTTTCCAATACTGAGTTGAACTACATATGCCCCGTTTGTGTAGGAAGCACAGTTCTTTTGTTCTGAGCTAGCTCACTTACGGGCCCTATAGGAAACACAGTAGAAGGAAAGAATGCTGTTTTCTCTAAAACAGAGCGTTTTTCTTGCATGGCACACTAGAGTTCAATTAAACTTCCTAAACGGAGTTGAATCACGTTGAGATTCAAGTTCTAGCAGCAAGTGTTCATTCAGGCTAAGAACAGCACACTTGTGCTATTCTGGCCATATACAGTGCAAATAGCATTCGCGTCTGTTCCCAGCCAGTACAGTGTATTAGACTGAAGAGAAGCTCCTGTTTTACTCAGTTTCCAATACTGAGTTGAACTAGATATGCCCCGTTTGTGTAGGAAGCACAGTTCTTTTGTTCTGAGCTAGCTCACTGTACGTGCCCTATAGGAAACACAGTAGAGTGAAAGAATGCTGTTTTCTCTAAAACAGAGTGTTTTTCTTTCATGGCACACTAGGGTTCAATTAAACTTCCTAAACGGAGTTGAATCACGTTGAGATTCAAGTTCTAGCAGCAAGTGTTCATTCAGGCTAAGAACAGTACTCTTGTGCTATTCTGGCCATATACAGTGCAAATAGCATTAGCGTCAGTTCCCAGCCAGTACAGTGTATTGGACTGAAGAGAAGCTCCTGTTTTACTCAGTTTCCAATACTGAGTTGAACAAGATATGCCCCGTTTGTGTAGGAAGCACAGTTCTTTTGTTCTGAGCTAGCTCACTCTACGTGCCCTATAGGAAAGACAGTAGAGTGAAAGAATGCTGTTTTCTCTAAAACAGAGTGTTTTTCTTTCATGGCACACTAGGGTTCAATTAAACTTCCTAAACGGAGTTGAATCACGTTGAGATTCAAGTTCTAGCAGCAAGTGTTCATTCAGGATAAGAACAGCACACTTGTGCTTTTCTGGCCATATACAGTGCAAATAGCATTCGCGTCTGTTTCCAGCCAGTACAGGGTATTGGACTGAAGAGAAGCTCCTGTTTTACTCAGTTTCCAATACTGAGTTGAACTAGATATGCCCCGTTTGTGTAGGAAGCACAGTTCTTTTGTTCTGAGCTAGCTCACTTACTGGCCCTATAGGAAAAACATTAGAGTGAAAGAGTGCTGTTTTCTCTAAAGCAGAGTGTTTTTCTTGCATGGCACACTAGGGTTCAATTAAACTTCCTAAACGGAGTTGAATCACGTTGAGATTCAAGTTCTAACAGCAAGTGTTCATTCAGGCTAAGAACAGCACACTTGTGCTTTTCTGGCCATATACAGTGCAAATAGCATTCTCGTCTGTTCCCAGCCAGTACAGTGTATTGGACTGATGAGAAGCTCCTGTTTTACTCAGTTTCCAATACTGAGTTGAACTAGATATGCCCCGTTTGTGTAGGAAGCACAGTTCTTTTGTTCTGAGCTAGCTCACTTACGGGTCCTATAGGAAACACAGTAGAGGGAAAGAATGCTGTTTTCTCTAAAACAGAGTGTTTTTCTTGCATGGCACACTAGGTTTCAATTAAACTTCCTAAACGGAGTTGAAACACATTGAGATTCAAGTTCTAGCAGCAAGTGTGCATTCAGGCTAAGAACAGCACACTTGTGCTTTTCTGGCCATATACAGTGCAAATAGCATTCGAGTCTCTCCCAGCCAGTACTGTGTATTGGACTGAAGAGAAGCTCCTGTTTTACTCAGTTTCCAATACTGACTTGACCTAGATATGCCCCGTTTGTGTAGGAAGCACAGTTCTTTTGTTCTGAGCTAGCTCACTCTACGTGCCCTATAGGAAACACAGTAGAGTGAAAGAATGCTGTTTTCTCTAAAACAGAGTGTTTTTCTTTCATGGTACACTAGGGTTCAATTAAACTTCCTAAACGGTGTTGAATCACGTTGAGATTCAATTTATAGCAGCAAGTGTTCATTCAGGCTAAGAACAGCACACTTGTGCTTTTCTGGCCATATACAGTGCAAATAGCATTCGAGTCTGTTTCCAGCCAGTACAGTGTTTTGGACTGAAGAGAAGCTCCTGTTTTACTCAGTTTCCAATACTGAGTTGAACTAGATATGCCCCGTTTGTGTAGAAAGCAGAGTTCTTTTGTTCTGAGCTAGCTCACTGTACTGGCCCTATAGGAAACACAATAGAGTGCAAGAATGCTGTTTTCTCTAAAACAGAGTGTTTTTCTTTCATGGCACACTAGGGTTCAATTAAACTTCCTAAACGGAGTTGAATCACGTTGAGATTCAAGTTCTAGTAGCAAGTGTTCATTCAGGCTAAGAACAGCACACTTGTGCTTTTCTGGCCATATACAGTGCAAATAGCATTCGCGTCTGTTTCCAGCCAGTACAGAGTTGGACTGAGGAAAAGCTCCTGTTTTAATCAGTTTTCAATACTGAGTTGAACTAGATATGCCCCGTTTGTGTAGGAAGCACAGTTCTTTTGTTCTGAGCTAGCTCACTTACGGGCCCTATAGGAAACACAATAGAGTGAAAGAATGCTGTTTTCTCTAAAACAGAGTGTTTTTCTTGCATGGCACACTAGGGTTCAATTAAACTTCCTAAACGGAGTTGAATCACGTTGAGATTCAAGTTCTAGCAGCAAGTGTGCATTCAGGCTAAGAACAGCACACTTGTGCTTTTCTGGCCATATACAGTGCAAATAGCATTCTCGTCTGTTCCCAGCCAGTACAGTGTATTGGACTGATGAGAAGCTCCTGTTTTACTCAGTTTCCAATACTGAGTTGAACTAGATATGCCCCGTTTGTGTAGGAAGCACAGTTCTTTTGTTCTGAGCTAGCTCACTTACGGGTCCTATAGGAAACACAGTAGAGGGAAAGAATGCTGTTTTCTCTAAAACAGAGTGTTTTTCTTGCATGGCACACTAGGGTTCAATTAACTTCCTAAACGGAGTTGAAACACGTTGAGATTCAAGTTCTAGCAGCAAGTGTGCATTCAGGCTAAGAACAGCACACTTGTGCTATTCTGGCCATATACAGTGCAAATAGCATTCACGTCTGTTCCCAGCCAGTACAGTGTATTGGACTGAAGAGAAGCTCCTGTTTTACTCAGTTTCCAATACTGAGTTGAACTAGATATGCCCCGTTTGTGTAGGAAGCACAGTTCATTTGTTCTGAGCTAGCTCACTTACGGGCCCTATAGGAAACACAGTAGAAGGAAAGAATGCTGTTTTCTCTAAAACACAGTGTTTTTCTTGCATGGCACACTAGGGTTCAATTAAACTTCCTAAACGGAGTTGAATCACGTTGAGATTCAAGTTCTAGCAGCAAGTGTTCATTCAGGCTAAGAACAGCACTCTTGTGCTATTCTGGCCATATACAGTGCAAATAGCATTCGCGTCTGTTCCCAGCCAGTACAGTGTATTGGACTGAAGAGAAGCTCCTGTTTTACTCAGTTTCCAATACTGAGTTGAACAAGATATGCCCCGTTTGTGTAGGAAGCACAGTTCTTTTGTTCTGAGCTAGCTCACTTCGGGGCCCTATAGGAAACACAGTAGAGGGAAAGAATGCTGTTTTCCTAAAACAGAGTGTTTTTCTTGCATGGCACACTAGGGTTCAATTAAACTTCCTAAACGGAGTTGAAACATGTTGAGATTCAAGTTCTAGCAGCAAGTGTTCATTCAGTCTAAGAACAGCACACTTGTGCTATTCTGGCCATATACAGTGAAAATAGCATTCGTGTCTGTTCCCAGCCAGTACAGAGTATTGGACTGAAGAGAAGCTCCTGTTTTACTCAGTTTCCAATACTGAGTTGAACTACATATGCCCCGTTTGTGTAGGAAGCACAGTTCTTTTGTTCTGAGCTAGCTCACTTACGGGCCCTATAGGAAACACAGTAGAGTGCAAGAATGCTGTTTTCTCTAAAACAGAGTGTTTTTCTTGCATGGCACACTAGGGTTCAATTAAACTTCCTAAACGGAGTTGAATCACGTTGAGATTCAAGTTCTAGCAGCAAGTGTTCATTCAGGCTAACAACAGCACACTTGTGCTTTTCTGGCCATATACAGTGCAAATAGCATTCGCGTCTGTTTCTAGCCAGTACAGTGTATTGGACTGAAGAGAAGCTCCTGTTTTACTCAGTTTCCAATACTGAGTTGAACTAGATATGCCCCGTTTGTGTAGGAAGCACAGTTCTTTTGTTCTGAGCTAGCTCACTTACGGGCCCTATAGGAAACACAGTAGAGTGAAAGAATGCTGTTTTCTCTAAAACAGAGCGTTTTTCTTGCATGGCACACTAGGGTTCAATTAAACTTCCTAAACGGAGTTGAATCACGTTGAGATTCAAGTTCTAGCAGCAAGTGTTCATTCAGGCTAAGAACAGCACACTTGTGCTCTTCTGGCCATATACAGTGCAAATAGCATTCGCGTCTGTTTCTAGCCAGTACAGTGTATTGGACTGAAGAGAAGCTCCTGTTTTACTCAGTTTCCAATACTGAGTTGAACTACATATGCCCCGTTTGTGTAGGAAGCACAGTTCTTTTGTTCTGAGCTAGCTCACTGTACGTGCCCTATAGGAAACACAGTAGAGTGAAAGAATGCTGTTTTCTCTAAAACAGAGTGTTTTCTTGCATGGCACACTATGGTTCAATTAAACTTCCTAAACGGAGTTGAATCACGTTGAGATACAAGGTATATCAGCAAGTGTTCATTCAGGCTAAGAACAGCACACTTGTGCTTTTCTGGCCATATACAGTGCAAATAGCATTCGCGTCTGTTTCTAGCCAGGACAGTGTATTGGACTGAAGAGAAGCTCCTGTTTTACTCAGTTTCCAATACTGAGTTGAACTAGATATGCCCCGTTTGTGTAGGAAGCACAGTTCTTTTGTTCTGAGCTAGCTCACTTACGGGCCCTATAGGAAACACAGTAGAGTGAAAGAATGCTGTTTTCTCTAAAACAGAGCGTTTTTCTTGCATGGCACACTAGGGTTCAATTAAACTTCCTAAACGGAGTTGAATCACGTTGAGATTCGAGTTCTAGCAGCAAGTGTTCATTCAGGCTAAGAAGGGCACACTTGTGCTCTTCTGGCCATATACAGTGCAAATAGCATTCGCGTCTGTTTCTAGCCAGTACAGTGTATTGGACTGAAGAGAAGCTCCTGTTTTACTCAGTTTCCAATACTGAGTTGAACTACATATGCCCCGTTTGTGTAGGAAGCACAGTTCTTTTGTTCTGAGCTGGCTCACTGTACGTGCCCTATAGGAAACACAGTAGAGTGAAAGAATGCTATTTTCTCTAAAACAGAGTGTTTTCTTGCATGGCACACTATGGTTCAATTAAACTTCCTAAACGGAGTTGAATCACGTTGAGATACAAGGTATATCAGCAAGTGTTCATTCAGGCTAAGAACAGCACACTTGTGCTATTTTGGCCATATACAGTGCAAATAGCATTCGCGTCTGTTCCCAGCCAGTATAGAGTATTGGACTGAAGACAAGCTCCTGTTTTACTCAGTTTCCAATACTGAGTTGAACTACATATGCCCCGTTTGTGTAGGAAGCACAGTTCTTTTGTTCTGAGCTAGCTCACTTACGGGCCCTATAGGAAACACAGTAGAAGGAAAGAATGCTGTTTTCTCTAAAACAGAGCGTTTTTCTTGCATGGCACACTAGAGTTCAATTAAACTTCCTAAACGGAGTTGAATCACGTTGAGATTCAAGTTCTAGCAGCAAGTGTTCATTCACGCTAAGAACAGCACACTTGTGCTATTCTGGCCATATACAGTGCAAATAGCATTCGCGTCTGTTCCCAGCCAGTACAGTGTATTAGACTGAAGAGAAGCTCCTGTTTTACTCAGTTTCCAATACTGAGTTGAACTAGATATGCCCCGTTTGTGTAGGAAGCACAGTTCTTTTGTTCTGAGCTAGCTCACTGTACGTGCCCTATAGGAAACACAGTAGAGTGAAAGAATGCTGTTTTCTCTAAAACAGAGTGTTTTTCTTTCATGGCACACTAGGGTTCAATTAAACTTCCTAAACGGAGTTGAATCACGTTGAGATTCAAGTTCTAGCAGCAAGTGTTCATTCAGGCTAAGAACAGTACTCTTGTGCTATTCTGGCCATATACAGTGCAAATAGCATTAGCGTCAGTTCCCAGCCAGTACAGTGTATTGGACTGAAGAGAAGCTCCTGTTTTACTCAGTTTCCAATACTGAGTTGAACAAGATATGCCCCGTTTGTGTAGGAAGCACAGTTCTTTTGTTCTGAGCTAGCTCACTCTACGTGCCCTATAGGAAAGACAGTAGAGTGAAAGAATGCTGTTTTCTCTAAAACAGAGTGTTTTTCTTTCATGGCACACTAGGGTTCAATTAAACTTCCTAAACGGAGTTGAATCACGTTGAGATTCAAGTTCTAGCAGCAAGTGTTCATTCAGGATAAGAACAGCACACTTGTGCTTTTCTGGCCATATACAGTGCAAATAGCATTCGCGTCTGTTTCCAGCCAGTACAGGGTGTTGGACTGAAGAGAAGCTCCTGTTTTACTCAGTTTCCAATACTGAGTTGAACTACATATGCCCCGTTTGTGTAGGAAGCACAGTTCTTTTGTTCTGAGCTAGCTCACTTACGGGCCCTATAGGAAACACAGTAGAGTGAAAGAATGCTGTTTTCTCTAAAACAGAGCGTTTTTCTTGCATGGCACACTAGGGTTCAATTAAACTTCCTAAACGGAGTTGAATCACGTTGAGATTCGAGTTCTAGCAGCAAGTGTTCATTCAGGCTAAGAACAGCACACTTGTGCTCTTCTGGCCATATACAGTGCAAATAGCATTCGCGTCTGTTTCTAGCCAGTACAGTGTATTGGACTGAAGAGAAGCTCTTGTTTTACTCAGTTTCCAATACTGAGTTGAACTACATATGCCCCGTTTGTGTAGGAAGCACAGTTCTTTTGTTCTGAGCTAGCTCACTGTACGTGCCCTATAGGAAACACAGTAGAGTGAAAGAATGCTGTTTTCTCTAAAACAGAGTGTTTTCTTGCATGGCACACTATGGTTCAATTAAACTTCCTAAACGGAGTTGAATCACGTTGAGATACAAGGTATATCAGCAAGTGTTCATTCAGGCTAAGAACAGCACACTTGTGCTTTTCTGGCCATATACAGTGCAAATAGCATTCGCGTCTGTTTCTAGCCAGTACAGTGTATTGGACTGAAGAGAAGCTCCTGTTTTACTCAGTTTCCAATACTGAGTTGAACTAGATATGCCCCGTTTGTGTAGGAAGCACAGTTCTTTTGTTCTGAACTAGCTCACTTACGGGCCCTATAGGAAACACAGTAGAGTGAAAGAATGCTGTTTTCTCTAAAACAGAGCGTTTTTCTTGCATGGCACACTAGGGTTCAATTAAACTTCCTAAACGGAGTTGAATCACGTTGAGATTCGAGTTCTAGCAGCAAGTGTTCATTCAGGCTAAGAACAGCACACTTGTGCTCTTCTGGCCATATACAGTGCAAATAGCATTCGCGTCTGTTTCTAGCCAGTACAGTGTATTGGACTGAAGAGAAGCTCCTGTTTTACTCAGTTTCCAATACCGAGTTGAACTACATATGCCCCGTTTGTGTAGGAAGCACAGTTCTTTTGTTCTGAGCTAGCTCACTGTACGTGCCCTATAGGAAACACAGTAGAGTGAAAGAATGCTGTTTTCTCTAAAACAGAGTGTTTTCTTGCATGGCACACTATGGTTCAATTAAACTTCCTAAACGGAGTTGAATCACGTTGAGATACAAGGTATATCAGCAAGTGTTCATTCAGGCTAAGAACAGCACACTTGTGCTATTCTGGACATATACAGTGCAAATAGCATTCGCGTCTGTTCCCAGCCAGTATAGAGTATTGGACTGAAGACAAGCTCCTGTTTTACTCAGTTTCCAATACTGAGTTGAACTACATATGCCCCGTTTGTGTAGGAAGCACAGTTCTTTTGTTCTGAGCTAGCTCACTTACGGGCCCTATAGGAAACACAGTAGAAGGAAAGAATGCTGTTTTCTCTAAAACAGAGCGTTTTTCTTGCATGGCACACTAGAGTTCAATTAAACTTCCTAAACGGAGTTGAATCACGTTGAGATTCAAGTTCTAGCAGCAAGTGTTCATTCACGCTAAGAACAGCACACTTGTGCTATTCTGGCCATATACAGTGCAAATAGCATTCGCGTCTGTTCCCAGCCAGTACAGTGTATTAGACTGAAGAGAAGCTCCTGTTTTACTCAGTTTCCAATACTGAGTTGAACTAGATATGCCCCGTTTGTGTAGGAAGCACAGTTCTTTTGTTCTGAGCTAGCTCACTGTACGTGCCCTATAGGAAACACAGTAGAGTGAAAGAATGCTGTTTTCTCTAAAACAGAGTGTTTTTCTTTCATGGCACACTAGGGTTCAATTAAACTTCCTAAACGGAGTTGAATCACGTTGAGATTCAAGTTCTAGCAGCAAGTGTTCATTCAGGCTAAGAACAGTACTCTTGTGCTATTCTGGCCATATACAGTGCAAATAGCATTAGCGTCAGTTCCCAGCCAGTACAGTGTATTGGACTGAAGAGAAGCTCCTGTTTTACTCAGTTTCCAATACTGAGTTGAACAAGATATGCCCCGTTTGTGTAGGAAGCACAGTTCTTTTGTTCTGAGCTAGCTCACTCTACGTGCCCTATAGGAAAGACAGTAGGGTGAAAGAATGCTGTTTTCTCTAAAACAGAGTGTTTTTCTTTCATGGCACACTAGGGTTCAATTAAACTTCCTAAACGGAGTTGAATCACGTTGAGATTCAAGTTCTAGCAGCAAGTGTTCATTCAGGATAAGAACAGCACACTTGTGCTTTTCTGGCCATATACAGTGCAAATAGCATTCGCGTCTGTTTCCAGCCAGTACAGGGTGTTGGACTGAAGAGAAGCTCCTGTTTTACTCAGTTTCCAATACTGAGTTGAACTAGATATGCCCCGTTTGTGTAGGAAGCACAGTTCTTTTGTTCTGAGCTAGCTCACTGTACGTGCCCTATAGGAAACACAGTAGAGGGAAAGAATGCTGTTTTCTCTAAAACAGAGTGTTTTTCTTGCATGGCACGCTAGGGTTCAATTAAACTTCCTAATCGGAGTTGAAACACGTTGAGATTCAGGTTCTAGCAGCAAGTGTTCATTCAGGCTAAGAAGAGCACACTTGTGCTATTCCTGTCATATACAGTGCAAATAGCATTTGCGTCTGTTCCCAACCAGTACAGTGTATTGGACTGAAGAGAAGCTCCCGTTTTACTCAGTTTCCAATACTGAGTTGAACTAGATATGCCCCGTTTGTGTAGGAAGCACAGTTCTTTTGTTCTGAGCTAGCTCACTGTACGTGCCCTATAGGAAACACAGTAGAGGGAAAGAATGCTGTTTTCTCTAAAACAGAGCATTTTTCTTGCATGGCACACTAGGGTTCAATTAAACTTACTAAACAGAGTTGAATCACGTTGAGATTCAAGTTCTAGCAGCAAGTGTTCATTCAGGCTAAGAACAGCACACTTGTGCTTTTCTGGCCATATACAGTGCAAATAGCATTCGCCACTGTTCCCAGCCAGTACAGTGTATTGGACTGAAGAGATGCTCCTGTTTTACTCAGTTTCCAATACTGAGTTGAACTAGATATGCCCCGTTTGTGTAGGAAGCACAGTTCTTTTGTTCTGAGCTAGCTCACTTACGGGGCCTATAGGAAACACAGTAGAGGGAAAGAATGCTGTTTTCTCTAAAACAGAGTGTTTTTCATGCATGGCACACTAGGGTTCAATTAAACTTCCTAAACGGAGTTGAAACACGTTGAGATTCAAGTTCTAGCAGCAAGTGTTCATTCAGGCTAAGAACAGCACACTTGTGCTATTCCTGCCATATACAGTGCAAATTGCATTCGCGTCTGTTCCCAGCCAGTACAGTGTATTGGACTGAAGAGAAGCTCCTGTTTTACTCAGTTTCCAATACTGAGTTGAACTAGATATGCCCCGTTTGTGTAGGAAGCACAGTTCTTTTGTTCTGAGCTAGCTCACTTACGGGCCTTATAGGAAACACAATAGAGGGAAAGAATGCTGTTTTCTCTAAAACAGAGTGTTTTTCTTGCATGGCACACTAGGGTTCAATTAAACTTCCTAAACGGAGTTGAATCACGTTGAGATTCAAGTTCTAGCAGCAAGTGTTCATTCAGGCTAAGAACAGCACACTTGTGCTTTTCTGGCCATATACAGTGCAAATAGCATTCGCGTCTCTCCCAGCCAATACAGTGTATTGGATTGAAGAGAAGCTCCTGTTTTACTCAGGTTCCAATACTGAGTTGAACGAGATATGCCCCGTTTGTGTAGGAAGCACAGTTCTTTTGTTCTGAGCTAGCTCACTGTACGTGCCCTATAGGAAACACAGCGGAGTGAAAGAATGCTGTTTTCTCTAAAACCAAGTGTTTTTCTTGCTTGGCACACTAGGGTTCAATTAAACTTCCTAAACGGAGTTGAATCACGTTGAGATTCAAGTTCTAGCAGCAAGTGTTCATTCAGGCTAAGAACAGCACACTTGTGCTTTTCTGGCCATATACAGTGCAAATAGCATTCGCGTCTGTTCCCAGCCAGTACAGTGTATTGGACTGAAGAGAAGCTCCTGTTTTACTCAGTTTCCAATACTGAGTTGAACTAGATATGCCCCATTTGTGTAGGAAGCACAGTTCTTTTGTTCTGATCTAGCTCACTGTACGTGCCCTATAGGAAACACAGTAGAGTGAAAGAATGCTGTTTTCTCTAAAACAGAGTGTTTTTCTTGCATGGCACTCTAGGGTTCAATTAAACTTCCTAAACGGAGTTGAATCACGTTGAGATTCAAGTTCTAGCAGCAAGTGTTCATTCAGGCCAAGAACAGCACACTTGTGCTATTCTGGCCATATACAGTGTATTGGACTGAAGAGAAGCTCCTGTTTTTCTCAGTTTCCAATACTGAGTTGAACTAGATATGCCCCGTTTGTGTAGGAAGCACAGTTCTTTTGTTCTGGGCTAGCTCACTGTACGTGCCCTATAGGAAACACAGTAGAGTGAAAGAATGCTGTTTTCTCTAAAACAGAGTGTTTTTCTTGCATGGCACTCTAGGGTTCAATAAACTTCCTAAACGGAGTTGAATCACGTTGAGATTCAAGTTCTAGCAGCAAGTGTTCATTCAGGCTAAGAACAGTACACTTGTGCTATTCTGGCCATAAACAGTGCAAATAGCATTCGCGTCTATTCCCAACCAGTACAGTGTATTGGACTGAAGAGAAGCTCCTGTTTTACTCAGTTTCCAATACTGAGTTGAACTAGATATGCCCCGTTTGTGTAGGAAGCACAGTTCTTTTGTTCTGAGCTAGCTCACTGTACGTGCCCTATAGGAAACACAGCGGAGTGAAAGAATGCTGTTTTCTCTAAAACCAAGTGTTTTTCTTGCATGGCACACTAGGGTTCAATTAAACTTCCTAACCGGAGTTGAATCACGTTGAGATTCAACTTCTAGCAGCAAGTGTTCATTCAGGCTAAGAACAGCACACTTGTGCTTTTCTGGCCATATACAGTGCAAATAGCATTCGCGTCTGTTCCCAGCCAGTACAGTGTATTGGACTGAAGAGAAGCTCCTGTTTTACTCAGTTTCCAATACTGAGTTGAACTAGATATGCCCCATTTGTGTAGGAAGCACAGTTCTTTTGTTCTGATCTAGCTCACTGTACGTGCCCTATAGGAAACACAGTAGAGTGAAAGAATGCTGTTTTCTCTAAAACAGAGTGTTTTTCTTGCATGGCACTCTAGGGTTCAATTAAACTTCCTAAACGGAGTTGAATCACGTTGAGATTCAAGTTCTAGCAGCAAGTGTTCATTCAGGCCAAGAACAGCACACTTGTGCTATTCTGGCCACATACAGTGTATTGGACTGAAGAGAAGCTCCTGTTTTTCTCAGTTTCCAATACTGAGTTGAACTAGATATGCCCCGTTTGTGTAGGAAGCACAGTTCTTTTGTTCTGAGCTAGCTCACTGTACGTGCCCTATAGGAAACACAGTAGAGTGAAAGAATGCTGTTTTCTCTAAAACAGAGTGTTTTTCTTGCATGGCACTCTAGGGTTCAATTAAACTTCCTAAACGGAGTTGAATCACGTTGAGATTCAAGTTCTAGCAGCAAGTGTTCATTCAGGCTAAGAACAGTACACTTGTGCTATTCTGGCCATAAACAGTGCAAATAGCATTCGCGTCTATTCCCAACCAGTACAGTGTATTGGACTGAAGAGAAGCTCCTGTTTTACTCAGTTTCCAATACTGAGTTGAACTAGATATGCCCCGTTTGTGTAGGAAGCACAGTTCTTTTGTTCTGAGCTAGCTCACTGTACGTGCCCTATAGGAAACACAGTAGAGGGAAAGAATGCTGTTTTCTCTAAAACAGAGTGTTTTTCTTGCATGGCACGCTAGGGTTCAATTAAACTTCCTAAACGGAGTTGAAACACGTTGAGATTCAAGTTCTAGCAGCAAGTGTTCATTCAGGCTAAGAAGAGCACACTTGTGCTATTCCTGCCATATACAGTGCAAATAACATTTGCGTCTGTTCCCAACCAGTACAGTGTATTGGACTGAAGAGAAGCTCCCGTTTTACTCAGTTTCCAATACTGAGTTGAACTAGATATGCCCCGTTTGTGTAGGAAGCACAGTTCTTTTGTTCTGAGCTAGCTCACTGTACGTGCCCTATAGGAAACACAGTAGAGGGAAAGAATGCTGTTTTCTCTAAAACAGAGCATTTTTCTTGCATGGCACACTAGGGTTCAATTAAACTTCCTAAACGGAGTTGAATCACGTTGAGATTCAAGTTCTAGCAGCAAGTGTTCATTCAGGCTAAGAACAGCACACTTGTGCTTTTCTGGCCATATACAGTGCAAATAGCATTCGCCACTGTTCCCAGCCAGTACAGTGTATTGGACTGAAGAGATGCTCCTGTTTTACTCAGTTTCCAATACTGAGTTGAACTAGATATGCCCCGTTTGTGTAGGAAGCACAGTTCTTTTGTTCTGAGCTAGCTCACTTACGGGACCTATAGGAAACACAGTAGAGGGAAAGAATGCTGTTTTCTCTAAAACAGAGTGTTTTTCATGCATGGCACACTAGGGTTCAATTAAACTTCCTAAACGGAGTTGAAACACGTTGAGATTCAAGTTCTAGCAGCAAGTGTTCATTCAGGCTAAGAACAGCACACTTGTGCTATTCCTGCCATATACAGTGCAAATTGCATTCGCGTCTGTTCCCAGCCAGTACAGTGTATTGGACTGAAGAGAAGCTCCTGTTTTACTCAGTTTCCAATACTGAGTTGAACTAGATATGCCCCGTTTGTGTAGGAAGCACAGTTCTTTTGTTCTGAGCTAGCTCACTTACGGGCCTTATAGGAAACACAATAGAGGGAAAGAATGCTGTTTTCTCTAAAACAGAGTGTTTTTCTTGCATGGCACACTAGGGTTCAATTAAACTTCCTAAACGGAGTTGAATCACGTTGAGATTCAAGTTCTAGCAGCAAGTGTTCATTCAGGCTAAGAACAGCACACTTGTGCTTTTCTGGCCATATACAGTGCAAATAGCATTCGCGTCTCTCCCAGCCAATACAGTGTATTGGATTGAAGAGAAGCTCCTGTTTTACTCAGGTTCCAATACTGAGTTGAATGAGATATTCCCCGTTTGTGTAGGAAGCACAGTTCTTTTGTTCTGAGCTAGCTCACTGTACGTGCCCTATAGGAAACACAGCGGAGTGAAAGAATGCTGTTTTCTCTAAAACCAAGTGTTTTTCTTGCATGGCACACTAGGGTTCAATTAAACTTCCTAAACGGAGTTGAATCACGTTGAGATTCAAGTTCTAGCAGCAAGTGTTCATTCAGGCCAAGAACAGCACACTTGTGCTATTCTGGCCATATACAGTGTATTGGACAGAAGAGAAGCTCCTGTTTTTCTCAGTTTCCAATACTGAGTTGAACTAGATATGCCCCGTTTGTGTAGGAAGCACAGTTCTTTTGTTCTGAGCTAGCTCACTTACGGGCCCTATAGGAAACACAGTAGAGGGAAAGAATGCTGTTTTCTCTAAAACAGAGTATTTTTCTTACATGGCACACTAGGGTTCAATTAAAATTCTTAAACGGAGTTGAATCACGTTGAGATTCAAGTTCTAGCAGCAAGTGTTCATTCAGGTTAAGAACAGCACACTTGTGCAATTCTGGCCATATACAGTGCAAATGGCATTCGCGTCTGTTCCCAGCCAGTACAGTGTATTTGACTGAAGACAAGCTCCTGTTTTACTCAGTTTCCAATACTGAGTTGAACTAGATATGCCCCGTTTGTGTAGGAAGCACAGTTCTTTTGTTCTGAGCTAGCTCACTTACGGGCCCTATAGGAAACACAGTAGAGGGAAAGAATGCTGTTTTCTCTAAAACAGAGTGTTTTTCTTGCATGGCACACTAGGGTTCAATTAAACTTCCTAAACGGAGTTGAATCACGTTGAGATTCAAGTTCTAGCAGCAAGTGTTCATTCAGGCTATGAACAGCACACTTGTGCTATTCTGGCTATATACAGTGCAAATAGCATTCGCGTCAGTTCCCAGCCAGTACAGTGTATTGGATTGAAGAGAAGCTCCTATTTTTCTCAGTTTCCAATACTGAGTTGAACTAGATATGCCCCTTTTGTGTAGGAAGCACAGTTCTTTTGTTCTGAGCTAGCTGACTCACAGGCCCTAGAGGAAACACAGTAGAGTGCAAGATGCTGTTTTCTCTAAAACAGAGTGTTTTTCTTTCATGGCACACTAGGGTTCAATTACACTTCCTAAACGGAGTTGAATCACGTTGAGATTCAAGTTCTAGCAGCAAGTGTTCATTCAGGCTAAGAACAGCACACTTGTGCTTTTCTGGCCATATACAGTGCAAATAGCATTCGCGTCTGTTCCCAGCCAGTACAGTGTATTGGACTGAAGAGAAGCTCCTGTTTTACTCAGTTTCCAATACTGAGTTGAACTAGATATGCCCCGTTTGTGTAGGAAGCACAGTTCTTTTGTTCTGATCTAGCTCACTGTACGTGCCCTATAGGAAACACAGTAGAGTGAAAGAATGCTGTTTTCTCTAAAACAGAGTGTTTTTCTTGCATGGCACTCTAGGGTTCAATTAAACTTCCTAAACGGAGTTGAATCACGTTGAGATTCAAGTTCTAGCAGCAAGTGTTCATTCAGGCTAGGAACAGCACACTTGTGCTATTCTGGCCATAAACAGTGCAAATAGCATTCTCGTCTGTTCCCAGCCAGTACAGTGTATTGGACTGAAGAGAAGCTCCTGTTTTACTCAGTTTCCAATACTGAGTTGAGCTAGATATGCCCCGTTTGTATAGGAAGCACAGTTCTTTTGTTCTGAGCTAGCTCACTGTACGTGCCCTATAGAAAACACAGTGGAGTGAAAGAATGCTGTTTTCTCTAAAACAGAGTGTTTTTCTTGCATGGCACACTAGGGTTCAATTAAAGGTCCTAAACAGAGTTGAATCACGTTGAGATTCAAGTTCTAGCAGCAAGTGTTCATTCAGGCTAAGAACAGTACACTTGTGCTATTCTGGCCATATACAGTGCAAATAGCATTTGCGTATGTTCCCAACCACTACAGTGTATTGGACTGAAGAGAAGCTCCCGTTTTACTCAGTTTCCAATACTGAGTTGAACTAGATATGCCCCGTTTGTGTAGGAAGCACAGTTCTTTTGTTCTGAGCTAGCTCACTGTACATGCCCTATAGGAAACACAGTAGAGTGAAAGAATGCTGTTTTCTCTAAAACAGAGCATTTTTCTTGCATGGTACACTAGGGTTCAATTAAACTTCCTAAACGGAGTTGAATCACGTTGAGATTCAAGTTCTAGCAGCAAGTGTTCATTCAGGCTAAGAACAGCACACTTGTGCTTTTCTGGCCATATACAGTGCAAATAGCATTCGCCACTGTTCCCAGCCAGTACAGTGTATTGGACTGAAGAGATGCTCCTGTTTTACTCAGTTTCCAATACTGAGTTGAACTAGATATGCCCCGTTTGTGTAGGAAGCACAGTTCTTTTGTTCTGAGCTAGCTCACTGTACGTGCCCTATAGGAAACACAGTAGAGGGAAAGAATGCTGTTTTCTCTAAAACAGAGTGTTTTTCATGCATGGCACACTAGGGTTCAATTAAACTTCCTAAACGGAGTTGAATCACGTTGAGATTCAAGTTCTAGCAGCAAGTGTTCATTCAGGCTAAGAACAGCACTCTTGTGCTTTTCTGGCCATATACAGAGCAAATAGCATTCGTGTCTGTTCCCAGAAAGTACAGTGTATTGGACTGATGAGAAGCTCCTGTTTTACTCAGTTTCCAATACTGAGTTGAACTTGATATGCCCCGTTTGTGTAGGAAGCACAGTTCTTTTGTTCTGAGCTTGCTGACTTACGGCCCCATAGGAAACACAGTAGAGGGAAAGAATGCTGTTTTCTCTAAAACAGAGTGTTTTTCTTGCATGGCACACTAGGG